>NW_028262391.1:40196254-40507921 GCF_047370975.1 Nipponia nippon
TCCCTTTATCCAAAACTGTCACTGTACCATTAGCCTTAAATGAGTGGTGACTGCTAAAATATCTATAATCTTTGCAAACTGGAGACACAGTGAGGTTTCCTCACTTCTCTGCATAATCCAGCATCTCTGCAGTATATAAAAAGCCTCTGTGAACACTCACAAAGGGCTAGTGCCTCAGCTGAGGCCCATTGACTTTGCTGGAGCTTTGCCAGCCTCCACCAGCCGAGAACCTTTTTTCTTGTATTTTCTAAAGATACTATTGGGAAAACACTTTTGAAATCCGATGAACAAAGTTCAGTCAATAAAAAGTGAGAAAAAAATAGCATGTGCAGCAATGGAACAAGTGAAATTGAATTCAGAGGTGACTGAGTGGTGCTGGTTGATGCATTTTTCTATCTGAGAATACTGATTTGGCAAAATGGGAACATTTCACAAAAATGCATCAGGTTTTATCAGAATGCTATGGGAAATCATTGGAACTTTTAGTGACAAAATTAGAACGTAGCATTTTGTTTCAGCTATTATGCAATGAAGATTGAAAAATCCTTCTGGAAACAAAGCAGTTTGATCTTCCTGAAAGAAAATATTTCTGAAATCTCATTTGGCTGTAAATTGTGACATTATAACTTGTTACTTAGATCTGGCAAGAAAACAAATGCCAAAATTCCTCATGAAAAGGTGATTTAACACAACTTTAAGAAGCTGTTTTAATAGGAAGTATTACCTTGGAGAACTGTGAGTGACATAGGCACGCTTGTTTTTAGCAGAGGTATGCCTTACAAGTTAAATCCTCACAATCACTTTATAACAGAAAATGATACGATATTAAATAGTAGCACAGCATTTCAAGACAATGCATTGTTTTCCTCTGCCTGTGTTTAACGACCACAAGTTTCACAAGCTCTCAGTCTAACTGCAGAATATAAATATCTGCTGGACTTAGGAACAGAGCATGGGCATAAGCATATCTGACTTTTCTTAACAAATTTCTAGGCGAAATATAAGAATGCAATAGGCAACGTAGAGTCAGAGGCAAGAGGATGTCTAAGTCTGCCAGTCCTGCTAAGAGCTGGGACAGGAAGAGGGATTGTTCACTTAAGCACCGTCTACTGACAAAATTGGTAGGGATCGTTATTTGGAGTATTCAGCGCTTGAGTTCCTGGTATTTTCATGCTGTTTCCCCACAGATTATTTTCCTGTTGGTAAACAGTTGCGGGAGGAGATAATACATCACCTCTGCAAAGTTATTGATGCTAGAAATTTGATCCATTCTCTGAGACGGGCTATGCTGGCAAGGCAGGTATATTTAGAGATCTTATATTGGACAGTATGATTTTTTCCTTGCTTTGAATAATGTAAACGATTTATCTTTTTTTTTCTGCCTCTGGAGAGAACATTTTCTGTAGCTTAAAAAAGGCAATAAAAATACTTATCTCAAAAGCACACTGCACCTTGGAGGTGTGTAAAGTTCTCTTTGTACCAGAGCTCTTTTGGAGTGGTTCCCCTGGGAGATTTCCCTAAAAACTGCAGGAATGGGCCCTCCATTAAGAATAGAGATAAGTCCAAAGTGCACTTTTGTGACCTTGTATTTTGAGAGCCTCCATTCACTCAATTTGGGGATTTGTTCCTCTCTTCTGTATTGATAAAAAGTTTCTTTTAGTTCAAATGAAATGCATTTGTATTCATGGTACTGTTTCTGAGTTCTCAACTCATAAGGATATTTGCATACTGAAGTGGAGCTGATTTTGCTCTAATTCCACTCATTTCACATATTTTTTAGCTGTAAGGAGTAAAAAACTTCTTTAGATCAGAGGATCATTATGGAGAGAAAGGAGCCTGATATTCTCCTTCTGTTTCCTACCTGCGGTGTGGTGGGAAGATGAGAGCTAATCTCTAGCCACTCCACTTCCTTGCAAAGAGGGAAGAGTCACTGAAGCATCATTTCTGTTTGTGAGCCCCACCTGAAAAAGTGGGTGAAGCATCAGATTCCTTCACTTAGTGACATTTTCCTGGTTAGTTTTAGTTTTACACCTATTTACTTGGTAGCATCTAAACATGCCTGGCTTGGTCTGCGAAGAGCATGGAGTTAAACAACAGTACAGCCAAATCTGCTGCGGTGTCGCTGATTCTGTATTCGTGTCCCATTCTGTGCTTGTTGGCATTTGTGGTAAGGGGCTATTTGAGAAACTGCATCTTTCTCTGAGCAGCAGAAAGACCATGGAAAACCTGCGGAGGCTTTTCTTCTGATAACCTCTAGATGAGCACTGGTGTGCTGGAGATAGGGCAGACTTGGTACCTGAGCTCTTCTGTGCATGCTGTTAGCCTCCAGCACTAGCAGCTTCCACTGTTCAGACAGGATTTTCTAAAAACATTTCAGGCAGTTGTCGTCTTTGTCATCCTGTGTTTTGGGGTGGGAGGTGTGTTACTCATTTTGCTGTGCTTTCTGTGTGTGCTTATAGTAACTGCAAGAAATTGTGGACTTCAGTAATTCCTTTCCTGAGTCAAAACACTAATCCTGGCATCAATTATAGACATATGATTTCACAACTCATAATGTCAGGAAAGGAAGCTGCCCAGGACTTTTTTTGTTCAAGTCTTTATTCTAACCTCAGAGCCCATCATAACTAAGGGAGACAAAGATGACTATCTATCTCTTTATAAATACATATTTTATTTATATACATTTATTAATTTATGGAGTTAATTTCATATGTATATGTCTGTAATGATTATGCAAGGAGTAGAATTCCCAAATGCTTTTTTTTTTTTTTTTTTTTATTTAGAAGGATGACTCATAATTTCCTCAAAAGTAAATGTAGGCCATAAAATCTATACTTATCCTGAATTTGAAAACATTTGAGGAATACGCAAGAACTGAAGATTTGCCTTGCTGATATATATGATACTACATTAAAAAAATAGTAGAGTAACCCCTATTTGCCTCAAATGCCTGCACTTAGATTCCACTGATGCCCGCCCTCACTCAGTTAATGAACTCTTTATGGATTATGCAAAAATCAAACTACATGGTCCTCTGCCTCTGGCTCCTACATACATCCTAATCCCAGATTTAGCTACGGTCATGTTGGCCGCATTTACCCATGAACAAAAGATAACAGGACCCCTGTGATGCCAGGTGCTGTATTAACTCTTGAAGGCTTCTGGCATTCCAGCAGCCATCAAGTCCTTCTGTTGCCCTTGTACCTTGAGCCTAAGTCTAAACTAGTTTTTCAAACAGAATTTAGATTTTTACTTCTTTTCCTTTCAAAATTGTATCTGGTTGGATCAAACACACTATTTTGTCCCCCAGGTCAAATACAGCCTTTTTTAGTGATTCAGTCCACCAAGTTCTGTGAAGCTGACCCATAAGTTTGTTGGTAGGACTATGCGCACTTGCACTTCTCCAGCCACCCAGAGGACACTTCTGTTTCTCATGCGAGCTGTGCTTGGTGCTGCCTTGGGTTAGTGAAGATGCACTTCCAGCACTCCGTGTGCTGCCAGCCTGGAGGAGCCCCGCAGCTCCTTCCCTTGCAGTGCACTGAGTAACCCCTCGGGGAAAGTGGACAGCTCCTGTGTAGCTCCAGGAACAAACTGTCTAAAGATCATTTTACAGTGGCTTTGTAGATTTGTCCCTAGCGCCCTAATGCTGTACTTGTGAAAGTGTCAGAAAGTTGTTCAAGATTGCTGTTGGGTTTGGCGTGTCAAACTGCCTTCCAGAAAATATACACTGGTAGGCAAATGCCAGTAAAATCCTAGATGCCAGACGTGTACGCCTGCGCGGGAGAAGGAGCGCCATCTCAGTAGCCTTAGATTACTGATGTTATAGTTGTATCTACCTGTGCCATTTAGCCGTTCTTTGGGTTTGGGTTTTTTCCCCTTGTCTGCTCTTTGCTGTCTCCTTATTTGATTTTGTGTCTTTCTTATAATTGAGTAGCTACAAGTTACCTTTGTCAATTAATTGGTGTATAAAATATTAAGGGAAAAATTCCTGTAATGCAAGAAGGTGGATACTGGCACAGATACTCTCTATTATAAGAAAAGGGTGGTGTGAGAACAGTGTTGCCTGTTTGGCTTAAATAAGATCTCCCTATTTCTGTAAAATTATAATGTAGACAGGATAAATATTAGTTTTGTAACTGATTGACATACAGATTAGGCTTTCCACAAAGCATTGTCTCAGCCAGCAACAACAGCATGAAATTCTCCAGGCATTCAAGTTGTTTTATCTACCCAGGGGCTTTACAAGAGAGCTCTCTGGTGAAAAGTGTGCCCTTTTTACTAGGTCCCTTTTCACAGCCAGTCTGAACCATTCAGTACGGCAAATGGCTCTGGGAGGGCTGTGTGCTCTAGTGAGTAAGGAATAGGACTTTGGCAACAAGCTGCTGAATGCAGATTTCTGTGCTGATTAGTTCTGTAAGTCATTGTTCAAGGGAAGCTGTTAACTAGGGTTTTATTTGGGCTTTTTAAAACTTTTTTTTTTTTAAACCTGTATTTTATACTTTTAAAAAGTGATTTTTTTTTTTATATCAAGACAGTTATCTCAGTCTGCCTTCTCTTAGGAGTTGATTTTTCTCCTCTTGTACCCCAGTTTTGTCCTTGACTCTTCCTTCAACTTGGGTTCTGTCACTGGATTTTGAGTACAATCTGTATTTTGTATCCAGTAAGGCCCATCCGTGTTTGCTTTATTTTCTACCAGAAAATGCCCTTCTTCTGGTTGCTTTTGTGACTAAGCAAAAACTATTAACAGAGCAGCTCTTATGTGAGCAGAGATTTCTGTTAATTTTACAAACCTTAACTAGCGTGCATTTCAAAAAACAAGCTGAGATGTCTCTTTTGATACTGTCAGTGTATACTTCTTGTACTTAGGTCAATCTTGAAGAAGCCCTCAGGAAAGATCTTTGGACATTGTGGTTTTATGATGATCTATTATCCCAGGAGGCTGAATGGGATGGGACAAGAACGTATATGTGGAAGTTGCTACAAATTATGCTTACAGTGTGCTGATATGGCCTCTGCTAGTTAGCTATGGGCTGTTCATTACAGTGCCAGCTTCCAGTGTCCATCAGGACTATCCAAGGACACTATTAAAGAGGTAGAGAAGCTGGAGCTCTTTCTCTTGGCAGAGTAAATAAATTCCCATGACTTTTGCCAGATAAACCCATTTTAAATGTGAAACTGCCTGTTTGTTCAGCTTCCCGTACTCTTGGCAGCTTCAATCTATGTTAAATTGTTTGACTCCAGGTGACTCCAAGGGGCACGCGTATGCGCTTTGCCGCTCTTCGGGAAATAACCTTTTCTTTTTATTCTTTGCGAGGCTGCACATTGTGTGTCAAAAATAACAGTTTGGTGATACAGAGCAGTGTGGTATAAAGTGGTTTAAAACTTTGTTGACTTAAGTATTTCTATAGGAATCCAGGGGACTGCAACCATCCCCCAAAAAACTATGTCTTCATAAGCAAGCAAACAAATTTAGGTAGTCAAATTAAAAAAATTGCAATGCTTGTTCTGTTTATGAAAAAAATAGAATAAAAAGGGGGCATTTTTGTTTTACTTTACTGTTAAGCAGACTGACTGACCTCTGTCTGACAGAAAAAGATGCAATTTCACTGTGGAGGAACTTATTTCATTCAAAAGTGATGAAATGTCATTGCTGGAAAAATTCAGGAAAGATTGCATAGGACAGATTCTGGATGGCTTGTATAGGGCAGTGGTCCCAGATAGCCCTCTCCATTTTACAGCATCACAACAGTGTTCATGGCAGGGAGCAGGAATCTTGACGTCTGTGTCAGCCACAGATACAACAACTGCCTCTGACAGACGGGTCATTCTCTGCAGTCCTGCAGTAAGTCATTGCCATTTTAAAATTCTTGGGGTGATTTGGAATTGCTTAGCCTCTACCACTTGATAGGCTGGCTGGTTATTAGGTTTAGCCGCAGACATGCTTTGATTGAAATATGTCAGCACTGAGTTGTGAACTGCCGAAGTTTGTGGTTGAGATAGACCATCTCACATTAATCAGTTTTTTGGCCTTGGCACTGACCCCTCTACTTTTTTGAATTGTCTAAGGGGACCAGGCTGTTCGCCACAGCCCTCCCAACTGCTGCAAAATCCTCTGGCTGTTTACAAGACTTTAGCCCTTGTAAACATTCAGGCTGTGGCCTCTCTGCTTTCTCTTCTAAGGACAGCAAACTGAAATAACTGCTTCTCTCCTTTTGTACTTCTGTATGGACAGTGATCATTAAATTGCTGGCTTTTCTGGGCTTGTGTTTAATGTATCATAGCAGCTCTTGTGCTGCACAAGTGCAGTTGTTTCGGGCAATTGATGCAAGAAGGCTAGAGCAAGCTTTTGTAGATGATACTCTAGGCTGCTTGTCTGCTATCCAGGCTCAATTTGTAATCAGGTTCTTTGTGTCAGAGCTGAATCTTGGCCTCTCCTGCTAATGCTTGTTGTCCCAGTCTGTCTCCCCTGAATATGAATTTAGGTTGCTTCAGACTCCGTTCTTGTGCCAAAATTTAAACAGAGAAGAGGATGCCAGCGGCACGCAGGAGACTTGCTCCTTCAGCCTGGTAAATGCTTTTGGTGTGAGGAAGGATTGAGAGCTGATGATCAAACATAAAGTGCAGCTGCAACCCTAGCCTCTTACCTGCCTTTCTTTAACCTGCAAGATATCTTAAAGAAGAAATACCTGAGCTCTCCAAGTAGATTAAGTAATAATTCTTATTTTTTTTTTCGAAGCGTATTTGCTGTGGTCATTAAAGCCAAAACCAATGAGACTTGACCTATGAACTGACCCTATCATTGAATAAGCCAACTGGCTTATTTTTCACAAAGCCAAAATACAACATTTTCAGATGTTGTGCATGTTCAAGAAAGCTAGAATGGAAATGGGAAAGGGCTTCCTTTCCAATACTCTTAAGGATCAGAATTGAGCATTTACCATTCACACTGATCTAGATGGTTGGCTTTGGCTGTCTCTCACTAAATTTCCTGTGATTCACAACTTTTCTTCTATTGCTAATAATCACTTCTCCACATACCTGGTTACCACTGCATTCATTCTCTACAGTTTGAAAGAGCAGAGACCATACCATCACCCAAGGAAGTTTTATCATCATTACAAAGGCCGAGAAAAAACTTTATTAGAAAAGTAGTGTATCCGGTACCCTTCTGCTACGCAATGAGAATTTGAAAGCTTGGAGCACCTTCTCCCATTTGCCCTGGTTATCAGCTTGGTTATTGTTTTTTAAGCAATCTCAGAAAGAGATACAGACCTATACAAATTGATAGGAGACAGTGGAATTACATCAATAGAAAAGAAATCTGAATCAGTTGTTGAATGGACAAGAAATTTTTTGCAGTAGTTAAGAAGTTGAAGTCCTTCGTTCATTATTAAATCCAGCTGTGCTATATAAAGGAACAGATTGCTGACATCTAACCAGTAAAATAAACACCCATTTTTCATGGCAGTCATGGATTGATGCCCCATGAAATCTTCTAGTATTCCAGATCTAGAAGCACACAACCATAAATTGTTCTATTGACACTACTAGTAGCAGTTTTACAGATGCACTTAAACTGTCTCAAATAAAATTTTAATTGCCTAATTTTGTGGAAATTATGGTCCCATATCCAGGCATCTACATCTGCAGTATGGTGGTTGGAAAAAAGAACTTATCCTTCACTCCGTAACGTTGAGAGTAGCGTGAATTTGAATGCTCTGCAGTTGCTAAGTCAACAAAGTTACAAATCATTGAAATTCTTGGGAATGAACGTTGAGGAGCCTGGAGAAGAGATGTCTGAGGGAGTGTCTAGGGAATAACAGGTTGAGCTTCCTTGGTTTGCTTCTAGTCCTAGCTGAACAGCTTTGCACCCACGGCCATGCCTTTGGACGCTGACAGTGTATGTTTCCTGCCAATGTTGATCAGAGGTAGAGGGAACCTCCTTCCCCCAGATGGATGTCTAGAAACTCATTTCCCTGGCCTGTAAGAGGATTTTACAAAGCAATTGTTCTGTTGACTTGTGTCATAGTGATTTCCAATAATTCATAGTTCATTGTACATGGAAATCAACTGCTTCACTTCAGGCAATTAGGTTAAAAACAAACACTCACCCTTTTAGATGGCTTTGTTTTCCCGTCTTTCTTGCCTTCTCCCCACTACCTCCTCTTGATCTATACTACCACATTTTGATGGACTTGCTACCTTTAGCAGCTTTGTGCAGTCCCTTTGTGTGCGGCTCCTCTGAACCCCGTACAGACACTCAAAGGTCATGTTGGGAATGCTTTCCTCAACACTTAGACCTAAATGTTTTCATTTTCTAGGGCATCCACTAGAACAGTTTTCCCTTGGAGGAGTCTCTGGTTATTTGTGCTTGAAGCAAAAGTTAGTGAGAAGTCTGTTGACCCTTTAAGGCACCAATATTTAGCTATTTGCTTGTGGTTCTTTACTTGATAAATTACTAATTTAGGGTGAAATCATACCCTTTAGTGGCTCCCCGTTCATAAATCACAATCTGACATTTTTTTCTCTGGGGGAAGATTGCTGTTTGCAGTATGCTCTGCCACCAGAACAGATGACAATATTAGTTTATCAGGAGAAACCTATATTTTAAAAACAAATCCTGATGCAATAAATTCCCAGCTGTCTGTATTGCTGCTTGAATGTTTTTATTGCCAGACCGTCTCTGTGATCTTGAGCTCAGAAGCCTTTGTATAGAGAGCAAAGAAATCCAAAATGGAATGTATGATCAAATGGACAGAAAAGGGAAAGCAGTATTTCAATTTGACAATGGTTTCACAGCCTGTACAGGTATTATAGCAGATTACTTATGCTGATGAGAAATCACACACCACTTTCAATTAAGCAGCATTTAATCAAGAATAAGATTTTACTAAAACTGGAATCCAGCGCTTTCAAGAATCTGTTAAGATGTTCTTGTTTTAAATTGCTACCACAAAATTTGAGGCTAGATTCTTAAAGGTGTTTTAAGCCCTTGAATATTGCAGAACTGGAACGTTATATTGTATAATGATGTCTTGCCTTTCTAACTAGCATACAAGGCACATTGAACTAGTGTAAGGTCCCTACCCATATGACTGGCAATTGCTCTTTGCAGGAAGAGCGAGACAGAAATTATAGTGTTTGTTGTCGGTCTCTTAGATGGCAGAAATGGAAATCTCCATCTCAAGCCCTTGGGCTTAACCACAGGATGTCCAGCCTACCTTGCTGCTGCTGAAACAAGGACTAGCACCTCAGCCTGTGGTTTTTGCTGGGCTGTCAGTGGCCATACATCTGTGTGAAGAGCAGTGGAAGAAGCTTCTTTCCCTACTCCCCCGTGCAATATGCTTTATCTGTCTGTGGCTGGGTGAGTTTGTCTCTCTTCCCCTTGGCTTACACCTCACCAAAGTTGCTGGGAGGTTGTGAATGATGGCTCAGCCCACTCAGATAGCTGAGAGGGGGAGCTGTTCCTAGCAGGATCAGCTGCTTTTGGGGAGGGAGGTGTAATGCACTGTGTCTCCTTCCCATTCCCACATTGGGCTGGGCTCCCATGGGCCACCAAAGCTTTGAGCAAGCGGAGGGAGGCCTTGGGATGAACCCAAGAGCATCCTGCAGGACCTTGCCACCTGTTTCTTCATTGTAAAAGAGGAGCAGTGTGAGAGGCAGTACTCAAGGTTTCATTTTGAGCAGATTTGTGTTCTCTGTTCTCCTTTTCTCAAACACCGCTTTGGAGAAAGTTGGAGAGAGGGACAAAGGCAGAAGAAGATGCTCAAACCCAGTTCTGCTCCTGGCACCGTCAACTTGATGTCCATTCCTGCCCTTGCTGCCCCCTTCTCTGTCTGCTAACCGGTGTCGGAGCTCTGTTGCTCACAGCTTCCTCCTCTGCTGTTATAAATGGCGCTGCTGATGGAGTTGTCTGCAAATGTGTCTTCTGTGTGTGCATCAGGTTAGGGGGCACTTGGGCGAGGTGCTCTCCACATTCCCTGTGCCCTCGGCCTGGTAGTGACAGGGACTCGGCAGCCGCAGCAGCAGTGCTAGGCTCTTCAGTCATGCTAAATGCATTTTAAAAAAGCAAAAACCACAGGTTCTTTTGTATTCCAGTAGAGTACTGCTGGCGTAAGAACATTGTTCCCATGGGTCTGGAAATGTCTTTACATCCTTAATGTGTCTTTACTTCAGAGAAAACAGGCATGTGCGATTAATTCTTATATGTATGCTACTTGAGGCTATTTGAAACCATGTATGTATATGTGCAAGGTAATGAATTTCCATTCTTCAGAAGAAAGAGAGTGAGGGAGGTTTTTTCCTCTTTTCCTTTTTGCAGTGGCAGGGTAAGGATTCAAACTTAGTATTTTGTTTTTCTCCCAATTCTGTGCTGTTGCTTCCAGATCACACTGCTTGGAAAAGTAAAGTCTCATACAGAGGAGCTTCAAGCAATTAAAAAAAAAGTGAACGATCAAGAAAGATGTATTTTAATGATTATCAGTATGCAGCACAGATCGAGGAAAATGAAACAGCAATTTCTGATAATTCACTTATTTCTGGGAGAGAAATTGCCCTTCTGAAGGATGCTGTCGTGATAAGAGCAATAAGAAATGGTTACCTATTGGAACTAAGACTCATGCTCCAGTGCCAGTTGCCTCATGAAATTAGTTTGCAGTATAGTTAATGTACATTGGGTTTGGTTTTCTCTATGGTTGCCTGTTTAAAATGTCCCTTAGGATAAGAACTTAAGTGCATAGCTTTAGGGTTTGCAAATTTTATTCATCAGCTAGAACCCTCTTCAATGTTCAAGTAGGCAGGGGTATGACCGCTGCAAAAAGGAAATATAGGCAAAAGAGGAGAAGGAAGACCAAGTGACAGACTCTTTTTTGTGCAGTATCTTCTTTAACTTTGCTTCCAAAAAATAATTTTAGCTCCTCAGAAACAAGGTTAATGCACCCAGGCAGTTTGATACAATTGCTGTTCTTTTCCACTCATGATGTAACTCATAAAAATGTCTTGCACCATTTATGCAGAGTCTGTTGTAGTTGACATAAAAAGGTGGAAAGAAGTTGTTTCATGAAGACTGTAGCGTGTTCCTCTGGGAGTCATGAAACTCAATTTTCCCTGAACGTAATTAATATCTTCCCCATTATGAACTCGGGGAAGGTCCATGTAGCCTGAAATGGCAGCAGACTAATCATCAGAAGACAGAGAATCACATGCTGGGTATTCATTTAGAAAATGGACTTCAGGAAAAATCAGAGAGAGGCACTAACGTCAGGCTTTATGGCTGTGCTCTACCACGTATGCAAACAAAAAATGTGACTTTCACTGACCTATAGCAGTTGTTATGCAGTGCAGTGCATTGTTTCATCAGAACCACCATCACATTACGATTGTGCACAATGGGCCAAAATCCTTCCTTGATGCAGTCCCCTTCACTTTGCTGAAGGAGCACCATAGCTGAATTTGGCTCATGCTTTCTGTGAACTGGACCCTTTTACCAGAGATACAGCTATTAAAAGGAGAGGTCAACACAGCATTTCCCCACCACCACCACCCCATGAAATATTTTTTCTCAATAATTATGGACCATGGCATTTATCACCAGGAAGCTGTGCCCATCTCTTTGTCAGATGTAATGCAGGGTGGCCAAAGCCTTCAAGAGCATAGTGTCACTGGTGGCTGACTGGGGAGGAGCATGGCCTGGAGCAGCTGGGAAATCCAGGAGGGAGCTTTTAACCATTACCTGTTAGTGAAAATGGGACAAGTGACCAAATGGGCCAGATGTGGTCTGCATTCTGTTTGTGTGATGTTGTGGGGTGACAAAACAGTACATGGCCTTTGTGTGAAGCCTTGATTAGCAGACTCAAGTGACAGTGTGGTTCCAGGGAGGAGGTACTGCTTCTGGTATCATCTACCAGAAACCTGAGGAGGTTAAAACCATCTTTTATTCTTAGCCATTGAAACATGCCCATGGCAGCTGGGCAGAGTAGCAAAAGGCAACCCTGGATCGAGAGTTTCTGCCAGGACATAGTGAATCTCTGGGGCTTTTCCTTTTGTTTCCCAGTAGGTCTCTCATGGGCAACTTCATTCACTTTCCCAACAGTCAACACAGGACTAGATGTTCTTCTCCAGATTTGAGTGCAGTGGAACAGTGCTCTGCCAGTCACTCTGGAGCTCATCTGCTGTCCCTTGAACATGTCCTGCTTATCAGTTTTCACTTTTACCACCATTTTCTGCTCAGGGACATTGAACAAAACATTCTTTAATGTTCCAACAAAATAAGTTCTCTAAAGAGGTTTCAAACTTGTGTCTGATGTCTTCAACTATTAGACTTGATCTTTTAAAAGACAACCTCTTCTCTATGTTGTTCTGGATGAACCAGTTCAGATTTCTTCAGGAATCTCATCCTGCTGACATCTCTGAGCAAGCATGTGAGAGCTAGGTGATAAGCTAGATGTAGTTAAAACACAGCGGAAAGTTCCCCCAACCCTAAGAGTCAGTTCAATAATACACAATATATTTACCAATGAAGGGAGACATCAAGGCCTTTCCTGTGTTTTCTGACCAAACCTCTGAAATGTTTTAATCCTATGAAGGAGACTGACCTGTGACTAAGAGTGCTCTGAGGCAACAGCCTGAAAGAGCCTGTGGCATGACATTAGCTCTGCTGTAGGAGTCAGGAGCTCATCAGCACACAAGGGGAGCTTTTGGGGGGACTGGTTTGTGAGGGCAGGAGCCTGGCATGGAAGTATGTGGTATTCCTCTCATTATAGCCATCTCTGCCTTCTATGAGTTCATTTTCTAGTTGCTACAGGCCATGAACTTGTAAAGTGTCAAAACTTTGATAGGTTGTAGCACTCGGTGTGGCAGGATACTAAACATTCATACCTCCCATCGAAGCCAAGGAGAGTTCAGCATGTTTTAATTCTGACTGGCTTCACAAATTAGGACCAAGTCCTTCATTTACTAGTTATCTGCACTTGTCTGGCGGTGATCAAGTCTGCTGGTGTTATCCTATTTGTATAGGTCAACAGCATTAATTGGTTTTCGTGCATCTTGTATATTGAGCATGCAAAACGTGGACTGTCTTGCCAAGAATAGAAGCAGAGGCAAATTAGAGAGTGCTTATGTTGGGGTAATCATAAGATGCTTCCAGGTAATTTTAATAAATTAGTTGTTCAAGTCACTCAGATAGCACTAAATTAATATGTCTAGAGCAATGTGCTGTATTTTCTATCAATCATTTTTTATTTTTCTTAATTATATTTCCCCTGCTTTAGCTATTGCCTTCTAGCTGTGGAACCATTATACTTTAGCTGCAGTAGGTACAAAGATTAGAATACAAACAGTGCATTTAGCTCTCAGCAGGAGACTGAGTTTAAAAATGGTTCAGTGAGTGAGTGCACAACAATGTTAAATGTGGAGCATGCTGCAGATCGAGGAGTGGTTCTAAGAATCCTCTTCAGCTAATGCACAAGAAACATACCCAGGGCTAAAGAGTATGCAGACGTACTAGAAAAGACAGCCCTGGATACCTGGTGGGTTATTTTTGTGTAGATAATGGAGGCCACTTGGCTCTTACTAAACATCAGAGCTGAACAGTTTTAATAAAATAAGTTATTTTCGACCTAGCAGACTTCCCTTCTCTGCACAGTGGTATTATCAGAAGTCCTTGCAGCTAAAGAAGCCATGGGAAATGTCACTTGCATGTTCAAAGGCCACTCTTCCTTTTCCCTGCCACTGATCTGTCAAGAGCAATTCTAGTGAAGCCCAACCAGTTAGACTGGCAAAGAACCAGTCCAGATTGTCACTTCAGAATATAAGGCCCTGATCCTGCAAATCTGTCCTATCTTCACAGAGAGCTTCTGAGGTTCTGTGCAAACTTACAAGTTCCCTGCACCATGCTCTTTACAGAATGGTCATCTCCAGTAACATCTCTCCAAGACTTTGTGTCTCAGCATGCTTAAGAACTGGAAGATAGGATTCCAGGCTAGTGAAACAGGATGTTCAGCAGAGAGTGCTGAATGATATTGAACGTACTGACACAGCTTTATTAGCTCTTTCTTACTTCTGGAGACAATGACTTTGCAGGGCATATGCAGAGAGATTTGGAAAAAAACTGGGAATGCAATGCAGAAGCCCTGGCTTACAGCCATGGCTCATCCAAGCTTGCAGTTGGAATTCATTTTCCTTGGGTGTACTCCAAAGGGAGGGGAATGTCTGATGTACTTGGGGGTGGGGGGAGGGGAGGGGGATGTAAAAGCACAAAAATTGCAAAATTGGCACAAATGTGCTGAAGATAGGAGTGAGCAAATCATTCTTAACTGGCACCAATAAAATCTCTATGATGGAATAGCTATATTTAGATTTCTTCCTACTTCCCCATGCATTTTCTGGGGTTTTTTCCCTTTTCTAAATCTGTGAAATTTGACATGTTTTTAATTGATAATAATGTTAACTAGTGCATCCTTTAAAAAAAAACCCTACATGTTGGCTGAGCTACAGCAAGTGTCCTAGTTTTTATTGTTTATGCAGAATGTCAACTACAGTGTTGCCTGAGTATTAAGGTCCAGCTCCACAGTCTGGATTAATTTTTTGTATTTGCTAATTCACTGTGTATTTACATATGTTCTGTGGGGTAGTACGTATCTAGCAGAATTGTCTTGCTCTTTGTATATTTAAAAATCTAGCTAAATATAAGTATATAATCAAGCTGTAGCAGTCTCAGTTCTTAAAAAAGTCCTATTTAACAGTGCTTCATTTGCATCTGTTTAATTCAAGGTTATGTTTTCAATCAGATTGCATGATGGATGTTTAGGGGAAACACCAACCTGGTTTCAGCCAAAGTGCATCTCAAGTTTGAGGGGTTTTTTGCTGTTTTTTCATCTTGCAATGTATCTTTTTTTCCAGTGTATCACTCTGAAATATGTATGAATGCTTCCAATCATGATTTCTGGCCATCTGTGCAGTCTAGTGGGGATTTCATAGGCTATTTCTATTAAAATTTATCATTTCTTCTACATTTTCTGGAGGACCAAAGTTGTACAGGAGATGCTGGAGGAATGCCCTTGTGGTTCTGAAGTGCTGAAAAGAAGAGCAAATAGAGAACAATACGACAAAACAAAAGCTTAAGTGCCAGTGGATTGTCCATAAATAGTTGATAAAGCTGAATATACCTTTCTGTAAAGCAAAGCAATGTGTGCCTAGTATTAAAATGAAGTAGACTATTCGAAAAGTAGATACAGGTTATCAAGACAAATATTTTAAAAGCAAGATCTGCTTTATTGGGAAAGCCTCTCGAGAAGGAGTGGAAGATTCTTCACACAGATCTTTGTAAGATGAGATTGATCAAAAGTAATCAGTCTAGGCTCAGTGCTGCACTAACTAGGTAATGGAAGACAGCCTCAGGTCTTTTCAATGTCAAATTATTATACTTCCATGAATATTCTCCAAATTCAGGTCACTCAGATCATTAGGTGCTGATCACAGATGAATGTTTCCTAGCCTATTTGCGTTTTGCAGTATGTGCTCAAAGGGTTAGCAATTGTGGATGCAAATTTAAGACGACTTGTGGATGGAAGAGCTGAGCTAATTCTGCATTTCATTGACGATCTAAGGCCAGCAATTGTCCAATGTGCCTGAAGCTCTTAGAAACACAAGTCCTAATTTCCTATAAATGAATTGTAGATGTTTAATTTTGAAACAATGTTTCCAATCTTCTAATTTTAAAGCTTCTAAAATTTCTATTTACAAGTTGTTCTTCTAGAGTTGCTCATACTCAGCAAGAATAAATAAAGTGTTCCCACAGGCACAGTATTTACAGCTCAGCATACTGGTTGTTTCATGAGTAGTGATGAAACTAATAGATCTGTTGTTAATCTAACCCTATCTGACTGAAAAGGAGAAGTGTTCAAAAGTGGAGTCAACAGACCTGCCATTGCAGTGCAAAGTTCCTAAGAACCCAAGGACTAGTTTAGTATTGTACGTGCTAGCATCCCATTTCAAGAGGCACTTTGCTTCCCAGGGATAGAGTTAGGCATTTGTGATGTTTGTGTAACATTTATCTCCTAGGAGAACAATGTTAGTGTAAAATTCTCCTTTGTGTGCTTTTTGTCCTGTTCCAGGCTGGGAGTGGGCTCTGGTAACTCAATGGCAGATGACAAAATGTGTATGTTATCCTACAGCAGTTTGGTTTCTGTTTCTCATTGTTGTACTTAGCATCCAAAACAATTTTTGTACCCATTTGCTATGGTAGTTGGTTTTTAATTTTTTCCTTGCTCGTTTTTGTTGTGCGAACAAATGCCACCACAAGAAAAAGCTGGTTTTGTGTATTTCTGGTCTAGCCAAAATCATCTTTCACTTTAATTTAGTGCTGCTAGCTCTTGAAGTTTACAGTGAGGCCCTTGTATGCAGAGCATAAGAGCAGTTTATACCAACTGGGAATATCCAGGGGGCTTTAGGATATGTTTTGAAAGGATCTTGAAGTTGTAGTTTTGCTGTTGATCTCAGAAGTCTCTAGTAATGAACTGAACACAAAGAAAGTTTGCTATAATAATTCATGGTAACGTAGTCATGCACCAGAGTGAGAAGACATCTCAGACAGAATATTTACACTGCAGTCCTTGTTGAAGCCCTGTGGACAAGGGAAAGCTGTGTAGAAAATATAGTTGTGAAGCTAAACATTCACCAAAAGGTGACCTTGAGAGTTTTGGTGTTGAATTTCCATTCATGACGTAGAGAGAGGTTATACAAGCAGAAGAGGCTTAAAAGGCTCTTGGCTGCTAAGGCTGGGAGTGCAGCTGGCTAAGAGCCTCCTGAACACCTATCGCAATGGACAATTCCTCACCCTCTTCCTCTGCATTCAACATGAACATGTCAGCCTGTATTTTCTGTTTAGAATAATAGTCCATAAAATACCATAGGTATCCTATCCAGCTGCTCCGCCGAACCCAGCTATCTTGTCTGTGACCCTCACAGGGCATCATTCACTCCAATTGTTCACAGCTTGCCAAAGATTTTATTTCTGTTTTGTGACAGGGTTTATGGCTTCATCTCAGACATATGAGGCCTCCCCAGGACTGACTGTCTCGTCACTGAATGGTCTGAAAAGCAACAGATAGGTCCCCCAGCTTGCTCAGCCAGAGCTCCAGCATCTGACAATTACAGAATTGCATTATGCAGCAGTTCTGCAATTGCAGAGCCAGGTGATGTCACGCACTGAGTTGCTGCCACATATTGAAAGGACGCTTTGAAAAAGTAGGCTTTGTGGAAGCGGGTACTCACGATGCCTCGGGACTGCAAAAGCTCACGCTCCTTTTTCAGATCTAGCAGTGAGAAATGGCACAGTATCTTGAACGATGATCTGAGCTTTAAAAACTAATACAAAACTCATGCCGGAGCCATTTTTTAAAACTACTTGAAACATCATGTATCAAAGTAACTGGAAGCTAAGCTGAGGAAAAACCTTTTGTTTTTTGCTAAGCAAATTCATTGCAGCTTAACTGGGAAAAGTTCGCAGGAACATTTTTCAGTGTGAGACTGTTGCCTAAATTTGTCACGTTTCCTGAATGTGCTGTCAGGATGAAAAATGTCACCAACAAATCAGCTACAGAAATTCAGAAACATGGGAATTGGTTAGTTTGGGGGGGGTGGGGGGTGGTGATGTCCCTTTTTTTTTTTTTTAATGGGAGAAGGAGCCAGGGTTTTACTGCTTCTGTGGTTTGTGTCAGCTTCTTCATAGTTTGAATTAGGAGTAGCAGGAAGAGCCAAGTCAAGCCTGGAGTCGGGCAGCGTAGGTACTGTTCTGGCTCTGCTGGAATCAAAGGGGTTTATTTCAGAAGAATCAATATGACTATTTAATAATCTGTGTGTACCACCTAATATGTTGTTAAGCTCATTGTAATCCCAATACTGTCTGGGGGTAATAGAAACCTGGTTTAAAGTTAGTGCCGTTCTTTGGTACTTACTTGGTGTTTAGCGTTTGCCTTTGGCTCTTCAGTGATTTCACCAGAAAAGAGCTTGGAAATTTGCTCGTGAAATCAAAGGAATTTTCCTACTGGCCTTCAGTGAGGGCAGGGACAATCTGGGTCTGCTGCAAAGTCCTCCTCAGGGAAGAAGCTGCTATAAATTGCAAAGTCCTATAGGATACACTGAAGGGGAATTCTTAGCATTTTTTCCAACCCCTGAAACTATTATATAAACTTAAGCATCTTATAGCCTACATACATGTGTTCTTCTCATTGACAAGACCCACTGAAAGAGAGATTTATTTTAGCTGGGTTAAAAATGAAAATTTTGAAATTGCTGGTGACTGTAACAAATGAGATTACTCTGCAAGGCTTAGCTCTGTGGGATCAGAAATTATATTCATATGTACCTATTGGGATACTTTGGTTTTTTACTCAACGGGCATTTTTCCATGCAGACCTATCTGATCGCTGTGAGAGGCAGATCACACGTGGGGCTGAGAGGGACAGAGGACCCCTCAGTGTAGGAGCTGAAGAGGAGATCCTATCAGAAAGATTAACCTGGCCATTTTAACAGGGACTTTGATCTGAGTGGAGACAGCTGCATTCTGTAAGTTGACTCGGAAAAACCATCAGAAGAGTATTCTCCAATTATTCACTGAGCAGGAACTTTTCCTATTGCAGTAGCTATCATGGCTTTGATATGAAGCTGTGAGAGAGTCATGCTATAAAGTTCAAGTATCCTATTTATATTAATTTTTTCAGATTTGTTTCCTCTACCTTCTGATTAAAACGTGTAGCCACTGTGATAGAGGTGCACTGCTGGAGCTTCTTCTTTCATATGAAGGTACCGATAATGTCAGGAAAACAAATGGAAGAGAAAAGCTGTCTGATTGAAAGTAAATACTTAGAGCAGTTTCAGCAGTCCTTTGGGTGGGAGCTTATATAAAGTTGCTTAGTAAGTCAGTAAACAAGTTAAAATGTGCACAAAAAAGATAAAGAAGTAGAATACCGTCTGAAATGAAGGGCTCCCAGGAAATAAATCAAACAATCAAATATGTGAAGAGGTGGACAGAATATCAATCCCCTGTGCTGCAGAAGGCAGACACGGCTTTCCTCTCACAATTCCACATCTCTGAGGTTATTGGCCTTGATTGTAAATATTTTGTAGTTCTGTCAAGACTTACTTAATCTTTATGGCCAATGTGCCTTGATTACAGTCTTTTCACTGGAAGATTGAAAAGAATTTGAATCATCGCCATTAGCACTGTACTAGTAACTGCTACGAAGCTCATGCCTATGTTTGTACATTGATAAGTCTACAATAGACGGAGATAATGATAATTATTTTAAGGTTTTCAGAGCTCAACTTTTCCAAACTTTACAAAATATATTTGTTTCCATGAAACAGGTAAAGCTGCAGTAAAATTATGTCTCTAATAGGACTTAGACTTACAAAAGGCAAGAAATCTGTAGCTTAGTTTCTGTGGAAACTGAGCACTCAGAAACCCACTGTGCACCTCTGAGAAATCTGTAATACTGCTTAAGCTGCTACTGCCCCATTTTTTGCATCCCAGGCAGAGTCTCATAGTTTGGATTGGGTTTATGTATATCTTTGGGGGTTTAGGAAGCATGTAGTGAGTTTTATTTCAAGTGTTTTAAGCTAGATGCTATTTCCCATATTTAGCTTACTAGAGTATTCTCTCATGAATAGTCAAAGCATTATGATGGAAAAATGTTTCACACTCATGTGGTTGTGAAGTGGCTGCAGATAGGATGATACTCACTTTGAAGAAACATATCTTCAGTACCACAGCACAGTTTTACCTGGCTCCCATGGATTGATCCAGCACCACGGGAAAAGCAAATTCAGGTTTTAAATAGATGACCTAGGTGTCCTGTTTGAAGGCTTATACCCAGCGGTGTTGACCAACAGCTGTTTAAAACACAGGATTTTTACTTCGAAATTAAGACAGATCAGAAAAAAAAAAAAATTTTAAAACTACAAACTCCATGTGTGTATGGTGTTATCCAGTCTGATGCTTCACTACATGCTGAACAGGACAGGCTTTCCTCTTAAACTAGGGGAAAGGTCTAGGCCAATTTGCAGTCTTCTGGGGCTCACCTACTTACTAGTAAAAGTTGCGCTGGCAAATACTCGCAACAGAAAGATTGCTGCTCAGGAAAGCCAGATAGACACGGTTTTGCTGATGGCATTTGCCCTCATGGTATCTCATTAGACTAGCAAACAGTGTGTCATCTTTATGTTCACAAGTAACCGTGACCAGATACCAGCTTTGAGGAAACGTTGGCAGCGTATAACCTTCCATGCAGTCCCACCGTTCCCTTGTCATGGAGGCTCTGCTGCAGCATGGAAGTACTGTATTTTGGATTGATCCCTTAAAAATCCTTCTCTGTAAAATCAGTTTAGGTGTCCATTTCCTGCTTTGTGCCTTGTCAAAATCTGAGTGTTGTTTTGTTTTTCTTTACTCTCAGTATACTTCATATATCTTTCACACTGCAAGCAAAAGTAAAAGTTGTTCGGCAGCTTGTCAAAAAATGTTTCACTTTGCTCTCTTGTATCCTGACCAACCCGAAGGGGATAGTGCCAGTCCCTGTGCGTGCCATACTTGCGTCAGCTCTGGATCCAGGCTTAATAGTGATTAGTGACCCCTGCGCTCATCATATGCATCAGAAACTTTTTCTAAACCATGGAATTAAACTTCTGTCAAGCACTGTCTGAAGCAATCATTGCAGCTGAACAATTCTGCCTGGTTAGCCCCTAAGTATAGGCAAGAATAAATAATGATTCAGGGCCTTTCAGTCAGCCATAACCACGCTCCGTTAGGGAGTCAACAAGACTAGGGACTGTGGCCAAAGCCTTTCACCACTAATCCAAACCAATTTCCTCTCTTTCTCAAGTGTTCCCGGATTTGAAAGCTTTTTTGAACAAAGAATAAAAGTTTACAAAATATACCCTTTCTAATTGAGTTTAACAAAACTCTCACAGAAAGTATGAGTGATATAGTCATGTTTTCTAAGTCAGTATAGCTTTGTGCATAAAATTGTATGAGAAATTTAAATCTTCCTGATTTGAGCTGAACTTGAAAATGTTGTAATTACAAATGATCTTTTAGATCCAGAGGTGAGGAAAGGAAATCCTTACCACTTGCTGTCCTTCTTTTTCTTCTTATATTTCAACAGGCAGCAAGTATCTAGATAACGTGTCAGAACTATGCATAGGCCATATAGGTGAACTCTATGTTCAATGCATCTTGCTTTCAGAGAAGCAATTGGTATAGGACTGTCTTCTGTTTCTTCTGTGATTAATCGTAGATCATGAAGTGGTGTGTCCAAGACCTTGAAAATTCATTCTGAGCATATGTGTATTCTTTAATATTGAATATGTAGAGTGGACTGTTGCAGTTTATCTTCTAGTTTTTCATGTCCTATTTATTTTTGCAGCTCATCACTGTCATTGAGCCACATCACTTTCTGTTTCCTTTTCTTTCCTTTTTTCATTCCTCAAAATAAGATTAATTGAAAAACAAAATGAAATTAATATCTGTACTTACTAGAAGGCACATCTTGCCTCCTCGTATCACACAGTTCCCAATTATGTTAATGGCCTTTAATGAACTGGAAGTATTCAAGATAAGAATTTGGTTCTGCGATTAAAGAGAAAATAATTTTGTCATAGAATAGCTAATTTGTAGAGGATAGTGATCATTTTTATAAGTTTTATTTCCTTTGGGATTAATGAAATGTTTGTGAACCAGTTCCACAATTTCTTAATCTGTTCTGCCTTCAGAAATATTTAATAAATACTACAAGCAAGCAAAAAGCTGACAAGCTATGGATTGTTTATGAAGCAAGTTTTGAAATTCAGTTTTCAGACTCTGCATGTTTATTCATGAAAAATAGTTCTTTCTGTTTTTTAATTAGTCAATGAGATCAATCACATTCTACCTGTTAGGCATAACTTAATCAACGATCACATAATGAGAGAAAATATGCTTGGTCAGAGAAATCTGCTTGTGCCTGCTGTTGCTTCTGTCTGGAGCTCTAGGCAAGTTTTATAGCACAGCTCTATTTCAGTATCACCTGAACATTGAATTATCTACATTTTCATCATATATTAGCCAAAACACTTGCTAAAATCTTGCAAGAATTTAGTAAACATAAATGGAAGAGGAAAATAAATTTCTAGCTATGTATTGATATGTTTAAATGGGCAACAGTTTTCTAGAGATCACATTTTTGGGAATGGAAATGAATCTTAAAATAGGAATTTGTTCCTATAAGTACACACTCTTTCATGAATTCTCATTAATTCCTGCTTTTTTTGCAGATCTTTTTTGCTGACATAAGACCTCAGTTTGTTAACGTGTCCATCCTGCAATGAGAAAGACAGTTCCATTTGATAGTTACTTCTCTGTTTTCATCCTATCTGTTTCAGAATTAATGCCAGTTCCATAGACCTGGGTACTATGTTCTGACATACAATGTCTGGGTAATCAACATTCAGATATAATCCTCTCTGCTTCAGGCCTTCCATTCAATAATATGCGGAATGACAGAGAGCTTGGTGGTTTTGCCATTGTCAGGTTTTTATCCCCTCCTTTCTGATGACACGCTTAACCCTCCTGTTATTTTAATGAGGTTTTAATCGTGTGTCCTGCCTCATCTCCCCTGCCCTCTCTGTTCTGGGCTACAGCTCTGCTTGGCTTCTGGCCACAGTGCCACGGAGGCTGGGTGGGCTCGGCCAGAAGTAGGGCAGAGATTGTCACCTTCTCGTAGGCCAGGCACAACAAGAGCTGTTTTGCCTGTTGCACATTGGCCTTTTTGTTTGCATGTCACTATAGCTTAGCTTCATGTTTTAGGTCTTTAGAAATGGTAGTGTGTTTAGTGCTGATCAGATTAACGTGACAAAATTAATAAAGTACTTTAATACACAGGGAGAAGAGACTGAAGGGAATTGAAATTAGGGAGACAGAAGAACAAAGGCAGTTCTTAAATGAACATTTTTAGCAGTAGCTTAACATTATAAAGATTAATAGGAATTAATTTACATATATAATGCAATGTACAGAGTGCAATTCAAACAGACTACCAATTCTACAAACACTATTATTGTAAAAGAAGAGCTACATAAAACAGGCATATCTGTTTTCTTCCCCTGGCCCAGTAAACATGCCCGACTAAAACTACAGCAGGCGCCAGTCATTCTCAGATGTTCTCGTGTCATGTGCCTTCGTCTTGGACTGTACAGCCATCCCACATGTTGATTCTAGTGTGAGTATTCTTATTTTATAGTGGATCAAAGCATGCATAGTCATAAGTAATGATAACACCAATAATCAATATTTATGATAAAGTCGAGTCAAAATAAGTTGGTTGATAATCTACTGGTTGGTTGCTCAGGGAAGTAAGAATAAAACAGCCTAAGGAAGAAGGAGTAACACAGTAAGAACTGAAGTAATTTTATGCAAGCTGGCTTAACTAAAACAGTCTCCCAGCATATGAATGTGTAAGCTTCCGCCCAAAACATCCAGGTCACATTAAGTAGGTTCAGCCTCTGTTTTCTCTGTTCCTCTGAGCATTCCCTGCTCATCTTTTCTCAATGTAGTGTGCTGTAGGTATATACCTGTTATCTGCCCAGCTGCAATGTTTATCTATAGTGATGTAGGAAGGCATAGGTCTGGGGAGCACAGACTATAAATCCAGACTGAGATCTCTCCTAAAACCCATCAGCGAGGGCTAGCGTTACCAAAACTAATATGGGATTTCCTGTATTGTCTGATTGAATCTGATGTATTCAAAATCATAATAACAAATAGGATGGTATTTTCTGTATTTCCCCAACATCTGCTATTTCCTTATGTGCAGACAAATAGCACATCCTCAAGCTGCAAACCTTCCTGACACATATACATGATAAGAAATGTCACTTCATACCTTCTCTACTGTGGATGATCACTGGGAAAGGGGAGAGAGAAATGACTGAGCGTCAAAGATAAGAATAAAGGTCTTTAAAGAGGAGCAATTGCAACAGATAAGCGATGACCTTCCCTCATCCCCACGCGAGCTGCGTGTAGTGGGACATGCATTGCTGTCTCAGTCAGCCCAATGTAGCTTGTAATTTAGCTCACTAAGTCGCACTATTTTGCAGTGACTGCAAGCTGCTGTCACTCTAGGAAGTCGAGGCAGGGGTGCTTGTACTGCAGGGCTGCTGTTCATATACAACAAATTGAGAATTGCCAAGACGGGTGCCCACCGAGTATTCGTATAAAGCGCACTGGAGAGCAAGCAGTGGGCCTGCTTTTGTTTGTATCTGGCCATCTGTGATTGTGCTCGCTTGCAACAATACCCTACTTACAATTTGTTGTTTCCACATGGCTGCCTACTGTTTCCAAATGCTGTCAGATAATACAGTAGAGGAAGCTGGTCTTTACAATTGACTAAGTCTCCCTTGAAACCAATGCTTTACATGATGTCTGCACGCCGAAGCCTAAAACCAGTGGGAAACCAAGGGAATGCAGACTTTAGTTCTGAAATAAAATTTGAGGGGGGGGGGGGGTGTATTTTAGAAAAAGAGAGTAAAATTGCATTTTAGAGTTTTCACAGCTCCTGTTGCTTGTCCTGTCCTGAAACTGGTGTTTTAGGGCTACTCTCCTGAGTGCAGACCAGCTTGGCAGCCGCTGACTCCCATCAAGTACAGTGGTGGGAAAGTTGTAGTGTTTCTCAGGGCCCAGCCTGAAGCCCTGCTTTAACTCTGCATCAGGGAGATAGCGTGTACTTGTATCGGGAGTTGCTTCTGCTTCCAGTCTGTACAGAAAATGTACTTTTTCCACAGGGAATGTAAAGGAGAGAATAGCGTATGCAATTCTAGATTGTGTGAAGATGCTTGTTACGTGTGTGCGAGGACAGGTATGCAATGCATCAAGGAGGATCTTTCAACAGCCTCAAGTCTGAGTTTCTCTAGTTTCTGTATTGAATGAGAGCTGTGAAAATGGGCCAAGGATGGTTCTCCCCTGAGGAGTGGTCTGGAAACGAGGTAGCACAGCTGTTTTCAGCACATAGTGGTTCTGTCCTGTTGGCAGTGCACAGACTTCTGAGCGGAGTAACCATGTCCTCTATTACAGTGTGGTTTTCAAAATTATTTTTAGTGTCAGAAATAATGGTGATTGATTCTCATTACAAGAATTACTTCAAATTCCAGTTTTGGACAGTAAAGAGGACACTGGCTCTTTACTGTGGAAATGAACAAGCTCATGTTCACATATCTGTATGTTTAGAGAGAGTTCATTTTTAAGTAAATCCAACTGAGAAGTTGATTATCTGAAATATTGGCAGTCTTGGAACACATCTCTGCCTTCAGTAAATGCACTTTGGTCTTTTGGCTGCCTATATCAGTGCATGTTGTCTACATTAGAAAATTGGCCCAATTCAGAATCTGGGTTTTACTGTGCAACCAGCAAAATAATCTAGAGAAACTGTTGGGTTTTAAATAATTGTTTCTTGACCTTTTTTCTGTAGTCCAACTATGTTACCTAATATCCCAGTGCACTCTTGATCAAAGACCTACATCCTACTCCTGCAGTAAGGTAGATTTACTGGCTTGATGAGTCCTTCTCATTTCTAGTTTCTGAAAACCTCTGTCTTCACAGGATGCTCCGGTGCTTCTGCATTGGCATCATCTGCCTTGTTACCTTGGGTGGAGGGTTGCATAAAGATGTTACATAAAGAGCAATCGAAGGGAATCTGGACATAGTCTCAGGAAACTACTAGCTGACAAACAAGACGGCTCATGTGGCAAGAGGCATGCAGATAACCCTAAAGGATGGCTTGTCAGGAAGCAGGCAATAGTAAAGTGCTGCTTGTAGGTGCTGTTTGTGTCAACAAATGACTGGTAATGGTTTTGAGAGAGTGAATAGATTTTAGCTCAAGGCACAGATAACATACCAGTATCATGAAGCACTATTCAGCGGCATTGCAGTGTCTACAGACACATTTAGTTTTTACAAAGATCACAATTTAGCCAGGTGAAGGCTGCTACACCTGTTTGGAGTTACAGCGTGTTTTCTTGCTTTTCAACTGTAGTCACTGTTCTGCGATGTTCAGCACTGTGTTTATAGATAAAAGCTTCTTTGAGCAAAATCTCCTTTTGGATCATCAGAATAAACATATCCACAAGGCCAGGAGTCCCTTCTCTTCACCTTCTGTGTACAACAGCACTTGCAGTGGTGGCAGTGTCACACTTGGATGGAATAGCTGTGGCCTCAGTTTTAATTTTTTTTGCATTATTTATCATCTTAGACAACATCTGTGGGTTCTGCAGATAGCATGCTGTCCTCAGCCATTGTCTACTCTGGAATAAGGAATCCCCCAAATCCAGGCAAATACAGATTTAGTGGATTGATCCAAGTTTGATCACGCCATTAAGGATATCCTGTCATTTACAAAAAAGGTTTGAGATTGGTTTGTTTGCTGCAGCTGGAAACCTTCATTTCATTACGCAAATTATTTCTCTGAAAGCTGCTAAGAAGGATTGTGGTCTATAATTAGAATAATACCCCACAGGATTACGTTCACAAATGTAATTATATAATCATTTAGAGCTAAATTGTGCCATGAAACTACACTTTTTCAAAGTGGTACTGGCATTTCTGGAAGGTTGTTTTTAAGATTTTCTGTTGTAAAGCAGTTGCCACAGGCCAATTAGCTTTCAGTATTTAAGGTGAGATGGTGTAAATTGGAGTGTGTCTGTTGAAAGTCCACAGAGGAAGGCTGCTTTGCACAAGCTCCTTTGGTACTTTAGTACGATTGGTACTTTAGTATTTCATTCAGAAGTAGACGATCAGTTAGTGAAATTGTTCCTCAGGGAGTCTCGTATCACAGCTCTGTGGCAGGGAGGCTGTGAGCTGCATTTGTGTCCACAGTGCTCTTAGAAGACAGCAGTGAAAGTGGGAGGCGATTCCTCACTGTCTAGCACCAACCCGGTTGTACTGCCTCCCTTGAAAAAACATTGCCGGGTGTTAGCATCAAGTGGTGCAGTATACACTATCACTGTACTCCTTGCAGCAGTGCTCAGGTTAGCCGACCTTTGGTTTCACAGTGATGTGAATGTGAATACATTGAACTCTCTTTCTATACTGTGTGTGAATGTGTCCGTGCAGTTCATGGATGAACATTGATACAAAACTGCTTTGCACTAAATTCACTTCACTGCTCTTCTGCCTGAAATGATGGAACATAAATATGAAATAGAGCAGTTCTAATGGGTGCTTTTCTTCTTCAGATTTGCAAAGCCCTTTTTAATATCTTTACCCTGTTGACATGACATCAAGTTGCATCCTCTTTTACATCGGTTTCCTCACTTAGAGTGCCTTGTCTCTTCCACAGACAAAACAGTACCAGAAAGTTTGCTTTTGTAGCACAACGTACTGAAACTCCAGAAATAAAAAGCAGTACATTGTCCTGTTTTATTAGGAATTCATCCACTGTCCTTTCAGGTTGCAAACCCCTGGTTAGGGAGCCAATGGGCCATAGCAGGGTAAACTAATGAGGAACTGCAATATTTGCAACCTTAGAAAGGCAAATATTTCACTGAGCTCTCCAATTATCTCTGGTAGCCTCATACACTTCTAATGAGCACAAGGTAATCAGCCTATCTCTTCCAGTGTATTAACAAGAGCAACTTAAAATTCTCCAGGATTCCTGTGGTGAACCGATATATGGACCCAAATGGATAAATAAAGAGGTTGTGCAATTGCTACTCCAAGGGCTGCCATACTCTTCCCAGGGCTAGCCGTCTCTGCCTGTGGCGTGTTTTGTTGATGCCTTTATGGTATGCAAACTAAAGATACAGTAATTTTGGAATTGCAAGGGTGCTTGAGCAGCAGTGTAATCTGGCTGCTGGGAGACTACAAAATCATTCTCCTCCAAGACAGCATCTCCTAACAAGGACTCCTCTGTGTTTGGTTACTGGCTCACATCTCAAGCAGTGCACCTGGGCAAGAGATAGGATGTCAGAAAATGCAAACCTGAAACAACAGCAGTTACTTGCGGGGCTTTTACCATACCATCGCATGTCAGGAAGAATAGGAGGATCTCAGGAATCAGTGAGCATGGCAGGATGGCCATCTGCTTTAGGAGGCAGAATCCTTTCCCATAACCTCCCATGTGAAGGAGTCTGTGGGAGCCGGGACAAGACCTGGAGCTGTAGAAACAGGAAGCACAAGAGAAGTGTGTGGAGTGGTAGGAAGGCTAGAGGTGTTTTGTTTTACCAGGTACCTTAGCACCCCAGGGGCTAAAGATGAAGAATATGAATAAAGAAGTGTTTGCTTCTGATAAGCAACAGTAGCTGTATTTATTTGAGTTTTTTTAAAGCAAGAACAGGAGAAATTGTTACTCAAATGGATTTTGCCTGTGAGGTTGGAACATACGCAGATTTGTTAATACCCAACAGAAACTTGGAAAGCAAATAGAATTTGAGAACATTCTCCAATCCAAAAGTCTCTGCCATAATGAAACCCATTTACAAGCAGATGTTTATAGGAAAAAAATATCAGTCATTTAAAAACTGTAAATTGACAGCCAGTATCCTTTCTAATTCCCTAATCTGCAGCTGTGCTGAATTCAAACGTGCACTTTTGGATGCTCAGGAGATTGGTACTGAGAGATGTTCTTCCACTTTTAGTACCTCCTGGCCTTAAAGTTACACCACATGGTTGTATCTGCTTGCAACTCATATTACACAGTTTTGTAGCACAGATCAGTTTAGTATTTTTGTAATCATGCTAACACCCTCAGCTGAACTGTAAGTTCAGTTAGGGGACAAAACACTGAGAGTCTGTTGCTACTGTATGAGAATCAAAATTGCACAGCTGAGTTTTTAACTAGTGTCTTTGTCTTGTATGTAATTAGCATAGAGATAGCCTAAAACAATGCTATTGAACCAGAAGACTGAACTGAAACGTCATTCCTGTTTCGCAGTCATTCGGTGACTGGTGTGAGTTTTGGGTGGCATTGCAGCTCTCAGTGGGCAAACACCTGCACAACAATACCAGCCCAGTCACCTCCTCCCTGTCCCTGCTGGCTGAGTGGAGCCCCAGGAGTTTCAGTTCTCACAAAACACTGAGAATGTCAAAATTCTGTCTAATGTGCAACTAAAAAGCTTCATCCAGAAACGCAGCAGCTCCAGGATTTGCTGCTGAGAAAGCTCAATGCTGAGAAGCAGCTGGAGAGAGCTGGGAGTGCCGCGAGGCACCAGCGCAGAGGGCTGGTGTTGGAGCCAGCAAGGGCAGCAAGCTGGGGAAAGTAAGGGGAAGAATAAATATTAATATGAGTGAAGCGTTGTGCCTGTGTATAAAACCTCAGTTGTAATCTTGTGATACCTGTTCTTGTGGTTTATGATGGCATTAGGCTCTCTAAAGGTTTATTATGTGCAGCTGGATGTACATTAGTCTATTTATTAGTCATCACAAGGTTGTTGACATTATTTCCACAGTGCTTTTACATTAAGAGCTTACTGAAATGATAGATTTATGTTAAGGTACCGAAGTAATTTCCTCATATCAAGACAGCTTAGAAATACAGGGACCTAAGCTGTTGCTGTAATGAATTTTCTGCCTCTCACAGGGATATTTATCCAATCTGTTCTGTAAACAGAGAAATTAGTTCACACTTGTGCAAATGCTTTAATTACACTTAACTGGATTAATGGCTGAACTCTGAGGAAATGGTGTTTCTTCAGACAAAGCAGTTTGACCAGGTCATCAAAGTACATTTTAAATGTGACTGGTGACTCTGGACAAAGCAGGCCTGTATTAGCTGGGCAGCTGGTGAAGCAGTCGCTGGCCCTGGGCAACTGGGTTGGCACGTGAGGATCTGTAACATGAAGGGCTGTTTGGATTTAGAGTTCACGCCATCTCCTCTCTTCAAGCTCACTCCTCTTGGGCAGAAGTTAGTCTTTGGACACTGATCCAAAATTGTGGCAGTTTCACAGTCTCTTTCTTCCCACATGAGTGAATGATTGGCTCCAAAGGTTTTACGGTGAATATTTGCTGATCTGTTATCTAAAGGTGAATGCAGAATGTTAAAGGCTTCAGGTCTGGTTTCCTTGACTGTATTGTGTTAGTCTGAGCAGCTTGCTCAGAAATGTGGTGACTTTTGGAGAAATGCCAGATGCTTTGTCGCTTTGGTGGCATCTGCATGCCGTTCCCCTTAGAACAACCTCAGCTGTGTCCTGAGTGAAACATGCATCCCCCTGTGCACTGGGGATGGACTCCAGGCAGCCCGTCCCAGCCACAGCTTCCTGCATCCTCCAAAAACACTCTTTGGCCCTGAGAAGGTTTGGATTTCTAATCCCATCTTGTGCTAAGCTCCTCATTAAATTGCTACAGCCAGCTCCCTGCTCAGCGTGCTCCTTTCAGTATTGCGTTGAGGCATTTCTATTTCATTTTTCACCTTATTGAAACCAAGTACGTCTTAGACAGGGGTGTAGGTCCCACTGCGGAGCCAGGACCAAACAGCGACAGCACTAAACACTTGATTCTGTTTAGCCCTCAGGAGCTCAGCATCCTTCTGGCCTCCTTGTGCACCCCTCTGAGCGAGCACCTGTGTTAGCCCTTGGCAGAAAGTTTCTCCTTGGTGTTGACAATAAGCCCTGAGTGTAAAGGATCCACCTCCTTTCTTCTCAGACTCCAAAATGTCTTTTTGACATTTGACGCTTGATGAGTGCGGTCCAAGGGCTCATGGACATAAGGCAAAATCACACCTTGCACTTGTGCCCTTTCTTACCTTCTCAGGATTCTTTATAGAGAAGGTTTCTGTGCTTTCCACAGATATGCAAAATGTCAGCACCGTCACCTCTGTTATTTCTATATGCTCTAAAATTTACTTGTCAAATGGTAATGCTCAGCTTTCCTTTCTTCTCCACTTCTACCCCACTGCAGCTCCCATTCTTCTGGCCCTTTAGCCATTTAGAGGTAACACCTTGGCTTCTGCTTTTAATTGCCACCATCTGAATCAGAAATACTGGAGAGCTGTGGAGTTTCTCTGGTTTGCTGGACTTCCTGAGACCTGAATTCCATCTAAACCACAACTGCAACATAAACGTCTTCATGGCATATTTCAGCAGTGTCCTTGAAATTTATTCTAATTAACTCTCTCTGATAAAAACGTTTCTGTTATTATATACACAGGTACATTTGAGGCATAGGAAACTGGAAGAATTAAAAAAGTGGTTGTATGACAGAGGATGAAAAAAATGTGCACATACTCTATACAGACCTCCTATTTCAGGCAGTGTCTGAGAAGCTGTGTTCAGTAAAGCATATACAGTTTTAGTACATCCACATACCCACTTCCATACAAAGATAAATGTTGACATTGATCATTAAAAAAAACCCCTGAACTTCTATTTTTCTCAATATTGTAAAGATACTGTTGCTAAAAGGACAGCTGTGAGCTCTATTCTGTTTAAGGTTTGAAATAGCTCTATGCACAAAATGGGAAAAGGCCAGGATTGTCAGATCCCGCCAGAAAGGAAGTCGGCTATAATCAAAGCATGGCATGGCATTACATACCTCACCTCACCCTGCAGACGGTGCAGGGCTAAGCGGAATCCATAAATTCAGCATGTGTCAATTCCATGTAATTTAGAGTTCACTGAAAGTTGGCCCTGAGTCTCTTTTGATTTAAAATATTCCTGATTTGCACTGGTTCACCTCAGGAGAGGGAGTCTTCCCCAGCTTTTTAATATTAACAGTGAGTGGAAATGCCATCAGCATTTATCATTCAAACTTTGCTGAGTACATTACACTGCAGATTTCATTGCTCCTTCTGCAGAATGAGAGAGGAAGGGAATTGTGTTAAATACTCCGCGGTTGTGCCAGGAGGCTCTCAGTGCTCCTGCTGCTGGGAGCAGCTCTCCCCAGGAGCCAAAGTCCTCTCCACTGTCTGTGCAGTGCCACACATGGCCAGACAGCCTGGGCTGGTGCTGGGAAGACACCCAGAGTCACCTCTGTGTGTGAGCTGTGCCACTGAGCAGTGGCTCACGCCATGTGTTGCAAAACAGCCTCAAGCCTGTGTTTCCTAGAGCTCTTCTTTAAGTATTTTGAACAGTATTGTAGCGGGTGGGTTTTTTTCGGTGGGGGGAACCGTAGCAGAAGTTGGGTTTTCCCACTGGAACAGGCTCTCTGGGGACGTGGTCACGGCACCAGGCCTGTCAGAGTTCAAGGACTTAGTCATATGATTTAGTTTTAGGTAGTCCTATGAGGAGCAGGGAGTTGTACTTGATGATCTTTATGGGTCCCTTCCAATTTGAGATATTCTATGATTTTATGATTCCATGAAAAACTGGACCTCTTCTCGTCTTCAGACCTTTTATTTTCCCTAGGCTACAGCAGCCAAACAGCAGAATTTAAGTTAGCACAGAGATAGAACCCAGCTTTCTTTGTGCTGGATAAAGCCCATGTGGGGACACTACATTAGCAAGAGTTTCTTCGTGTTCCCCAATTTTGGCAGGGAAGCCTCGTTGGGAATAGCAGAGACAACTAACCATCATCTGTCATGTAACTGATTGAAAGGGGGGCTCATTCTCCTTTCTTTTACATCAGCAGAAATAGGAGCAGTCTAACACAAGTCAAAGGAACTGCACTGGCACTGCCTGGTCAGAACAGAGAACTGTGTGAGTCATCTGCATTGCTTCTTGTCCTGGAGCTGGTGATGGGGGGAAGGCTTACAAGTAAAAACTCATTTCAGACAAGTAGAGTATTTCTCAGCAGTTGTTTGGGTTTGGAAAGTATAATCACTTCTATTATTACCATAAAACAAATATCAGGAAGGTTTTGCCAGTTTTTAGTGAGCTACTGAAAGCTATACCAGAAAATGGTGTTAGTGAGAAATAACACCACAAAAAAATAAAAGTCACTGCTGGCCATTTGCACAGAGGCAGTGTCAGAAAGAGCTAAATATCAGTTTTCAAAGCAAAATTGCGATTTGTTGGTAAATCAGTTTTATACATATAAAGAGTGCTTGGGGATTTTGCTCCCATGCATGTTTATTTATGAAATGGAAAGCAGGCAGAAATTTTGAGTAGTCCCACGGTATAACCCAGAACTGAAATGTAAAGATACAATGAAAAAGCCAGTGATGCTAATAATAGAAATGCAAGGTCTCTGAGGGTGAGCATGATCAGTGGGGAATGCCAGTGTTGTTGTAATCAGGAAAGAAAGGATTCTTCTGCTTCACTTCTTCCCAAAAGTTTAGGAAAGCTTTTTCTTTGTTTTAAACTTGTGCTTCACAAAATCTGATGGCAGTCACGACCTGAAGGAGCAGTGTGGAAATAAACCACAAACGCAGCAGCGCTGAATGTTTGGGGGCAGAGTGAACAGCCAGTGTTTGGCTTCATGGCATCCAGGGGCAGCTGGCAAATGTATTCCTTCTAGATTGGCTTTCACCGTGCCAGCCTGCACGAGGCGGAGGGTAGCCCTCTGCTGCCTCTGTGACAGAAAACTATGACTTCCCCTAACTGATGACGTGAACAAATTTACTGGCCCAAAGCATCCTGCACCTCAGCAGCAAACTAGCACAAACACAATGAAGCTCCCGTGCAAGGTGCATTTCACCCTCCCTCGTTCCCTCACTGTTGGGCTGAGATCCTTTGGTCATATTTATTTCAAATTTCAGTGGCTTGTGTGCACTCTTACATCATGCAGCTTTGCTACTGGAATTGCTTCTGTGTTTGTTTGTGTCTCTGGCAGCATTTAATGCCTTTTTAAAGCTTAGTTTTCTCTCCTTTCCCCTCTGTTCCTGTTCATTCTTCAAGCAGCCTGCCATGTCTCTCCTCCAAAAGTGGCATAAGCGCCTTAGCATGCTAAGCCTGCATGGATGGTTGCTCCTGTTTCACCGAGTGGAGGCGGAGATGATAGGGCCGCTCTTTCCAATCCTATTACCTCTTCATACTCTTCTTATAAAAAGTGGGCAATGGGGGTGAGTTGGCCACGAACAGTGTTGTGCAGGACATCAGTACAGTCATGATTTAACACTATCATTCAGCAGATATAAGCCAGTAAAGCTTTCAGCAAAGCTGTAAGGCTTAACCCAAAGCACTTGGAAACAAGATAAAAGCTTAAGCATTTCCTCATCTCACATTCGCACCTGAAGATATGTGTGTACTGACCTTTCTTATTGCTGGAATCAGTGTGTAGCGAAAATCCCTCTGTAATTTAGCGCTACAAGGAGTGCAGTCTGACTCATCTCTGAAAGAACATTTTGTCTGCCACTCAGGGTCCAGAGTGGCTAAGTGTATTATTTGTCTATAAATAAAAACACCTAATGAAAATCACATTCTAGTCAGGGAAAGCAGGCATATTTGATCCACGTGGTTGTTTTGTCCACAAAATACAAAATTGAGGAACAGTGAAGCGGCTCTCGGTTATTCAGGTCTACTCTTCACCAACTCCTGCTGTTGCTTTGGTCACACTGAAGTGAGGAGGAGGGTGCTGTGCGGCTCCACGAATATTTCACACCAATTATTTCACTTTTGTGGGCATCTCTGGAGGGTTTTGAAGCTCACTTTGTTGGGAGATGTTGGGCTGTTGTTCCACCACGGAATCCTGGCTGTGCAAGTTGCCCATCTCTCTCCTTGGTCCTTTTGCCAAGGTTACAGCTGTATCCCTGTCCTGAGAGAAAATGAAAGTCTCTCCATCTTTTACAAAGGGTGGTATGTTACTAAATAAATATTATACTATTAATATATAATATATAATATTATATATAATAGTATATATAATATTATATATAATAGTATAATATTAATAATATTATACTAAATACTATTTTTAAATAAACTTTGGATGGTTTTTGTTCTCTTGCCCGTATCCTCACTGAGCACTAAATTTTATGCCTAATGGGGCTACTATACATCTCTGTCCAAGCAGGACTAGCAAAACAGTCTAAAATTCTTTCAAATATTTGCAAGTGTCCTGATGACATGTATCTTCATACAATTACAGAAGTTAAGCCTCACCAAGAGATAGAAAATCTCTTTGAAATTAGTCGGCACCCATGTAGCAGGGGAAAAACTGGCTGATTAGATTCTGTTCTCGTTATTGGGGTATGAACATCGGCAAGAGAAGCAGAACCTGGGCCAGACTGGGCTGTCTTCTGTAACTCTCACTTCAGGTAACTGTGCTGCATCTGAAATCAGTGTGGCAGGCGTATGGTGTTCCCAGCGTTAGACAGTCTGCAAGGGGCTTAAGAACAGCAGGGCAGAATATAGGAATGATGTCCCATTACGTAGGCAGTGGCAGGCTCAGCAGCCAGCTCTGATGTCATTTGCTCTCTATAGCCAGAACTTTTATTTACTTTCTAGGTTAAATAACTTTTGGTAGCAGCACCCATGATAATCTGTTGCCTGCAAGTCCTTGGCTTTTCTAGCAGGGGAAATATATTGGACGAGTCAGGTTGTCTTCTGCGATACCTGTCAGTTTAAATTGTATGACCTTTTAGCGAGCTCTGAACCTCACCTGTCTAAGTCAATTTAATCATGTGTCTTTGTAAGGCTTCACAGTTTCGGAGTTCTTTCAGCTGAGAAAGCTAATTGAAAAAAGTTGGCAAATACTTCACTTAAGAGCAAGTAAACTTGGAGGAGAAATATATCTTCTTCTGCATGGATTTTCCTATATTGTTCAACTAAACTTCCTTTAGATGCCTTTTGCTGAAAATGTTCACCCCTAAAGCAGCCCTTTATCTTTTCTATCTCTGCATTTGACTGGTTCTCAGAGACTAAGATCTGTGGAAAGTAATTAAATTAAATCTTTTTTCCTAATTGGATTGACTTGGTGCAGTTGTTGGCCATTTCCTTCAGGCTTCACAACATAGAATCTACTGTTTCCTCTTGGATTTCAAGTCTCCTATTTTCAGACGCAGCACCAATGTGCTATATTTCACCTTCTCATCCCAGCAGTTTCTGTTTGCTTTTTCCAAATTATGGCAGTATCCGTATTTCTCATTCTGAGGAGAGACGGTCCCTCTGTGTGTTACTTTTTGTATAAGAACTTCAAAAAACCCTCTTCAGGTCCTGTTTTACTTACTATAACCATGTCTCACTCTTCTCTGGGGCTTTTGGCTTGTTGCTAGCTGTAGTGGTCGCACAGCGGGGAGCATCTGCCATCCCCTCCCTTTGCACAGCACCCGGCTATTCTTGCACTGTGCTGTTCCCACCAAGGGTGAAGGTTTGGTGTGGTTCGGTTCCTCCATGGCACATGCAACACCCGGCTCAGCATGAGGGTGCCAGAAGTGGGGACAAGGAATTTGCCATGTCTTATGATCCAAGAGCACCTACTGCAGTGCAAATGTGTGCCAGGGGAGGTGCAACTTCTTTTGCTCCCTTTCACCACTTCGGCTTTCCCAGGGAATCCTCCTGCTCTATTTCCAGTCTGAGTTACCAGTCCCAGTACAGGTCACGTAGAGTCACTGCACATTTATCAAAGGTGAATGGTGACAATTTAAGTTTAGCATAATTGAGACAAGAAGGGTTTAGACTCCGGTTGCTAATGGTATCACCAGGCCAACAAGAGCCCCTGGCTAGTTCTTTTATTGGAAAATGCAAATGCTTACCAAATCATTTGCCACCCTCAGGGGTCAGAAAATTTCCAACCCTAAATAAAAATGTTCAGAGAACCCATATTACTGTCAGGGCAGAAAGATCCCCATTTTAACCAACCTTTGCAACAACCCTCATACTTTACTACCCCATAAGAAAAATGAAGATTCCCATTCACAAGAGTTCTAAAATCCATAAACCCAAATCTATGTTGTGGAGGAAAAATAGGGGACAGAGGCAATCAACAAAGTACTTAAATTTTTTTTTTAAGAGGTGAAGAAAAAAGCTGTTCTCAGCATCCACCACAGAGCTGCCTTACTATCTTTGGAGTTGGGCACTTCAAGGGGGAAGAGGCTTATCCACCCTGCTCAGCGTTAGTGGTGTTACTGGTATTCCTGCGCTGATCGACACATCAGCTCTCAGTTACATGATGGAGTTATCAACCAGTCCAACGCTGCCCAAAGCAGGAGGTAACTAGAGACAAGGCCAGGCTGTAACACTCTTGTGTGCGATGAGTTTTCCTAGGTTTTGAATGTTCTTTTTCCATTGCAAAGCAGAGATGAGCCCGGTATTTCAGAGAACAGTGCACAGGAATGTATGAGAGGAAGGCAGTGACACCTCACCTGCTGAGGAGCCCATCTCCCAGCAAAGATCTAGCAGGGAAAATGGACTCATGTACGTAATGCAACCTACTTTTTCAACTTGTCTGTGTATGGAAAAAAGGGCCCAAGAATATAAATCCACTCATAATGCAATCTGAATCTTGGAGTCCTTGTTTCATAATTTATCAGATCACATTTTGACTTGTAAGAAGTGTCCACGTGAGTGAGACTGGGGGAGCTGTGGCTGCGGCTGTAATGGCATGCAGCACTTGTGATTTCACTCCATCAGCAATCACTCAGTAGCCGCTCAGCAAAGTGAATAAGAAAAGGTCTAGTGTAATTGACAGTAAAAGGTCTCTGAATTGAGTTACTCCTTCTTTTCCTTCTGAAGTTTCTGATTAGAGTGTAATTGCTACTCAGTAGCAGTCTTCAACAAAACTGCCATTTTTCCTCATCCATTTATTTTTGGTTTTCTGATGCCAATGTTAGTCAGGAGCAGCTCAGTAATTCCATGCTTTTGGACTCGGTGCTGCATAGGCCCCTCCTGTTTCTAACAAAGCTGTTATTTCACAATTCCTAGTTCTCATCTGGTTTGACTTTAGCAGAAAATATGGCTGTTGACTTAGAATTCATTGATAGCAACAAATAGGATGAGATTATAATTTGTCAACTGTGTTGACTGGGCACAGGATTTGTTTCGACTGTCTGATAGGTTTCACACAAAGTTCAGGAGCCAAATGCACAACGGGCAGTGCCCCAGGCAGGCAGCACATCACCGTGCTAGTGCAAGTGCCCCGGCAAAAAGGTTGGATGCAATTAAGAAGAGGCTGCAGCGCAGCAGGGTGGCAGTGAAGGACTAAAACATGTCAGGTTGGGAGAAACACTGTCTGAAACTCCAGTAGTTCACCATGCAGTTACAACATATGCGCTTATGTGAATTTCAGACAAAGCACAGTAAAAATTTCTTTCTCTACAGAGGCCTCCAAATAGAATGAATAAAGAAGAGAAATGGGCTTTTAGAAGGATGGGAGGGTTTCCAATATGCCTAACAACCGTTATGGTTTTATGTCAAGTGGGGGGGGGGGGGGGAGGAAAGGAAAGAGTTGTCTTCTACGAGATCTTTTCTTAAAGGATATGATAGATGATTAAGGTGCACAGAAAGCTTCAATAGCATATATGTGAAAGTTTTCCCTGCAAGGGTTCATTGTAAAACAAATGTGCTGCTTTAAGGATAATGGCATGGTATTATTTATGTAGACAGTTCCAGCAGTTCCCAAAGAGGAGTAAATGCTGTAATCATACCCATAAAGGCCTGCCTGCTTGCTTGCACATTATTTGGCATTAATTTTAGTACAGAATAATTATCAAAGGAACATTTGGATTTATTATCTGTAAAGGCAATTTTAAATGAGGTATGAATTCAATACAGTAAGTGTTCTCTCAGCAGTATGAATCCAAAATAGAGTCATCGTCTTTCACCCAATAAGTCAAGCTGTGCCTGGGCATATGGAGATTTTCATAATATATTCTATTCAAGAATTAGAAAGCAGTAAATATTTGTGAAAGCGATAATCAGCAACTGCTTCTGAGGGCAGCGACGATGTACTGTAAGATTTAGAAATGAGTGCCTAAAGTTAGTGATCCTGCATTGGATACTGAAACCTTGGCTTGGTTTTGAGGTCTTTTTGGGGAGAGAATAAGGCAGGAGAGTGAGGTGTTAAACACTGAGAGTACAGTTTTAAGATGAGAGCCTGAGTTAACACTGCTCAGTACGATGATCACCTGCAGTGAAACATTCACCTAAAATTCCAGCGCTGCCATTTTTCAGCTTCTAAAAGTAAATGGCTTAGGAGATGGTACAAGCCATCTGTACTGCTGCAGACTGTAGGTTTTATTGGACTATTTTTGATCTCACTGGACTAAACTCTGCTCCTGGTTTGCTAGATAGCGGTGAAAAGAAGTGTCCTTTTCCATCTACCCAAGCCAAGTAATTTATTTTGCTCTTCAAGATCGAAATGTGCTTCATGCCCTCATCACCTCAAGGCTTGACAGTGCTGTAATGGGCATTATACAGTGCTAACCAGGAGAGCCACGTTCAAGAATCAATTCAGGTCACCCTACTTTTTGATTAGAGTAAGCCAGCAGAAGCGTAACATACCTTTGCTTCATACACTAGTGTTTGCTAGTACTTGCGCAGGAACCCATGTCACTAAGAAAATACTGCAAGTATTTCCAAGTGCCTTTCAGCTGAGTTTTCAGCAATTGCTTCTCCTTCAGTGATCCCCTGGGGTCTGGGAAGAGCTCCTGGGGAGAGTCAGTGGAGCCTGCTCAGGTCTTTCTCCTGCCACTGCCTGTCAGGTCATGAATCTGCCTGGTTTTGAACAAGACCAGATATTCTTCTGTCTGTATAACTGATTTATTTATTTACTTATCTGTATATTTATTTACTTATCTCTATATTTATTTAATAGGAGTGGTAGATAGTCTGGGCTGGCAAACATTGCCCTGTCAGGGTGAAAAGGGCCTGCACACATGTAAAGTTAAAGAATGGTGTTGAGCAAATCAAACCTGGCAAGTGCTCAGGACTCAAACTCCATTTGGGACTTTTTCTAGTAATAAAATTAACTTTAAAAACCCATGGGGCATTATAACTTTTTAAGTAGGAGGAGAACAGCGTAGCAGTTCTGAACAGTAATGAGCAGCACTGCCAGCCATGAACTGTACTTTGCAGAGTTTCTCCTGACTGTAGAAATATAGACAGGAAAATATAGTGACCTACCTGAACAAAATTTTGTGTTTCATATTTTGAAGTAACTGATTAGAGCACAAACCTTGAAAATGGAGAGTTATAGTGCTCACAATTCTAAAAGCAGACATACCAAAGTGATTGATAGAGGATCAGTTAACTCATTTATCCCTTTTTTCTGTTTATGATTTGCCTATAAACGGTGAAGTATTTCCCAAGTGGGTGGTCCTCACACGCTTGTGGAGCTACGGGTAAATGTCTGCTCACTTGGGGCTTGTCTTTGTCATTGGTGACCTCCAGGAGGCAAGAGTTTGCGGGAGTAGCTAAAACAAAGAAAAGTCAGCAGACACCCTTCTGTAGATCACGCTGTCATGAGCAAGATATTGGCATCTGTCCCTAAAAAGCAGAGCCAACAAGTGGATGTGGTCAAGCCAGCACAGAAAATAATGTGACCATGAAAGGGTAAGGGCCTGGGGGCAGTTTGCAGAGAGGATGGGGAAAACTGAGAGTTAGACAGCTTGCTGGGATGGAAAGATAAGAGTAATAGGAAAGCTTAGGAGAGATGGATCAGTCAGAGAAAGAATGAGAACACCACTGCTTCAGTAAAGAGAACAGGATTCATGGCAACATAAAAAAAGAAAGTAGCAGAACAGATTTGCATGTGGTGTAACATGGTGCCGCAACCATGCCAGTTTTCAGCAGGGGAGGATCTGGATCACTCCTTGTAAAGGGGCTGGTGGGCTTGTCTAGCTGAAAAATGTCCTGCCACTCAGTGAGCAGCAGTGGCCCTGACGCAGGAGTTACAGGGGGGTGTCCAGTCACCAGCACTGTGCTGGAGGTCAGAATTAGATGATCATAATTTTCCCCTCTGGCTTCAAAATCTATTAACAGCTATTTTATGATGCTGATCATTTATCAGCGCACTGCAGACTGCAAAACCGGGACCACCATGATATACTTCATAGTTAATTTATTTCCATTAGTTCACAGCTAAACTTAATTTAAAAGAATTTCTAAAAATTGGATAGGAAAGGAGAAAACCTAGAGACTTTCCAATGTAGAACTATTTGGGGGGGAAAAAAAAAGGGAATTTCTGGAGCTGTGAGTTGGTGTGGGGTCTCAGATGCAGATTTTTGACACTTGGTTGTGGCACTGATACCAGCCTGTTCCAGGAATGCCCCACATTTCCCAGCATATGATAAGGAGGATTAATGTGTGCCCAGACAGATGCATGCTTGAGGCTCCTTCAGCATGGCTCTCTTCATGGCTGAAGCTTTGCTAATGAAACACCTTTTGCGGCAAGGACTGATATACAGTTTAATTACTTTATCTTTGTCCTTCTAGTGGGTAATATTATCTGTTCCTGAAAACAAAGCATCTGCAAACCTGTCAGAGCTGAGACACACTCTGTCCCTTGGTCCACATCATCCCTGGTAGATGGAGACAGTAAAATGGGTTCTGCTGATGAAAACGAGAAAGGTGACTTGCTCTGTAAGCGGTGCTGAGAGGGAATGGAGACAGGTTTGGTGCAGGACCAAAGGAGTGACTGGTTGCACCATTTTTCCTCTCTGTTTTACAGAATTGCTCTCTTTCTTCTCTTTTTACCTCTTCTTCTGTCACGACCTTGCTGCAACATGGGGAAAAAGGGAATCCTTGAAGAAGTGGCCTGGTCACTTCTTGAGCATAGCAGTTCTTCTCCAAGTGCTACTTCAAGCACACATGCTTCCAGGAACCGGGTGGGTTCGGCTCCAGGTTAAATCTCACTGCACACCCCACGGCAGGATTGTCTCACAGAAGGATGGGCAAGTTCTTCTGATGATATAGGGAAAAGTTAACATTTTTTTTCCACTTGCTATGTTACAGTGATTTTTTTTTTCCTGAGAACTTAATCTTCTATGTTAAATTAAGTCAAATAATCCTCTTGTCACTATAAAAATAATTACCATAGCTTTTTGAAAAGAACATAGGAAATAGAAGATTTTTTTAACCCCCAAAACCCAGAGCTTTTCTTTCCAGCATTATTTTAATGAGCAAAACAGTGTTAGATTTAAAACTGCAATTAAGATGAGAGTACAGAAATGACCGGCTTTATTTTTTGACCATATCTGCTGTTGTTGATGCTGCTAATAGGTTCCACAGGCACTAGTACTAATTGGCCTAACACCAGATAAAACTAGATTTTCTTTTAGGCAGATATTAAAAAAGAAAAAAGAAATATATAGAGAGTAAAATCTCCTTGGTTTTCAAGCATAAGAACCCCAGAGACAAGGAATCAACTCCTCCAGGTCTCATTTCAGTATTGAATGTTCTTCCCTAATTTCTGTCATCAGTCCAAGCTCTGTCTCCTCCAGCCCAGGCTGCCCTGCTGATGCACCAAGCACAGAAATAGTCCCAGTGGGAGAGGAAGCAATGACCCTTAATCAGTAATATCCCTTTGCATCTCTTTGAAGAAGTAGCACTATTTTTAGTAGTTTACCTTGTAAGAATTACTTATATTCCCGTGCTCTTTGGCACAGATCTATTAACCAAATGTACTTTAATGTCAGATGTATGACCATTACAAAATACAAACTGAACTAACATGACAAGGTTACTGATTGTTAAGACATGCAGGCCCAGGGTTTTAATCACTGCTGGATGAAACTCTCTACTCCCTGTGCTTAGGCGTTTTCTGCATTGGGACCATAAACCCTTAACGGAGCTTCCCAGCACAATCCCCAAAAGGGAACAGAGAAAGCTGAAATAACTGTGACTGGCACCAGTGCACTTGTCCTGGCCATAGACAGGGCTACTCTTCAGATTAGCTAAGGCCTGAGTGTTTGCGTAAATCAGGACAGCAGGAATTGACCCAATATTTGTGAAGTGTATTTTGAATTGTAAAGTTTATTTTCTGCTATAAACTCTCATGTTTTCCAGTGTTAAACTACAAGGATTTTATTGCACTGTTATTAATTTCATGACAGGCCTGGAAAGTATCCTAACTGAGATCAGTTCATTTTGCTTATACAGTCCTTGCCACCTTCCTTGCAAAATGGCTGCGTTAACAGGTTTGAACAATGACTCAACACGTGTGTTGCTTTTCTGTGTCAGGACATCTTGGTTTATTCCCCAGCCACGGCTAATGATGTCTCCAACGTTGTCTGCGCAGCTCTGGGATTTGTTTGTTTGCTTGTTTGTTTATAGCAGCAGCTTCAGCAAGAGGCAGGAGCATGAAGCATCGCACAGCTGATGGAAAGAGAGCAAGAGTCTTTTGTAATTCCTTGTAGCTCTTTCAAGTACGTCCATTTGTTTGACACTGATGCTGTTGTGTATTTTAACCAAACATACACAAACAAAGAACCCAGTCCTGAAGCCTTTGCTTATTCAGTGTCTGAGAAAGGACTTCCAGATATTCCTTATAGATATTTAAACTCTTTTAATCTAAATTTGAATTCTGGATCTAAAATCAGTGAGTATAGCTCCCTACCAGAATCTGAAGCCTGGTCTGGAGGAGAAAGTTTAACAATCATGTTGATGCCCACTAGTAGAAGCTCTCCTGAGATATTTCTACACCCAGGAGAGGATACCAGCTTTGTACTCCAATTACTTTTAAGATATTCCTAAGGCTCATCCTGCAGATTTATTGAAGTGAAGGATGAGTGACAATATTCACATTGCTTTTGTGGAGAAAAGTCTCTAAATGCAGAAGCAAATTTCCCTGCTTCTCATGCCATCATCTAGCATCTCCCATGGTTTTTCTGTCTGTGTGGTGTCACTAATCTACTGATCTGACACCCTTTTATATCATTGCAATCCACCACAAACTCTAACCATTATGCTTGTGTGCATTTTACTCCTTTATTTTTTAACTAGACGTACACGAATGAGTACTGACTTCAGGCCTAATACCCGATTTACACAGATGCAAATGGGTTATTATGCCTTTAATTTGCAAGCATGGTTAATATAATTAAAGGTATTTGTGCTTTTTAGCCACACAATTGCATATGGCTTTCAAAAAGAATGATCCTCCTGAAGGATTTTTCCCTGCTAATGAACATAATGATTGAACATCAGGTACAGAGCCACTCTGCAGGCAAGAGAGTGATATTCTTGTAAAATGAGGTATCTCATACAGGTTGGTAGTTGCATGGTCTGAATATAGCCCTATTACCAAACAGACCTGATTTTTGCTGACCGTTCTGGCATACAGTCCTTTCTTTTGGGTGATGGAGGGGAATGTACAGGAGGACAAATGTATAATAGTCCATAAATATAACATTCCTCATTTAAGTGATCTTTCCAAAAAGTAAAAACTTTCCTAAAAATGCTTTAATGCCATATAATCTATCCTACTTCCTGTGTAAAAGCAGAAACAGCTTAAAAATTTCAATAATTTTGTGTAAAATATTCCTGAGCTAGTAATTTGTATGCTGGATTTCCACTTGATGCAATATGAAACCATGGAGATACCTTATCATACTCTGAAAGCTGACATTATAAGGCACTACTGAAAATATTGCAGAGCTTCGCATAGCAAAGACCATTCAGCCAAGCAGCTAGTGAGCATCCTATGTTTTTAAACTGTGTTAAACTGTGATACCTTTGCTGCTTCAATAGTATTAGAAGTTTGGGAGACAAGCGTCTAGCCCATAATATTTATATCATTTTTAAGTGTCACGAGGAAAAAAATCCAAAATTGAAAGAAAAAAAAAGGAAAAAAGCAATCTAGCTGGGAAAGCTTCAGGGCCTCAGTTCTTGCATATTTTCATTTTTATCACAGTCCAAGTCTCTTTTAATGAAGGGCTGAGAAAACAGACAGAAAGTTGTCCCCACTTTGGAGAGATTACAGGCTAATCAGATCTACCAAGTGTCTTCTCTCTCAATACAGGAGAGCACTTGCACAGCGTGACAGCAAAGGCGGTGTCACCAGCACGTCAGTGCCTGTGGAGCTGGGACTGCCGCTGCAGCTGTGCCACACGGGCTGTTCCTGGGCACGGAGCCCCGCTGCACAGCAGCCCCTTTTCCGACGGAGCAGCTCAGCCGCACGGGGCACGCTGGGGTCCCACTGCAAGGGAGAGACGGTTGCTGTGGCAGTGCGCAGATGTTAGGTACTGGCCCGCCGACTAGAAAATGTGTAAGCATCAGGGGATGCGTGGTCCTGTGCACAGTGCAGCAGGCTGAGCGGTGCTGATCTGCTGGCTTGTGTGGTCTCCCATCATGGGGAATAGCTTGTAACTGGGTACCTCGCTCACAAATGCATTTATAACACTGCTAAATACCAGAAGTGCAGCCTGCCGGAATCTTGGTTAATGTAGAGGGCTAACTTCTCACCATATCCACTGCTGGCACAAGATCTGTCAAAATACACAGTAATAAAAAATGAGGGATAATCTTTAAAAACAGCTGGTTTTGATACAAGATGTGGGTTGGAGTTTTTATCTTTGTGCTTTGTGTAAAACTTGATATTTTAATTGTAACTTCATTAGGGAAGGCTGTACTTTCAGATACTTCTTGTTTTCAAACAATCTCAAGCTTTCCTGCCTGGTTTTCCTGAAGCCTTTGGAAGTGGATGTGAATTTCACATGGAATCAGAAATAGTGTTTATGTAGATTAAAAAAAAAAAGGTTTTAAAACATCTCCCAGTGGCTAAATCCTTTGCTTGCTGATGATAAGGAAACACTTTTTTTGCTAGCGGTTTACTGCTGTTTTCATGGCTTTGTAAATCCAAGCTTTAATTCTTCTTCCCATTTGTGCTTATGTCCAAAGGTGTTAAAGTTGAACTATTGTAAAATTAATTGCTTCGGGAAACACAGCATTATTTTTCTGCCTTCTCTGATGTTCGTATTGCCACTGAGGGAGGGAGAGAAATGGAAGGGGAGGTTTCTGAATGTTGTAGTAGACAAGCTGCTTGTTCTCTTTGCTGATAAAAAGAGTGATTCCTTCAAAGCAGAGTAGAAAGATGGCTTGGGACTTTGGCTGTGAATAACATCCCGCGCGGCTGCACTAGGAGCGGCGTCGATATGCTTTGTGGGCCACCACGTGTCCGGGAATGAATGCTTTATGATCACGTTTAGAGAAGACTGAACCAAATCTAAACAAGCAAAAGAGTTTTATATTCTGAAAACTCAAACCTTTGGAGAATGTCTTATATATTCTGTGCTAATAAGAAGTGTAGTAAAAAATGACTCTGAAGATTTACACAGACACATAAACACATAGAGATGCAAATTTCTATAAAATGCAATGGAAGAGGGGAGGTAGATTTAGCTGTGAATGCAAGAAGGAAAAACTAAACACAGTTGGACTGTTGTAGTCAGAAAATGAATTAGTACTGAACTTTTCTGCCAAACACAGAACATGCATCTCATTTTTAATTGTCTCCTGAGCCATAGATATACAGCTAAATAGATGTGATAAAAGGTCAGGGGTTTTAAGCTCCACACTGAAACAAAAAAAAAAAGACAGAATTAATTGTCCTGAGACCTTTTGCATCTCGTAAGAAGGACAAATAAGGCAACTTCAGTGTGGTAATTCAGACTTGATCCTGTCTCATGGGGTTCAGGGACATATTGTCCTTTCCCTGTCCCATAGAGGACCTGTCGCGGATGGATTGAGAGTGCACTTGTAAGAGCAATATGTTTATTGATAACAAAGTTTGATAATAAATGCGACAGCGGTTTAACGAGATTCAATGGCAAGATACACTTGATTATTTACTGCATAGAGGACAGGGTCAGACAAGACTGTCAGGGATACCCTCCCGTTGAGTCATGAGGTTCAGAGAGGACCCCCTTGCTTTCTAAACTCCTTCTCAAAGAGGAGTCTAGGTGCAGCTGGATCCAATCCTAGTCCCAGACTTGGTCAAAGGTTTATGCCTAAAGGATTATATATGCACAATCAATCCTTTATATCACTTAGCTAAGATTTCAAAGTTTAGCATGCTATTAGTCACTTACCGAGGAGCTGTTGCGGCAAGGAATCTCTCAGCCTCGAGAAGTAACCTTGAGAGGCATCCCTGCTCAAGGGGAGATCCTGGCGTGCAGCCTGCTGCCGTGCAGGATTGCTCAAAGGGCTCTTGGGTTGCTCACTATTTATGGGGGTTAGATGATTGACTCATAGTCATATTTACATACCAACTTCGTATGTTAGTTTCTTCCAAACCTAGCTTGAGTTGGACACTGACCAGCACTGTGGTTAGGTAGACACATTGCCATAAATTAGCCCTTGGCTGTTGTGTTGTTACCTGTCTCCCCCGAATCCCCTTTGAGATGGATGCATCCATCACAACTGCCACTGGTGATTATCACCCGAGCAGGGCCATGGGAAAAGGTCAGATGGGGGGGGGGGGGGGCAGGAGGGTACAGGGGGAGCACACCCCCACAGGACCAGATTTCTTCCTCACCTAAACATTTACAAACTCTTTGCTCAAACATTTCCCAGGCAGGGCAGGAGGTTAGAGCACACTAGAGCTGACAATGATGCTGGTGAGCTTCAAACGATTTACAAATCTATCCATCTTAATTATCAGAGTCTCCGAACTTTTATTTCTCTCTTGAGGCCTGCTGTTTTCTCAAAATCTGAATCTAATAAATCCCATTCCTCTGCCAGTAATGACAAAACAACAGGGAAAAAAAGCAGTGCTGTGAAAAAAGTAAAGGACCAAAGTCCACATAAGCATCTGAGACAATAAGAATTTACCCTCTCTGCAGACAGATTTACCCCCATCTGCAGAGGCTCCAGAGGTGATCTGTGAAAACCACCATTTGATTCTTCCAGTTCTTTGCTGAGGGTCCCAACTCTCCTTTCCTTCATGACCACCTCAGAGGGCAAGTCTCGTGGCTGGCTGCCTTGTGCTAGCCTGTGCAGTGGCCTTCTCGCTTCCTCATGACCTTCCTCCCTGACGTTAAGCACTCTCCTTTCTGCTGCCTCCCCAAGAGGGCTTTCTACTCTCCCCCTTCCTCCTCCAACTTGTGCCCATCCTTCCCTGACCACAAGTGATTAGTGTTTTCATCTTTGGCAGTAGCAGTGATGGCAAATATCTCTGTTTCACCTTCCTGGCACTTGAAGGTAGCTCATTGCTGTCCTGCTAGGCTGTAACTCGTTTTGGTGTGCTGCCAAGGAAGAGTAAGTTTTGGTAGGCTCTGTGTCAGCTACATGGCAGCACTCAGGGCTTGTTCTGCTCCAAACTACTCCCAGTAAAAATGATTTATGAGGAGCATCTTTTCCCAAGATGGTTTTGAAGAAATGACCCTGATATCTAGATCTATGTGTTTATGGACACACACACATACAAAAAGCAGTGCTGAGATATTATTATTTTTTTAATGTTAGACATCTCTGTGCAATGGATACACAGTTTTTCTTTTCTTTTTTTTTGTTTTAAATGTGGTCAGATTCTCTGGATTAAATTTTGACATCATCGCACAGCATTTCACTTATCCTGTTTAGTGTTAGAGTGGTGTAATACTGAGATAAAGTTACAGAAATCTGAAATCAAGACTTTTTTATCCGTTTTAAGAGCTGCTCAGAGTCATCCTAACGTTAGGAATCATGCAGAAGGTATATCCTCTGGAAAAGGAGCAGACATTTCACTGCAGTCTGTTTATTCCTCTTTGTTTGCAAAATAGTCCTCCTTTCACATTAATAAATAGAAGAATTAATGAAAGCTTGCTTTGGTACCCTGGCTATTACTTCTGTATAGCCATCAAAAGAAAATGCGAACAGGATTGACAATTTCATTTATCTTTGTGTGCCATGGTTTAACCCCAGCCGGCAACTAAGCCCCACACAGCCTTTTGCTCACTCCCCCCTGGAGGGATGGGAGAGAGAACCAGAAGAATAAAAGTGAGAAAACTCATGGGTTGAGATAAAGACAGTTTAACAGGGAAAGCAAAAGCCACGCGCACAAGCAAAGCAACGTGAGGAATTCATTCACTACTTCCCATGGGCAGGCAGGTGTTCAGCCATCTCCAGGAAGGCAGGCCTCCATCATGCGTAAAGGTTACTTGGGAAGACAAACGCCATCACTCCGAACGTTCCCCCCTTCCTTCTTCTTCCCCCCAGCTTTATGTGCTGAGCATGACATCATATGGTGTGGGATGTCCCTTAGGTCAGTTGGGGTCAGCTGTCCCGGTTGTGTCCCCTCCCAGCTTCTTGTGCACCCCCAGTGCACTCGCTGGTGGGGTGGGGTGAGAGGCAAAAAAGGCCTTGACTCTGTGTAAGCACTGCTCAGCAGTAAGGAAAACATCCCTGCGTTATCAACACTGTTTTCAGCACAAATCCAAAACATAGCCCCATGCTAGCTATTATGAAGAAAATTAACTCTACCCCGGCCAAAACCAGCACATTCTGCTAGAAATGCAAAGTAAAGAATTTGTAGCATGTTGTGTGCACATCATAATAAAAGGGCAGCAAGAAGCCCTCTTCCAGCCAGTGCAATTTCTTTACCTGTGACTAGATACTGTTACGTCGTAAGGAGCATAAAATGAAGGGGCTGAAATTAAGACTTGGAAGAGCCAGTTCTCCTTCTCCATCACAGGGGCTTCTCCATTGCACCCATATAATGGAGATCATTAGCTGTCTAATGTGAGTGACTCCATAGATTCTAAACTACTGTTTAAAAATATCCAATTTTTGTATAACAATTTGGAAGAAATGACCCAAATCTATCTGCCCCGACCTGCTCTGTCCCACCCACTCAGATACACTCGGTATGTTGGCCCTCACTGACGCAGCCAGGGGCTACAGCTTCACACATGCATCTGTGCGACACTTCTGGCTCATCCCAAGTTGGAAGAAGGCCCCAGTGGAGTTAGCCAATATCAAGTGCCCTGAAAGCCTTTTCCTGCGAAGATGGTTGGGTAAAGGAGCCACTCAATTCCATTAGCAGGCCTCGCACCTTCTGCACTTACTAATCATAACAAAGGTAAATAATAACATTTATATAAAAAGTAGCCAGGGTTTGTTACAGGAATGGAAGAGAACTCCTTGGGTTGAGGAGAGAAGCACCACCAACGGTCTGGAAAGAACTAGTTATGGGCACGAGCAAGGCAGGTCTTTTAAACACAAATGCTATAGTGCCCACCAAGCACCTGCCAGAAAATTTCAGATAATCAGTCATGAGAGATGACTCACGACAATGAGCAGCTGGGTGAAAGAAACAGGCTCTCCATGCCACTCCAAGCTGGTATTTCCATAACGTCCTACTCAAGGAACAGATCCCCACCATTACTGTTTACCTAAACCAAAGGTTTATGTGCTTCTTTGTCCTGGAGATAAGATACAGCCTCTGCACGGAAGAGTGTTAAACCAAAGACTCACAAAACCTCCAGTCCAAAGGCAGGGATAAAACTAAAAACATTGTTGAGTCCAAGATAAAAGGGATTTTTGGCATTCAGTTTGGCAGCATTAGCATGTGGTATCAGGAACACCTTCTTCCTTCTCTCTGTCTCTCAATACCAGCACAAGTCAAATGTGGAAATAACAATAATTCTTCAGTAGAAACAACGCTGCGTTTCATGTGCTTTCTCTGTCTGATGTTTCATTGAATTTGCAAAAATCTGACAAATCTAACCAACCATTAAAATGTGTAATAACAATGACAACAAAAAAGCGTGCTTTGAGGGAGCATACACATGTAAATGCAGATGATGAAGAAACATAAGTAGAATTTCTAACTCACGATGAAGAGATTGAATAATCTGGTCAGACAGTTTTAGTAATTCGTCATTTATTTGTTAACTTATACTGTAGCATACTCCTATTTATTTTGAGTGCAATGGCAAAGTACAGCTGCACAGAATGCAGGCAGGGAGCTAGCTAAAGGATAGTTTTAGGACAGATGGTACCCTAGATTTGTAAGAAGGCCTTTCTATAATTAACAGTGGATTCACCACATCCAAAACGTTCACTCGTGTAACGTGCCTTCATGTATTATCAGGGTTATACTAAAGCCTATCAATTACTTTGCAGAATTCATAAAAATATAGACATCTAATATATTTGGAGAGTAAAAGTTGAGTCATTAGCTGCATTTTTAATTTTAAAAAAATTAACTTTATAAATAAGATTTTTTTCACCAGGCTATCATTTCTAATTATGCACCTACATAAATTCATGCTATGGTATTTACATTTCATAAACTACAAAGGCGATTTTCAGTCTGTGTGGAATACTGTAGAAAAATTTCTGTGCAGTACAACTTAATAGCATATAAAGTCATAGCCCAAACACTTTTTCAATGTTTTTGGAAGCAACTCTATGTGAAAAGTGCAGCTTTTTTTTCTACCCGGGTAAGCCACAAGTTCAAGTGCAACTAAGTGAACATTTTAGTCTTAGCTTAACCTCTACCATTAGACAAAGAGTCTGGAAAGCTATCAGCTATTGCTCAAGAAAAGGTCAAAAATAACTGCCAAAAAGACTGAATTCTTTGTTGCTGGATATAGAGGTTGATCCAAGTACAGCCAAAATAACAACAAGAAATATCTTGCAAGAAAGGCTAAATAAAGATGACAGTATCTTAAAAACATAAATTATTACAGCAGTTACATTAGAGGGAGAAGAAATCTACCTGTTTTTTTAATCATCTCTGGTATTAACTTTACCCCTGAAAAAGTGAGACCTTTTGGAGGCTTCATGAGAGTAGTGCCCATGGGCTGCAGCTACCCACTGCTCAGGAGGCCACCATGGCCTCACCGCCTGCGCCCTCATATCCCTGTGTCCCATCTGTCACTCCCCCCAGCTGCTTCCCAGGATGGTTGGGCACAACGGAGAATTTCCCAGAGAGTGAATATCTCCTGTGCTTCTGCTCTCCAGGGCCTCATTCTTCCCCCGTGAGCCCCAGTGATTCTCTGGGGTAACAAAGAGCTTCATTTTTTTTGGCTTCTGAACAAGGTCTCCTGCCTGTCTCTCCCCTGGGTTGCTTTAGGTGCTGGTAACTGTCCACACATGCAGAAAGCCACAGATTATTCCAGCAGATCCCTCTTACTTCCCACAGTACCTCTCCCCTTTCTGTAGGGCCACGCTGTACCATACGAATTATTTAAAATATGAATTAATATGATTTCTTTTAGCCATGACTACCATCACCAACTTCAGGACTCTGGTTTCCAGAGATCTGCTTTTGACTTGGTGGGATCACATTGACAGAGAAAATATAGACAACAGAAGAGCTTCCTAATGCAAAAAATGTTGCTTGTTATTATCAGGATTTTCAATAATCTGTGATTCACTGTGGTGCTCTTCACCAGAGTCTCATCAGCCAAGCAATTCTGCCTATTTGACTTGGCATTTCTCATCCACAAAACAAGCCCATGAAGCTGGACTTTAAAAGACACCTTCCCTGACAGCAGAAGGTATTTTGTACAAAATCATAAGCACCAGTGAGGAATCATCACCCATAAGATAAAATGATACTCTATTAAGCAGATAACGTAATGCTGATAATCAGTATAAGACGAAGCATGGTAAGGTTATGATTTTGAAAGCCAGCTAGAAGTTTCCCATTCAAAGCTATGTTTGAAATTTTGCGGGTAGTGTTTATAGCAAAAGCCACATGTGCCATCCAGGAAGAAAACACAGAAAACGTTTTGGTGAGGTTTTCGGTTTTGGGAGCAGTTGTCAGAGACACAGCCAGATAGTTCAGGCAGCGCAAAGCAGCCTCTCTCCAGTGCAATGATCGTCCCCGGAGGGGTGGTCTTTGTCCCTGCGCCTGCTGCCCTCATGCCGAGAAAGCAGGCGTGCTCAGCCCTAGCGTGCCGTGGCCGGTGCTGGCAGCGAGGAGCAGGGCTGGTGCGCCTCACTGCCCAGGTATGCAAAAGCGCTTCTGACATTTCTTCCCATTTGTTAGAGCAACCATCTGGCCAACGGAGTTGTTCCGAGGTGTAAAGCACAGCTCAGAGAGGCTTTATTGCTAAGAAAGATGCAATAAAAATAGATAAGCAGAAAACATCATATGTAGAGCTTTCATACACAGAATAATAATGCTGGGAAAACAGACTGAACTTGCACATATGGTGGCTTAAGTTGGAAGCACTGGAATAGACCATGAGTGCACACACAGCTGTAAGAAAAATACTGATTTTGCTGGGATAGAAAACTCTAATCAGTGCTTAGAGTTTTCATCGCAGTGTTCATCTGCTTACAGTAGTGTGGCTGAATTCATTCTGGTTATCACTGCAGTGAACGTCTTCACAACTTCTTCCCAGTTTCTTCCTGAAAACCTAAACTCCACGGTAGCAGAAGCTAGTGAGTGGTAGCAGGATTGCTGCTGTATGCAAAGAGCTCTAAGGGAGAACACATATTATAGTCAACTTCATACAGGATTATGAGGATTATCTCCTAAAAAAGATCAAAATAAAGCAGACCTTCTGAACAATGGAAATCACTATCTCTAACAAGCAGTGTAGTCAATTTATTTAAACAAATATCTATTTTTACATGGTGGATTAATCTCAGATTAGTGAAGTAAAAGCCTTAATATTTAAGTAGCTGTAAATATTTCAATTCTAGTGTTTTTATAGAGTTGTTACTGTTTATTTCAAATACCTTTCTGCTTAGTGGTATGATTTATTCTGTGGCTAATCAAATGCATACCTTTAGCTTCTTCCTGTTGGTTGCAATGCGCTTAAGGTGATCTGAGCATGCTGTAGGTCCCTGGGGTTGGGACAGAACGTGCCTTGGCACAGCTGGGCTAGAGCTGCAGTCCCCCAGCACCATGACCGCTGCCCACCGGGTGGTTACCCTGCCCGCCAGCTGAAATACCTCACAAATGTCATCCATACAGCCTGAGTCTCAGAAACACAAATTAATTCCTAGCATGCTATGAAGCCTGTCCTTTCCAATTCACCTGGATACTTGCCTCCGCGTTTGAATGACTGCCTGCAGTGAACTGGACATGACTGAATTGCAGCTTGAGAAATAATCATTCTGCTCAAAAACTTTCACCATGTAGAAGGCTTAAATCAGAGCAAAGTCACATCTGAGCATCAGGACTCTTATCCACATAAGAGACAAGGAAGGGAGAAACATATTTATGCGTCCAAATTTTGTTATCTACGTGTTCTCACCTAAATTAGCCTCCTGACAGTCAGCAGAGCTTTCACAGGGAAGCATTTGAAGTCAGACACATGCTTATCCCTAACAGGAGCCACTTTGAACAAATGTGTATTGCAGGGTTTTTTTTCTAAAACTCTGCAAATAGAACTATTTTTCCACAAAACACTTTGTTAGAACTATTTGCTCACCTCTAAGGATTCATTTCATGAAGATATTTTGTCTCAGACTCTTTTCCAGGATGCTTTTGCAGATTAATTGCTGGAACTTGCGTATTTCTACAGTGATCATTATCATTATTTTAAATTAGCAAGACCTTATTTAAATTTTTGTAAAAGTCAAACTCTCCTGAATGTTTCCTTGAATCCATCTTCCCATATGTTCAATACCTCATCTGAGTATTGGGCTTTGTCTATAGCCAGTATTTTCTGCCCACCCTCTTTCCACCTGACAAGCTCCTGTCTGCTGAAAATTATTAGTTACCACTCTGTAATGCACAACTTCTAATCCACACATACCAGATGTGCTGCTGAGGTTAGGTTTTGGTGTTCCCTATTAGAACCTGTACAAAGGGCTGACACAGAAGACCCCTGACAGAAGTTAACCAGTTCAGATCTTGGGAGAAGGGAGTTGAGAAAGAATTATTTTTAATCTCATTTCCTGAGAACACTGAGAAAAACTTCAGAGTCCACATGAAGGATGTGGGATCAAGAGCAATCTGCCTTTCAGTTCCCATCTTCTTTCCTCTGCTTGTGGCAGCATTTTCCCAGGTCTTGTGGTTCCACAATCTCTTTGGAGAATGGGGAGAGGCTCCTATTCCTGCGCCATTCATGACCAAGCAAGTGACTTAAATCCCATGAATTCTTGAAAAGCTGTTGGTCCTTTGGGGCTGTGCAACTCTTTCTCCTTTGGGAAAAATTGCTTGAGGCTTGTGGGCTGCAGGAAAATTACCCAAGACAAAATTCATCCTGGCCAGGAGCAGGCTCCGACCTTCCCAGCCAGAAGTTGAGAAGCAGAGAGGCATCACTCGCATCTATCAGTTTCTCAGGTCACTCGCTGGATCAGTCCCTGTTTCCAAGCTCTGAACATAGCCCTTCAGAAGTGACTGCCAGCATCTGTCTGATACACCCGCTGACTGGTTTCTTTCATTTGGGGGGGATAAGCTGTTCAATTTTCTGGATGGATTTTTCTTCAGTCTGAGTCCTTCCTACCATGGCCATAAAATGTTAATGTATCAATAGGCCATAGCCAAACTTCCACGGTGTCACCTCCCAGATCAGCACTTATTCCTCCATGTGCGTCAGCCCTGCGGCTTTCTAACTACAGTGAGCACTGAGGAAACACTAGCAAGTAATTGATCCTGCTTGAACAAAATAGTAATTTCAATTCTAATTTAGGAGCCATAGCCTCTAACAGTCTTTCTGAAACAGTGGGTAGCAGGTTGATTCACCAACAGACTGAAGAGATACATTATTGATTAAAGGGTTATCTGCTAACTGAAAAATACACATCCTTTCACATTCCCTTCTCTGTTCCACAAACGCATGCTGCAATGAGAGGGGTGTGGAGGTGACCCCCTCTCAGGCAGGCTGCTGCAGGCTGCAGAGGTGCTCTGCTGGCATCTCTATCCAGGCTGCTTTCTGCCAGGGTTCCTGGGAGGAATGGGAACAGAACAGGGAATCTGGCCCAAAGTTTCTTTTTATTTCATACAAAGAAAAGTAATATAAATGATTAAGTCAGAGCATCTAATTCATCTGTACAGCATGAGGTCAGGTGTTTCAGCTGATAAATGAAGACATCGACTTATTAGCCTAGTTTTGGCAGAATTATTAAGAGCATATTTACATTCAAGCTCATTAAAGGAGACATCTAAAACCAGAAGCATCCAAAATTAATGGATGCTTTTTGAAACTGTTGGCTTCAATGAGTTGTGTTGCATTCTTTTATTAAGTGGATAGGTTTTTGTGGTTTAGGCAGAGAGCAGCTGCAGATAGTTCCTTAAAAAATAAAAATACAGCCTTGAGCTGTAAAGGAAAATTAATTGAATACTTAGAAGCCCTTCTGTGCGTCAGCCCAGATATGGTGTGTTTAATACAAGCTGTTTGTGCCTAATATGATTTTCTGTGTTGTGTGTGTTTTATATATAGCATAACATTCTTGTTCTACTTGAACTTTTTCTTGCACTCTATTCTTTTATGCTGTAGTATTAATTGGAAAGATGGGGTTTCTGTACCCTTTCTGATTGCACTGATTTAACAAAGGTCATGATTTTGGCCTTATCAACTAGCCAGATTCACACTGTCAACACCTTTTCTCTTGCTGTCTCACTCACCCATGATTCAAAGACGTAGTACATTGGCATGCTATGTACTTAAATCCCTAACTGACAGTTGCAGTAATTCGCATCTATTTGGAGTATTCCCCTATGTTCTCACAGGTTAAGTGGCATTTATAAAGGTATTTACTATAGAAAATCTTATAAATCATTTAAAGCACAACACTTCTGAATACTGAGTATCTATATATATACTAGAGAGAGAGAGAGAAATATAGAGCTATATAAAATAAAATGTATTTTATGTTAAATGGTTATTAAAACAATTGGTGCTGGCAAAAGGCCCACAGGTGAGCACAGGAAGGTTACCCCCGTACCTGGATAGTCATTGTGGTGAGGCCAGGAAAGAGAGGCCATTGTGCTGCAGGGGATGCTGCAAGTCCTGCTGGCTCAGCTTTCTTCCTCACTTCTTTGGCAGGAGCCGTATCCTCTCTGCCATAGCAGCTTGTTTTTGTGAGCTACCTAGCAGCCAAATCAGGAAACCTCATGCAATGGTGTTTAATCAAAATTTTTTTCATACTAGCTTTAGCTTCAGCTCTTGACTGGAGGAATGCAAGAGATGACTTTTTAACAGCAATGTTTTTTCTTCCAATAGTTTATCAAGTATTTATTATTAAAAAAAAAAAAAAGAAATCAATGCATTCTAAGCAAATAAAACTTATTGCTCCACCTTTACTTAATCAGGCCTTATTTGCTTAGTTTCTGTGATGTTGCAGTAATTATACTAATTCTCCAGTCATCCGTTGAGTCTCTCTTGAAAAACTGGATAGATGTGACTTGAATTTCTAATTCTTTTGATTTTCTGGCTTTGTACTAGTGGAGAGCCTAGCCTGTGCATCCTGGCAATGCAAATAATAAAAAGGAAAGGAGAAACAATCTTAGCATTTTTAGGAAGTAAAGCAAACTCTCCAGTTTTACACATGGAAAACATGTATCCTTCTTTAAAATCTTGCACAGTAGGTTCATCTCCTCACCCTTTACATTAGGAGCTGGCAGACTGCTGAGGCGCTTACATTGTAGCTCACACAGAAATGCTTGCAGAACTGAGGCCTAAGCATTCAAGAGGCTGCTGCAGATCTTGTCTGATCTGTTGGTTTCTTATATGGATTTTTTTCCATATGAGGTGCTGGTAGTTCTTTAAGGTTCAATATATGTCAGTTTTCTGTGTGGGAGATGTTACTAGTTTCTGTGAGCCCAGTGAGAAATACAAGGTATTGCCTAACTCAGTGGTGTTCTCTCTTGGACTTAACGTGCTTTTTTTTTAGTAACGCTTTTAGTAGCATTCTTTTTTCGGTCTTTATTAATAATACTTTGGGTTCAATTCCCCATTAATTATGCTGCTTTAAGAATGTGATGAATCAGGATGTTGGTAAACAATTGTTAAAATTATTTTGTAGACCCAAATGTGGCGTATTTTGAGTTTTGTCAACATGTTTATTTCTTTCAAAGGATGATTATATTACTTTTTCCCAAAAGAGGGACAAGTGTTAATTTATAATCTATAAAATATTATTTTATAATAATTACCTTTAAGCTATAAGATATTACAAGACAGTCATCTAATGTAGTTTATAAAGATCCTGGTGTAAGTTAAACACAAACATGTTACTCAAAGGGAGTAACCACAGTATGTGGGTAGAGACACTTCAGAGGTGAGCAACGCTCGCCTCCCTACCGTCAGGCACTGCTGGGACATCTTGGAGTCAGAGCTTCTCGTGGTCATGTTGAAGTTTGGCTGCTTCCGTGTGTTTAGTATAATTCTGCAAAGCAGAGTATTTTTTGTAATTCCCAAGGCTGAGCTGAGTTGGCTTTTACTCTGCTACTCTGCCTCTGGGTGATCCACTTCATTCAAGCTCTTCCCAATCAATTTACTAGATCCCTTTTCGTATGCAGGGGTTGCACCGAGCAGTGGAGGTGCAGCAGCTCCGATCTGCTGCAGGACGAGATGCCGAATGGCAACCCCATGTGCTGATGGACGTGACAGATGACAATTTTTACATGTCGTCTTCTCTTGCCATCTTATATTCCTGTCTAAGCGTTAGGCAGCCGGCACCATGTCTTTTATTAAAACAGGCTAAACACCTTAAATTTCAGATAAATTTTACAGTGTGCAGTAATCTGATTTTCTGACTGCTTTTGATTTTATTGTAAGCACGGCGTACTAGAAGATGAGCTATTGTTGCATTATTATGAATATATGTTGCCTTCTCTTTCCGTATGTTCTTGCATGAGTGTCTCATACTGTTAGATCATCGAACAAAGAATATCAGATAAGAAAGCTAGATAAAGTAGAAACTAAAGGCAACTGAAACTGCATTTGCTGCATAAAGTGAGAACTGTGCCTAGCCAGAATGCAGAACCATGCTTTCTACCTTAATCAGTTTCATGGAAAGTAAAATGAAGCTTTTTGGTGGAAATGTCACTTGTCCAGAGTCAGGATGAATAAACCAAAGAGTTAGCACAGTCCAGCAGTTTTAACCCTGAATTTCCTAATACAAGACCAATCAGTTCTTTCTCAAACACTGTGTTAGACTTCCGTCTATCACCTGGACCCTGGAATAACTTCAAGGCAGTGCAGGCCAGCCCACTGCTTGCAGATGGGAAACAGGAAAGTCATCGTCTGTATTGCAAACAATCCAGATGTCTGAACTTGCAGCTTTTATGACCTTTTACAGACTTCTTACAGGAACACAAATATGCTGTCAGTTTGGTTTGGGCCTGATCAGGGCTGGAATTTGGGGGGTGGAGAGAAGGAAGGAAAAATGCAATTATACCTCTTGATTTGATGTTAAACCAGTGACATTTTAAAGGCAACCAGGCTGGCAGCTGCCAGCCTGTTGTTATGAGCTACTCTGAGGCAGAAGCTCCACAGTGAAGGTCACTGTACTGGAAGCAGAGATGTGAACATTTTAGCATCTCTCTCTTTTGCTTTTTTTTGTTTGTTTACATCTGAGATTCACTTCTGCCCCTTACTTATTTTCTAAAGATAATACAGTTTTCAGAAGCCAGTCAGCATGCCATCAGCATATTCAGGTTCCTGGGGAGGCACCCTGAGCCCCAGAGTTTGCTTGAACGCTGCCTGTGAGCTGCGAGCGGCAGCGCTGCCTGCCCCACCGCAGGAGCGGAGGGCCAGGACTGCCCTCCACGTTCACAGGAGTCACTTGCAAAAGCATTTGCTTTCTATCAGTAGAAGCCAAAGTGGCCCCTGTGACTATGAAAACATGTCAGTCTAATAAGAAAAATGAGAAAAGAACCCTGACAAAAATCTAAGAATAGATTGCTGAACAGGACTTATTTCTGCCAGAGGATTTAGGGCAGAGATAAATGTTGCTTAAATATGTATGGTAGGCATACCATGTCACGTCAAGTGTGTTACAGCGCTTTTACACCAACTTATAGTAAATGTCTCATCACATATGCTTCGTGTGTGTAAAACTGGATATTTTTGCAGCTTTCTCCTTTTCAAAGTGACCTGCACTGTTTTAATTTCTGAATGGATTAACTCCAAACAGCAGGGTATGAATTAAAGGCTCCTCAAGCAGCCATTAGAAAGTATTTTGGTTATTCAAATAATGGAGTTGCTAGTCATTTAAAAAAATTACAGGGAGAAATGTTCTAAAATGTCATCAGCTACACAGTGCTGGAATCGCTTATGGGATTTCATGAGTTGCTATAAAACATGGTCCAGCAACAGCAAAGCAGTCTGCCATTACCAGTCCCGTAAGTCTCCGTGCCTGCCTAAAGCAGCGGATACTCATCCGCCGTTAATTGCCATCACCTCCTGAGGTCAGCGATGCTCCTGCATTTGATATCAAGGGAGGATTTGGGCTAACAGTGCAATGTAAGAATGGGACTAAGAGACAGCAAAGATGATTGTCCCTTCAGGAGGCATTCTGCTGGTTTCATCCAACGGTCCCTTCAGACTCCTGGCTTCCCTGGAAAGGTGCTTAGGAGGCAGGAAGGGGACGTCAGAGCTTCTCCCTGCCACCGACTCCTCGGGGATGGCTTAGGGATGAAGTCACATGGATCAAGTGATGAAGAGTCCTGTTGCCAGAACAAATGCTGCTGTGTTTTGGCTTATCCTACAGCAGAGAGAATCTTCTCTATTAAGATCTGATTTGGAAGTGGAAAGCTATGGAAATGCCATAGAATTTCTCCATAAAGACAACCAGTTTCAGTTTGCCTAGGTGTAAAATATTGCTACCTATCTGCCATGCAGCTTAATGTAATAGTTACAGCAACAAAATACGGTCATCAACAAAACACAGCCTTTGCTTTAAGCACCTGAATAGCTTCCCTGATTTCACTGAGAATCGGTGGTGTGGATGATGCTGCAGGATCAGCAACTACAAAGGGAGCTTCTCCCTGTGATATTCCTGCCCTTCATCACCTGTTCGGGGTATGAGTGCAGGCAGGTGATAGCTTCTGTGCTGTAGAAGTCCCTTTGGCTGGCAGGATTGAATCAATAAATGGCTTCAAATGTTGTTACGATCCTAAGAGCAAAATGATTTGCACAGAATACTTGCTAGTCAGTGTAGAGCACGAGAGTCCCCCATTATAATTTTAGTAGAAGAGTAGACCATAAAAAGAATCTTGTTATTACTCTAACTTAAGACTGTGAAAAACATGCTTGTGTTCCTAATTCCTTACTTTAATTGAATACAAAGGTATCAGCGCTTCAGTGTTCAGCTGCTACATATAAAATCAAATTTGGTGGGTAGTAAATACAGTAGGAGTAAAGGTTTAATGTTATAAATCGAGGGACACATTCAAGATAAAACTGTCTTCACTTCAGCAACACTATTACTACAATAACAACCTTAGATTTATTAAAATAGAACTAAGCTTAAATGCATTTGCCTTTCCTTTTCATTTTTATTACTTATTTTTTATATCTAAGAAACAAAACTCACTTAACATGAACTGGGTATTTTTACATTCCAAGCCTTTATAAATTTTCACAATGCTGCAGTTTCAGAAGACATTTTTAAACATCAATTTTGATAAAAACTTAAGTTTTTCAAATATGATTCGTCACTAGTAATTTGATATAAAAATTACTTCTGGTTTGATTCTGTTTATCCGTTAGGAGTTTTCTAATCAACCCCAGTGCAGAGGGCACAAAGTCGTGGAATTGCCTCACTAGCAGAGGGCCGAGCTTAACCCATTCTTGGGATTTGACTGAAAGACTTGTGCCGCTGAGCAGAGTGGCTGCTGGATTTACTTCCTCAGGTACGTCTGTCGTGATTGCCTTTCCCTGCCTTCATGTGGCCTGGTAGGTGAAGCACTACGTGGGGACTCTGGCAAGGTGGTAATAAAACTCACTGCAGTGCTACATGGCTTAAGGCCATATGTGAAAAGAAATAATGATGCTTACTTACTGCATGAAGCACACCGAGCTTTTTGGGTGGAAAAGCAAAGCGTAAGTGATTGTTAGGCTATTTGATTAAATGGCATTTAATAGTTATTACAATAAAAGCTTTTATGATTGGCAGGGGCTGACTCCACCTGCCTGGGGAGCTGGGCTCTGCCTGCTGGCAGGATTCAGGCTCCCAGTAAAGCCTACGGAGAAAGGCAAGGAGTTGCTCTTTAGGCAGGTTGTCATAGACCTGCCAGAGGACTGTCGCAGGATTTAAACCATAATACGATCAGTAGGAATGGCTGAAAATGCTCTGAAGAAAAAGTTTTCCAACAGGAAATATTGATGTGATGCGGTTTCAGTATTCTTCAGGATCATGTGAATTTTACTGAAACTTGCTGGTGGAAACCATGTGGCTGGGCTTTCCTAGCAGGGAGCCAGCAGCTGGCAGGGCCCAACCACTTAAGCCTCCAGCAGTCTGTCTGGCCAGACAGGGAGGTAGCCGGGAAGCTAGATGCTAGCACCCGTTTAAAAACTGGTCCAATTTAGTTATTCAAAAAGTGAATGTTTCTAAATAATTTGTTCCATAGAAATCTTCATGCATCCAGCTTTGCATTCTGGTACAGAAAGAAACCAGTAAAAGTATAAAGGAAATTTTCTGTGGATCATAAAACACACTTCCCATGCCATCCCAGTGATTAAATGAAGTTGTGGCTGAATAAAATGGCGACTTTTAATGAAATTTCAGGGGGAAAAAAAGCAAAGATTTTAGAAAGGCACCTCAAATTTATTAAAATACAGCTCCCTCACATTACTTACTTCAAAAATCAGTCTCTGCTTGGGACTGTAACTCACTGTAATGACTTTACTGACTTGACTTTTGAGCGCTTCTAGTTTTTAATTGGGACATTTGCCTGAGAAACAGCTGATCCACAGAAACATTTTCTTTTTATGATACTGTATTCTACATCAATAGTGGGGTTTTTTTCCTTAATGTATTTTAACAAGTAATAAACATAGTGAGTCTGGAAGCCTGACAGCAACTGAACAGTCAGCTCTGGGCACGCACCCCACGAGGAGACCCGGCCTCGGACCAGGGCGCCAGCCAAAGCCAGTCCGTTGCTCTCATTCGAGCACTTCGCAGCCACGCCTGGGGCGAGCCGGGGCTCTTGAGGAAGGCGGGAGGCCCCGGTGCCGGGCGCCGCCGGGCGAGGGGCCGGCGGGGCGGCGGGGGCGGCGGGGAGGCGCCAGGCGGGGCCCTCCCGCTGTGGGCGGAGCGGTGCGCGGCCGCGGAGGCGGGGGCCGGGCCCGCGGGTGCAGCTGCGGCCGGGGCCGCCGGTCGCCCGGGCGGGGAGAGGCGGGCTGGGACCCGCCGGCGCGCCTCCTCCGCGCAGGGGCAGAGCCCGGGCCGCCACGGGAACACGCCGGGCGCTGCCCAGGCGCAGGGAGAGGGGGCTCGTCCCTGCCGCCTCGCTGGACCCTCCTGCGAGCTCCGGGAGCGGGCTTGTCAGTGGGATGGGTCTCGGAGGGGAGCCCGGCGTCGCCTCCTCGCTTGCGGACAGCAGGAGCCCCCGTTCGGCGCAGGGCAGCTGAATCCCGCCCGCGGCGGAGCAGCAGAGAACCGGGACGAGGTTTATCGCTTCATTCCCAGGAACGTCGCTTCCACCTGCCAGCGAGTTTGAGCGGCCGGCTGTGGATTTTATACTTGCTTCCCCACAAACCAAGGTTAGTCGGGTGGCTTTGGCTTTTTGGGAAGGAGCCCTGACCCGGCCCCGCTGTGTGCGATGGATTGAGGCGTGCCCGGCTGCGCCCCCAGCCCGGCCCCCGCCCGCAGCCCACATAGATGCGATGGAAAGTCGGGGGCTCCTCTGCACCCTCTGTTACCTGATGTTCAACGCACCTCTGCTGTTCATCGTCACCGGTGAGTAGGAAACTTCTGCCTCTCCCCGCGGTGAGCCGCCGCTCCGGACACAACTTGCTGGCGGGAGGCAGCGGGGGCTGCGGTGCGGGCACGGCGGGGCTCGCCGCCCCGTCCGCGGCTGAGCTGTCGCCGCTTCGCTCCCGCCGGCAGGCGCTCCAAGCCCCGTCCTCGCCGCCGCTTTTTCCTGTGGAGGAGTTGATGGCTGGGGGCAGGGAGCGCTGCCCGGGGGGGCTTTTCCCAGAACAAGGTGGCTCTGTTGCGGCCGCAGCTGCCGGCAGCGCGGGCTCGGCGCGGCGCGCAGCGGGGCAGGCCGGGCGCGCAGCCCGGGACGGTCCCCGCGCCGGATCGGGGGGGCCGGGGGGCAGTGGGACACTGGTGCCCCTGTGTCCGGCCGAGGGCTTTCTGGGGAGGAGGAGGGGGGGTTAAGATGCTCTTCAAACTTCCCCTTGCCGCTGGAGCCGCGGCCCCCGGCTGCGGGGTGGCGGGGACCGGCTCGGCCCTGCCCCGGGTGTGCGGTCTGGATGCTCCGCTTATCCCGCGGTCACCCGACTACAGCAAACCCGCGTCGCGGTCAGCGCCTGGCCCTTGAACTGAAACAGCTCACGTTATGCTGAAAAAGACTGATCTCGTCTTTTAATCTCTGCCGTTAACCAGCCCTTGTAACTCTATCTTCCCCTCCCAGCTACCTTTACTGAAGTTCCCAAAGATGTGACTGTTAGGGAGGGAGACGATATTGAGATGCCTTGTGCTTTTCGAGCCAGCGGATCCACCTCTTACTCCTTGGAAATCCAGTGGTGGTACCTTAAAGAACCAGCCAGAGAACTTGCACACGAATTAGCCATCAGTGTCCCCGGCAGCAGGAGCAAGGTAATACAGTGCTATGGAGATGTATCTATTCATCGAGTGCAACATGCTCAGAGGGCGATCAAAATAAACACAGCAGTCTCAGAGAGGAGCGCGCTTCCTCTACCCCGTGCCAGCGAGCGGTCAGAAGCACCGGCGTCCCAGAGCCCTCCCTGGGATGGAGGAGGACAGGGCATGCACCGTTGGGGACTTCACCTCGGGAAAAAATGTCAGTACTTCAAGGATTGTAAATAGAAAATGATAAATGTCCTGCTGCAAAATCGGCAATGAGGACCCAAGAGAGGCAGTCAAAAATAGCTGTAGTATGAAGTGGGGACAAGCAAAAACCAGTGCCTCTGTGGGCTGAGCTAGGAATCATTGTAAAAGGTGGGAGAGCTCGTAATCGTTGTAAAAGGTTTGCTCCTGACAGAGCAGATAAAGGCATGAGGGATACACCTCTCTGTTGGTATGTTGAGTACATAGCAATCTGCATGTACAAATGCGCACAGTTTCTTGGGGTGCACATACACACCTGTGTCCATATCTGGAGCTCAGCAAGACATTTTCACACAGTCGGATGTAGTAATTAAAATGCATGAAGCAGAGTTAAATATTGCGTGTCCTTTCCCCTCCCCCAGCAAGCTGCCTGGCGTGACGGTAGGCTCTAATCTAAATTTTTCAGCTGCATTTCCCCAACATAAGCCAGTTCATTCTGCAGCCTCCCGCCAGTGCAAGACACCTTGCCTGTGCCAAACGGGGCTGTACAAGGAGTGGGGTAAAGCAGGATTTCCAGGCCGTGTTGCCCCGCTGCGTGGGGCACGTCGTTCTCTCCAGCCCCCCGGCCCCTGTGCCAGCAGGGTGCCCCGCGGCAGCCTCCGTGCCTGTGCCAGCTCCCCTCTCTGTGGCATGCTTGTTTTCCTGCAGAGCTCAAATAGAGATGCAAAGCATATAGACGCTGAGCTAATGCGATGCCGCCTAGCTGGGGAAAGTGTAAGTCAGTTGTCAGACAGGGAAATAAATCGCTTGGATTTAAATGTCTTCTTTAACCTTATATAAAAACCGTGAGTTGCTTTTACAATAAATGATGACAGGGCATGCCTGGAGAATGATGACCGTCTCCCTGGGAGGTGCATCAGTGAGATGTGAGGCATCACTTAGGTTCACAGTAGTTGGCTGGAGCCAAAAAAAATAACCAAGTACAAAACCTGCTGAGCGATACCTGCTCCCAGGATGTGTCAGGACCGAAGCTCTGCCCTGAGCAGTGCGGGATCCAGCCTGCCCGAGCGCTTCACCGCTGTGCTAATGCTGCTGGTAAAGCATCTTCCCCAGCGTTTGTCAGTGACTGCGAGCAGCACAGCATGCAACAAGCATTTCTTTGGCTGCTGTTCGCACCCTTGGTGGAGGCAGCGCTTCTGTGGGCACCGCAGGAGCTTTACCAGAACAGTCCCCCCAGCTGAGCACTGGTTTGCTGCCTTCCCCATCGCCCGGGCAACTCCCCCCACCCCAGCCACCCACGGGCTGGGTGAATGGCAAGCGGAGAAAGTTGCATCTGTCCGTGTCCTGGCCTTGCACTGGGGTGGGAAGATCAGCATCTTGTTGATGTGCTGGCAGAGCTGACTCTCATCCCCCTTTTTTCTGTTCTTTTAGGTAACAAATAAGGATGCGACCAAAATCAGCGTAAGTGGAGCTCGAGCTGGGTGGCGCGCGCCCCTCCTGCCGCACACACGGGGTTCACTGCTTGCCCCCCTCCTTCCCCGACACGCGAATGCAGCTGGTCTCGCCGGCGGCCCCGCTCCTGCGGCGCGGCGGGAGCGTGGCACGTTTCCCCTCCTCGGTGTCTCGCGGCTCGGTCGAAACGTTACCATCTGTTGCTGGTTTCGCAGTCACGTCTCGTTCCTCGCAAATCGGGAGGAGGTGACGCTTGCCGTACAGCCCTTCCTTAGCCACGGCTGAAAAGGACTGTGGGCCAGATCAGGAGAGAAGTTTGCTTTTTCCCCTGCCCTCTGCAAACCCCAGTCGCCTGCGGCGACCCCCTCTGTCCCCGCCCTGCAGGAAACGAGCCCCTCTCCCCTGGATGCGGGCCCGGGCTCGCCCCTGCCCCGGCGAGGCGGCGCTGGAGCACGCCGGCCTCTCTCCGCGGTGCCGAGGCGCGGCCGGAGCCTTCCCCTCCCGCCGCAGCGGCGGAGCGCGGCCGCAGCGGGACCGCGGGGCGCCGCCTCGGTCTCGGCTGGGTGCGCTGCGCCCGGCGGGGCTCGGCCCCCGGCAGCAGGCGCGGGGCGGAGACCCCCGGGGTGCTGGGCTTTCCCCAGGGGCCGCGTTCGGGGCGGTTCGTGCGGGCTGGGGGCTGCCCGGCACCGGGACGGCTGCGGGGCTCCGTGCGGGGCTGGGCAGGGGGAGAGGGGGACCCCCCAGGCGGGGGGCGGGCAGAGCGCTAGCGGCGAGGGGGGCGTGGGGGTGGCGGGGAGCAGGGGCTAGTTCCGGGTGGGGCTTGGGACCCCGAAGTGGGGCTTTAACAGCGAGGTGCTGGGCCGAGATGTCCGGTGCACTCGGTTTGGGGGGAATTAGCCCGGGTTCGGTGGTCTTGACAGCAGAAGATCCGTACCTGGGGCGAGGGCGAGCCCTGCCGGGGCTGCGCCGAGGCGGGCAGGGTCGCTGCTGGGGAAGGGACGGGGGAGGCGGCGGGGCCGGCGGCCGCTGCTGAGGCGGCGCCCGGCGGTGCGCTCTCTTGCAGACGGTCCGCGTCCAGGGCAACGACATCTCGCACCGGCTGCGGCTCTCGGGCGTGCGGCGGCAGGACGAGGGCGTCTACGAGTGCCGCGTGGCGGACTACAGCGACGACGAGACGCAGGAGCACAAGGCCCAGGCGCTGCTGCGCGTCCTCTCCCGCTTCGCGCCGCCCGACGTGCAGGCGGCCGAGGCGGTCTCGCACATCCAGAGCGGCGCGGCGCCGCGCCGCCACGGCCCCGCCGCCCGGCCCACGCCGCCGCCGGTCCCCGGCAAGCGCCCGCCGCCGCCGCCGCCCCCGGCCGAAGGGGGGGCCGCCACCGCCTCGGCGGCCGCCGCCGCCTCCTCGGCCTCGCCGCCGCCCGGGCAGGCCGCCATCCTCCGCCAGCAGCACGGGTCAGGTAGGGCGCGGGGGCGCGGCGGGGGGCGGCCCTCTCCCCTGCCCGGCCGGGGCTCCCCGGGTCCCGCTACTCGGCTTAGGGTCGGGCCCCGCGACCCCCCGCTGGCACGGGCGGGGCTGTCGCTGCGATGCTAAAGCTAAATAACTGCACCCAAGTCCGTAAGTACTTCAGTTACAGTACTTAAACGTATTTAAATTATCCGAAAGCCGGGGCCCGTGCACGGTGCCCTGCCTTGTCAGAAGTTAGCACGGAGGCCTGGGGGGACGGGTCTGAGAGCAGGGCTGGGACCTGCTGCCTTTCGGTAGGTGCTATAGGAGGCCCCACTTACAGAGTCGCCCTTGCAGCTTTTCAGACGAGGCGTTTTAAACAGGAGCTGCAGTCTCAAGTGAGCGAAATGCCATGGCTGTTCTGCAGAGAATTTACATCAGCGAGCGGTTACAGGGGCTGGTCGCCTTGGGCAGGCGCAGGGCCCATGCGGAGCAGGGTGCAGTTTCTGAAGGGAAATGTTAATTGCTGTGTAATGAGCTCCATGTTTGAATTATTGGTAGGATAAGAATTGGAGATACTACATTCTACAATGGTTTGCAAATGTAACCGTTGTGCTAATACTGATTGTCTATCAGTTAATACTGTATTAAGTTATTAATGCCACATTACCATATTACGGCTAGTTGGAGAAGGCTGTTGTAAGCCTTTATTTACGCTAATGACAGCAAAGTCTGGAACAAAGAACACAGTCTTAAATCTGCATTGCAAAGGTGTTTCAAGCTTCAAAGGTGTGGTGCTGCTCTGGCTGGGCTTTAGCTCCCCTTTCAGCCACTGTCACTTAGCTGATGTTGAACAAATGTCCCTGCCAAGTTGTCTGTGGAAGAAGGGAAACAATTTTGTGCCACTGACTGTGCAGGGAAAGCCCCGAGCTCCCTTCTCTGCTGAGTCTCTTCTGATGCAGATTCATAATCCTCATGCAGGAATGTTCACACTTCTTCCTGATACCTGTTCACACTCTCAGGGCAAACGGTTGCAGGTTTTGGGTCCCAGTAATGGAAATCGGTTGTATACGGGTCACCGTGAACTGCTGGTGCTTTACAAGTGCTGTTTTACCTGGCTACTCCTTTTCTGCTGTTTTCTTAATAATTTAGTTTTTCTCATGTAGAAATATGTGTGAAAACTAGGTTTTACTCCTTGTCATTCCTAAGACTAAGTTGGCTGTTCATTGGTGTCCAGTGGAAGACAAAGTGGTAATTCTTCAGGTCTAATTACAGGTGCCTGTGGACGTACAAAAAAGTTCAGTTTTTGCTTTTGCTGCATTCTCTGACCATAAGAAATTAAACTGAACACTGTAATGCTCATAATCTGTTGTTTTACTGTTGGAAAGATCTGCTTTCCTCTTAGGAGCCCAGGGCTGGTGGTTGTTTTTGTGTTTCCTCTTTCCACTCCCCCACAGTGAGAATTCTTGCAATTTTTTCCATGCTGACAATAGAAGTTAGGTTTAGGATTTGCAGCACTGTGCGCCCTGCCTACTGAACCCAGAGCTTATGTGGTGCCTCTGAACTAAAAGCAGGATGATAGAAGTGCAATGGGCTCAGTTCCACCTCAACAGATGGATGTGAGTGTGTGCCGCCAAGAGAGCATGTCACATATGTCTGTTAGGGCACGACCCCCTGCCCAGATCATCTAAACTCCTGTCTGTCCTGATTTTTTACATGTCTGTGGTTTGGGGATGTGGCACTGCTGCATCATTTCTAGGCTAGATTAAATTCTGAAAATACACTATAAGCATTGTGGCCAGCAGTGGAGATAACGGAATGATTTAAATCAGTGAAAAAGGTAGTGGAATATAGAAAAATATTTTGTGGGGATCTCCAGATGGAGACTGATGCTCAGAGGGCTACAAAACAGGCTGAACCCAAATTTGCTGCCGTGACATCCTCTCCTGTGCAGGCTGCTATCTGTGAACAGTGCCACTCCGTGGCAGTTCCCGTGCCGGGAGAAAGCTGAAGTCAGGGTAGAGAGCACAGGACTCCTGTTCTTGTTCGTGATGCTGGCTTAATAAGGTATAAACCAGAAACTGCTTTTGTCTCCATATGAGGGAGGCAACTAATTTTGTATTTTGATACGGTCCTGTGTAAAAATAACATCTTTTTACTCTCCTTGAATCAAGACCCCCTGAATAACAGGTTTCTACTTGGTTTATTGTAATTTCTATACCTGTGGTAGTTTGGAGCTGCCTGTAATTACTTATCAATAAAGCATAAGCTACAGCATGGCTCAGGAGATTAGCAGCTGAAAGACTTGGCCATCAAAGTTCCCGATTCAGGTGCCTTCTGGACCAGAACTGTCTGAGGCTTGTTACCACGAGATGTCTCTTTGGTTGCTTTTGTGAAGCAGATTGCTGGTTGCCTTCCCAGTCCTCATCACCAGTATATTTTAGAAAGACTGTCTGGGCCAGGCACTTTGTTTGAAGCAGAGAGAGACAGCTTCGTGTAGAGGCAAGAAATGGATTTATCTCCCCTAGACATGAAGTGTTGCTCCCTACACAGAATAAAGGCTTGTGGATAAAATACTAACGTGGAAGTCAGTGTGATGAGGACCTGCAGGGGTATCACCTGGTTTTGTGAGGAAATCGAAGACTCGGGTCTCCAGTGCTGTCACTCAGGTTGGATAAGCTCTAAACTTCCTTCAAAATGTCTTAAAAGAAAATTACATCCTTGAGCTTCAGAGTTTCCCATTTGTATGTTAAAGTGGTGCTCTTTAGAGCTGTTTTAGGTACAGTAATTATTTTTTCTCTGTAAAGAATGCAGTCTCTTTATAGGAAACACTTTTTTTTCTCTATTTTTACTTCTGGAAACTAGAAGCCCTGTTTTGAGTCCACCCCCTCAAGGCAGTGTCGTAGCTGGTTTTCCACACAGTAGGGCCATCAAATCAAACTAAATCTTTGTTCAGGTTGTGTAAGACTGCAGGACCTAACCCTGTGTTGCTGTATGAATTATATATATGCATAGTAGCATAATACATATGCTTCATTATCCTATTTTGAGCTCTGTTACACACATACAGATAAGTACTTGCGCCAAATCTCTGTGTAACAATTGCATCATCTAATACATTTACTCTCAAAAGTCTTTAGCATTTGCAAGTCTTTTCATTGTACACGGGGATATTTCCTCTGTATAAAAGCAGAAATGCGCTCAAACAATGGATTTGCTGTCAGTGATTAAGAAACACCCTCATTTAATACACTGGAGAGCTTGGCCTGAAAGCTGATGGCATGGCACTAGCCACAGAGTCCTGCATGAATTGGGTTCTAATCCTATTTTCCTTGTAACAGAAATCTTCCCAATATGTTCAGTGTAGTAAGATAGGGCCTCTATGTGCTTGTATTCCAATAAATGTGATTATAGATCAAATGCTGCTTTTAGATGTGCCTGCAGGGCTCTTCTTGACTTCAGTTGGAGTCCCAGTCATGCACTGTGGAAAAATGTGATTCTTTACATCTTCTAGTTGAACTGAAACGTGAACTTATTAGAATAGATGTGTCTGTTACTGAGATTATCTAAAGAGCACAGAGTCTCATCTGACAAACTGGGTATAAATAGAAAATCCATAGTTTTGGGCATGTCATCTGGAATTGTAGTTGGTAGAAATTTGTGATCAGCATTATAATATATAAGGGAATAGATCCAATGTAACAGAAAAATTGCCCAATATGCCAGAAATATTACCTACTCAAACAGAATTTTTTCTGTAATGTTTACACTAGCATATGCGGCACTGGTGAGGCCGCACCTTGAGTACTGTGTTCAGTTTTGGGCCCCTCACTACAGGAAGGACATGGAGGTGCTGGAGCGTGTCCAGAGAAGGGCAACAAAGTTGGTGAAGGGTCTAGAGCACAAGTCTTTCGCATCGAGCTGCGCCAGGGGAAGTTTAGGTTGGCTATTAGGAAAAACTTCTTCACCGAAAGGGTAGTCAGGCATTGGACCAGGCTGCCCAGGGAAGCGGTTGAGTCTCCCTCCCTGGAGGTATTTAAAAGAAGGGTAGACGTGGTGCTTGAGGACATGGTTTAGTGGTGGACTTGGCAGTGCTAGGTTAATGGTTGGACTCGATGATCTTCAGGGTCTTTTCCAACCTTAACGATTCTATGATTCTATGATATAAAAACTTAGTGCTGTGGTCTCATGAGAGTCAAAAAGATTACTGCTTGTCTGCCGGTAAGGTATACTGAAGTGGAAACTGAGAACATGTTACTTAGGCTGCAAAGAGGCAAAGATCTGCTGCTAAGAGCATTGGTTTCAATACTATCGGAGAAGGAGTTGCTGTCCATATGGTTCTAAATGAAAATAATATTTAGCTTTCAGTTTAAGTAATACTTACAGGCAAATGGAATCTTTTGTTGTAGGAGAAAAATCAGGGTGAGCAAGTGAAAGAGTGCATCTAGTGTTAACGTGTTTGGAAGCGTTCCTAGTTTTTACTGGGTGAGTAGTGGAGATATAGGAGCATCACTGAGCAAGATGCGCAGTGTCTCTGTCCCAGAGAGTTTGTAGTCCAAATGGATGAGACGGACAAATGGCAGAGAGAGCAATGGCCAACTTTGGTGAGTGTGGCAGCTGTGAAATTAAATATGAAAACTTAATTTCAGATCTTTTAAGTCCAGTGCCTTAGTCATGAGACTAACTTTGTCATCTGATAGGTGAAGTAATAAACAAGGATCTTCATACTGACCTTCTGGGAGGCGAGTTGGCTGTATTATATCCTGCCAAACGGTTTCCAAAATGAGTGTCTGTGTATTGGCTTGGGAGCAATTTTTAGTTTAACTTCTGAGCAGAATGTAGATCAGACATTGCAGCTTCCAAATTCCCTTTTATTTGTTTGATCTCTAGCCTCAAAGCTCTGAAGTGAAAGCTCTAAATAAAATAAACAAAGATGGGAGTGTGAAACAAGAAACTGTGCTTCATTATGCTTAGAGGGCTCTAGGAAGGACACGGAGAGACTCCTGCGTTATGCAGAGATGAAGCGTTCACAGCAAGGAAGAAAATAAGTCTTCACTTCACGCCTATCCCCCTCTCCCCCCCCAAAGCCTTTTATGTCTGAGGTAGAAGGAAGTCTGCTTGTGGGCTACACGGCCTGACATAATGAAGCACTAGGTCCCAGTTCTGCAGCCTCTGTGCGTGTGCAGCTTCCAGTGATGCTCCTAAGAGCAGTACACGCACAAAGTCAAGCTGTGGCAACCTACCTTGAGGCAGGAGACCATGTGGGAGAGCGTTGTATCTCCATTGTGCACTGGGAAGCAACAGGTATTTTTTTGCAGCTTAGAGACAGGAAAGTACATGAACACACTGTCTTCTTGAGTGTAATGAGCTGTGGTTGGTTAGAGGGCTTCTCTTTGGAGGGGCTGTGGTTGAGTTTGGATTAACTTTGGGTAAGGGTTTGGGTCTAGGGCTCTCCTGGCTTTGTCAGAATTTGAATGACTGCATGCTAGTTTGAGAAGCAGCCCGTGGAGCTCCTTTGTCTTTGGTAGATGAACATTACACAACATAGCAAGAAAGGAATGTCTCTCTAGGTTGCTGTTCAGCTTAGGCTCCCTGCCTTTCCGACTCAGTAGTGTCTGGGTCTGCTTCACTCCCCCGGTGCTTTTTATGAGACCATATATGAGCTCACATTCTGTTGTTATTTGTAGTTAAATGCAACCTGGGTCACATCACATTTTCCTTCACATTAAATAAAGTAGCAAGACAGAGGCCATAACTGCATTATCAGACTGACCTCCTAAATGTCACTGGATAATAAACATGCAAAAAGAATTCTCATTAAATACACATCACTAGCACTTTAATATCTAGGCAAATTAGACTGCTTTGGGGACAAGTGAGGTCAAATATCTTCTTTTGTGTGTGTGTAATGTGGATTAATTCTCGAACTGGACAAAAGCACGAACTGCAGTACTGTGTCACCTCATTACCTAGGGCAGAAACAAGCTGTGCCAGGGTGTTTTTGTACTGTGGAAATGCAATTTATTTAAGTAACCTCCTTTCAGCGGATCTTGCTTGTTCCCCGGAGGACAGACAAAACTGTACTAACCTATTCTACTAAAGCCTGTGCAGTGTCCTTGAAGAAATCTGAATATTATTTGAACTTCTTTAATATCTTCAAGTTACAGATGAAAAAATGTTTAAAAAAAAAAATTACTGACACAATGGAAGAGGTATTCCAAGTCTTTCTAATGAATGTGGAAGCTGTACCTAATGTTGGTCTAGATTTCTAGAAGAGATTGATTCATTAGTGAGTGAAAATTTGTATGGGGGAAGGCTGAGTGCTCCCATGTGTCTTTTTGCATGAACAAACAGCATTTTGGGCAGGAATATACATAGACTGCTAGTTCTTTATATATGGTTTCAGTAGATACTTTGCAAAATGGAGTCTTAGCTTGCAGTGCCAGCTAACTTTGTATCTTTTACAAGAGGCAGATAATGGTAATGCATTCCCCACTTCTGCTCTACTGATGCAGCTTTACTGATGTACGAAGTAACACTTGCACTGTGTTGTGGATTATATAAGTCCCTAATACCTTAAGTAGTATACTTAGAAGTCATAGCAGAATGAAATGTCAAGATAATCTTACCGGCACTAGTTTTGAGAAGGATATTAATAGTGGTGGTCTGTAGTTGGAAAGCAAACATAAGGTAGGATCTGCCAGGAACTGAATCTTTCAGTAGTCCTGTGAAGAAGGTGTTTCTTCTTTACATAGCAGAGCCTGACAGGACCGTGCTGCTAATGAAAAGGGTTTGTTTTTGTTTTTGATTTAGCTTTGCTAAAGCAGTGAGACTGCTGGCAGGTTCAGTATTGCTGTTTACTATGTGTTTTTTAAAATTAGATAATAGCAGAGCAGTCCCATATGTCAATAATAAACAGTTCAAGTAGGTTTGTATTGGAAAAAATGGGGTTGTCAGTAGAATGGTATTATTTGTCACAACAGCGGTTAACAACCGAGTATTTTATATTGCTAGGCTGTTATCAGTTGGGAGGCAATTTTATTAGCTGGGAAGAAGAGCAGTTTGGCAGAGCAGCAGCTGTGCTCTGTGGAGAAGGCAGCGTGATCGCAGCGCGCAGATCGCTGTGCCACGGCTGGAGAAGGGAGCTGCGCTAACGAAGCTTACGCAGGATGTCAGGTAGTTGCCATAATATCTGGTCTTAGGCTCATTTGCGTGGTTGTGGTTAGGAAGCAGAGCATCCTTGTTGTGTATGCTAGGAGCGGCTGCTAACTTCGAACTGAGGCAGAGCACGGTTAGTGAGTCCTCTAATGGACATAGTCTTCTATGTCTGTGGTTTTATTGGTCATGTGTAAAATTCACCGAACTGGTATAATTAGAATTACTCTGCTACTGTATCAATTTTTAAATCGGCTTTCTAATCTCTAATCACTCTCACACCAGGGAGCTGGGGATTTCACATGTAAAGAGAGCACTGAGGAATATCCCATGTCCACAGTTTTTCCAAATGACCCCTTGCTGGTTTATTCTGTAAAGCTTGGCCTCCCTTAGATCTAGGGCATGGCAAGGTCTTGAGTTAGCTAATATCTAGCAAATATCAATCATTAGAAAGGTTTGGAGGGTCTGTGTATTTGTGAGTCACTCCCAAAATGTCGCTTTGTAGTAAAAAGGTGATCCCTTCTTGATGTACATCACAGGCTCTGCTTTTTTTCAGGCACGTGCTCTCAATACAGCCCTTTTCCTTGTATCATCATGTATTCTGCTAATGCACTTAGCTCTATTCTTTAAGTATGGACAGGATAGGGTTATTTTAAAAAAAAAATCCTTAGATAATCTGCACTCGGATCTGCTTAACTTCAGTAGTTCTGACTGGAGTGGTAATTACAGCTACATTGGCAGCTTGCTCCTAATCCTGATCAAGTCAAAAATACTCTAAAAGACAGCGAACTTGAAACTACAGTGCCTTGTTCTTTACTTCTGGGTTGCAAATACTTACAGCTTCTATCAATTACAGAATGTGAAATCTGTGGTTCCATCCAGTGTGACTTTTATTGCAAGTCTTTTCCTAAAGCATCGACTTATGGAATTGTGTGACCATATCTAGCTTGCTTGCTTTTTGCAACGTGGCTTTTTAGTCCTCCTGCTTATAATGAAAAACTTGAGAATATGGCCCAGAGTCACTTCAAAGATCAGTAACTGAAACCGTGGTACCAGTATTCTTCATTGCCGCGTGATTTGGGTAGTTTGAGTTGTGCTTTTTGCTATTTGTGTGTATCAATATGCTGTGGACGTGCTCACATAGTAGTACTGAAGAAGGACGTGTAGGGCTGGATGCTTACTACCACTAATGTAGTTAGTTATTTTTCTGTGTGTTCAAAATTCATTTTCTACCACATCACATCACAAAGAATTTTGTATTTCTCATTATTCAAGTGTCAGGGAGTGAATTAATGGTGCTTGGTTTTTTTAAGTTAGTTTTAGATCGTTTAGATAGTTTAGAAATGCAGAAAACACTGGAAATGAAACAAACCCATAGTTGCATGTTTTGGGTCTCTCTAATAAGATATTTGGTGAGGAGAGATCATCTCACAGATGCCAAAGCAGAAATCTGCTTATGGCAACATACTACAAAGTAGAGACCAGCTGCAGGTCTCAAAAGAGGAAAGTTACTGGCTTATTTAAATACAGACCAATATAAAATATATGTAAGCTGTATAATCTATATAGAATGAATGACTCTTTTTAGGTATTCAGGATACGTTTCTATTCTACGTTGACACTGTCTATAGCAGTGTTTCCTTTCAGAGCTTGTTATAAATTAGTTTTGGTGTTTTCTTGAAGCATGTGCTGGTGTTGTCTTGAAGTTTTTCCTTAATTTCTCCAAGAGTGGATATTTGGAGTGGTTGGGCAGTTCATTTGGCTGTCTGCAGCGTAGGACAGATCCCAAAAGCAGCCCCTCAAGGGCCCAGCTCCATCTGAATCGGCTCAGCTGCTGCTCTGTGGGGCTTTTGGGGGCCACCACCTTCTCTCAATACAGCCGTTCTCAGAGTCAAACGTAGCATTTGGAAGAAGCGGAGTGAGGCTTTCAGTGAGACTGCTGCCTGCTCTGTACATCTTTGGCTGCTGCAGAAGGGAAGTGGGGGTATTGAGGGAAAACGTACCAACTGTTCCCTGTACTGTGTGTCCCTACTTCTTGTAACTTTAGTGGGAGATGAGCTTTTACCAGCCTATTGACAATGAAACTGCATATTTTTCTGGTAACCTAAAAAGTAGAAATACTTTTGAAAAAGGTAGAAGTATTTCTTGCTCTCTACCCAGTACACACTGCCATACATTCATCAAATCCACTAGTTTAACTACCCCTCTTTCTGTTTGTTAGTAGCTGTGTTTAATACAAAAATGTCTTGCCACGCAGACCTGCAGCAACTGTCGAACTGGATCAGATCAGTTGTCCATCTAATCCTGTAGCTTATGTCTAATAATGTCCGTACGATCTAGGAGAAAAGGGGAAGAGCCTCCACAGAGGATAATTGAGCACTTGACTGATCTGTGTACCATATGCATGTTTGGAAGGGATTGTCAGTCCTAATATTTTGAGAACAATTTGGCCTTAATGAGTCTCAGTTGAAGTGAGCTCTAATGTGATCAGAAATCCACCTCCATAATTGCAAGTGCCTTAAGAAACATATACCCACCTCCTCTACCAATTCCTGCATCTGTCCTGTCCCCCCGGCACTCACACAGATTGGCCTCCAGCAAAGCACTGCAGCACTTCAGAAAATCGACACCGCAGAAAGCATCTTTTTCTTTTCTTAGGTTCGTTTCAGAACCCAACTTTTCTTTCTGCATCATTTCCTTGCATGACTACACCTCCCCCTCCTTGCCATCCAGTTTCTTTGTTTTCTAATCTGTCCATGACTATATGATGTACATGACCCATTTTTCATAGAATATGCTGAAACAGGGGCTTCATGGTATTCAAGGGTGGTTAGCCATGTTGCGGTTTTCTTAAACTGGGGGGTTAAGCATGTTGGCTGAAATGCTCAGGGAGCTAGAAGATGCTGCTTCTCAAGCAAACAAGGTTCTGCCGGTCTCCTTCACAGTGCTGTCACGCCTCTCAATGTGCTGCAATTCCGATGCCTTCCTGCTACCTGTGCTGTGGTTTACCACTAGAGCACCAAAGTCTTTTGTCCTAGCTGGGCTCTTTCAGATGTGTCACATCAAGAACAATCAAAATTAAGAACCAGGCTGCTACAAAGAATTGGATTTTTCTCAAATACACATAATTATTTTTCGAGCTATGCTGGAAATTTGCATTGTGCTGCCCTGTATGCAGCCTCTGTAGAGTTACCAAGCCTATTCTATTATTATTTATTAGCCTATTACCAAGTTATTCTACCTCACCTCTGTGTTCAGTCACATGAGGTCAGCCCAGCATGTAAATAGATACAGGTATGGGCAAGCCAAACATGGTCATTTCAGGAGTGCTAAATACTCCAAATGCAAATGGAATCTTATTTGAAATACTAAAACCTGTTGAGAGTCCAAAATTAGGATAGGATTGGCTTTCAGTTACCCTTGTTATATGGTATTGGCAATTCACTTTTAAATATAGGCCTGAACATAGCAGTGGATATCTTAAGAGAGAAGGTAGACAAACAGCGAACCTCAGGTGTAATTGAGAAGACCTAAAATGATGACACAGTTTTACAAAACCCTGGCCAGTAAAACTGGCTTCATTTTCCTGGAGAGTTTGAGGCTATGGTGTGGATAAGGAAAGTGAAATGTGGGCATTTTCAAGAAGAAGCGTGTGGAGGGCAATGCTGATTGATAGTTTCACCCAGCCGTGTGAGAAGATTTACTTTTGACCTTAAAAATCTTGATGGTATGGATGAAGGAAGAAAGCAGGATCACTAGCTTATACCTGCATGGTTGTGTAGAAATAAATACATGTGCTGACTTCTACAAGGCATTGTTTTTGAGATAAGTTATGGAAAGCTGTTCCAAAATTCATCGAATCATAAATAAAAATGTGTAGCGGGTAGAAAACTAATTTTGTCATCGTGCCTCCTAGGCAGGTTCAGTGGTGAGCAGATCCCATGCAGTTCCTTATAATGTGGGAAGTCACCATGGCCAAAAGCAGCAACACCAACAGGCAGGTCAGGAGCTGTTTCTGGTTGTGCCTAGGCACGGTGATCCACAGCCAGCTGAAAGCCAGGAGCAACGGGCACCCCTTAGTTTAGTATCTTTGCAGAGATTTCCATAGTACACATGCTTCTTTTAACAAGAGCACCTCACATTACATGCAGTGCTCTAGGGTTTAGCTGGGAGAGTGTGCTCAAGTTGGCGCAGGCGCTGGATACACTTCTGCACACCATCCTGGAGAATTGGCGCTCGGTGAGGAGTAGGAAGGTGAAGGCACCAGTTACAAGTCTTTAAAAAAACCCCGACAGCAAAAACGCAGTGTGTGGATTGTGCTGTAAGTATTTAAGATTGGAAGAAGGATATATGCAGCTTATAAGATCATGTCTCAGGCTGTGGAGTAATTCTAATGTGGTGTAGCTTATTATCTCTTCAGTTCAGTAAGTGTATAGTGACTTTAGTAATGGTGTCTTTTTAATTAAAAACTTCTAAGAAGCTCTCAGATCTGAAGTTTGGTAAATTCCCTTCAATTCAGTGGAAGGGCTCCAAACGTATGTCAGTGAGAGAGAATTTGTTTTATCTAGGAGGTTATTGCCTGTAATGATCCTTGACCAACAACCCATATAAAACCCTATTTTTTCCATAGATACAAGATAGTAGGAGCAGTTTCTCCAAGAATATGTCTCAAGCACAGGCTAAAGTTTCTGGATGGAGAGAATAAATCAATCTATACGGTCAGTTTGATCCCTCACCTCTTAATGAAATGCCAGGTTTGAGAGTTTTAATTGAACATTGTTCTGTAAGGAAACAGTCTGAGGCTAACAGGTCACCGCATAAAAGCCACTACAGAGAAATGTCCTGAGATGCTGCCAAGAGGGGGTCCCAGCTCCATTGTGAACAGGCAGTCAAATTTTGGTGTTATCTCACCTTTAAAGGAAAATAGACTACTGATGTCTTTCAGCTTTTTATTATATGGGCCACCGCATTTTACCACCACCTCAGAAAGAAACATCAAGGGACTTTTCAGATTCTTTCTAGGAGGGAAAATAGGAAACTGCTGGAAACTGTGGGTTTTGGCCATTGGTTAAATATAGTTTGTAAAAGAATCATCCCATTTTTTCCGTGTGTCACAAGTCAGTTGGTTAATTAATGATTGTTTTCAATTGGATGAACTGTTTTAAGTCAAACTTTGATGAATGCTGGCACAACACAAATTATTAAATCAAAAACTACAGTAAAACATTATTATGCTGTAAATCGAAAAGAAGGATGAGTGACGCCAGAGAGCAATTCACCATATGTGAACAGAACAATTTGTTATTGTTCTGCTTAGTGGTAAACTCTCCCTTTAAGCCATGTGCATATAAATAATTTAAAAGCAAAATTGTAAATCTATGTTCTGATAAATAAGCTTACAATAACAAAACATCTAATGAATATTCAAAATATAAATTAAATGTTTTCTTGTAAGTGTCTGTAGTTTGTAAGTAACTGTGTACGCTTGATTTCAAGTCTCTGGATAGAAACTCCCTGTTCTCAAATCTGGGTCGATTGCATGTCCAGCTCCTAATGGTCAAGCCCACATTCTGTTTGTTTACATCTGCAAATGTAGCAATCTATTAAATAAAAGTCAAGACTTCCACTACTGCAGTAAAAGCAGAATTGAGGACACTAAGTCCAGCTTATTTGTAGACAATACTAGCTATAATGAAAAAGGTTCGGGTTAACTAACCAGGGCGAAGTTACTGGAAATTATATGTCCAGTCTGTTTATGTTCAGAGGGAGGAGGATTCTGAAGGTCTGTGTATCTGCTTCTACTGCCTGAAGTCCTGGAGCAGAATAACACTGAATCAGTATGAAAAAAGGAAGCTTGTATGTGGTATGCAGTAAGAAGAATTGCTTTCCATTTTTTTTTTAAAATATATTTTATTTAACTGCTGTTAACAGACTCTGAACTCACGTTCTGCTGTCAAATTAAGAAGATGGAGAATATAGGTTAAAAACAACACAATTTCTACAAGAGGAAAAGACAAAAAATTTGGACTGCTGCATTAATTCACAGTCCTGCATTGGGATTTAAACTAAAAGTAGTACATAAAGGTAAAAGTGGCATAGGAATGATTTTGGTAAGCAGGCACACAGCTACTGCATGGAGTTGGGACAAATACTGCTTTCCATTCAGAACAGGAACAATCCTAACCTGGCGTCTTTCGCAGCCCTTCAGTATGATGGTTGTAAGAGCACTTGAGCTACAAGAGCCCATTTCCCCAGGTTGAGCTCCTCAGCGTTTCCAGGGGGATCCCCCCTTACAAAAGCACAGCTTTCTTTTCGAGTAACTGGCAGCATCTCCTCAAACTCGAGTCCTGTTCATTGAAAGAACAAGTTCAGCCCTGGAAGGGAAAAACGAGTTCTCACTACCCTCAGGTTTGAGCATAACAAACGCCCAAGGCCAGACCTTCACTGCAGTGGTGGGCAGGTGTGGAACTGGCACAAATTTGGCACCTGCGAGCTGCGTGCAGCTGCCTGGAGTGTGGGCTGCTGCCTGGCTGCCCTTGCCATCCCCAGGCACAGGGGACAGCAACAGCGCATGGGGACCTTCCCCGGCTGGCGTTCTTGCAGCTGTGCAATGTCCCAGAAGTGAGAAGAGCCATCTGACAGCTTGGAAATGGGGATGTGCTGACTGGCAGTATGGGTCCGTTGTGCCAGTGAATTTGTGAATAAGCAGTCTGTCTTCAGATGCCACATAGCATGTCAGGCTCAGAGGCGGACAGAAAATGGGGATTTACCTTCAGCCTTCCCAGTCAGCAACCTGTTTTCTCTTGCTGGTGTAGGTAGATTTGTTGTTAGGGTTCCTCCTTGTGAAAACTGTAGGGTATAATATATTTGTGAATTGACTGTATATTTTTAAGGGAAGAGTGGGACCTGCTGGAGGAGGGAGGTCCCTGAGGCTGGGGAATGGCTGTCCCAGCCCTATTTGTTCCCAGGCTGCCAGAGAGGCTGGGAAGGCCGGCAGCATTGGCATCAGCACAGGCAGGGCTCCCACTGCCCTCGCCCTCTCGGCGCAGGAAGGGGATTGCATATCCTGCCTGCAGGTCTCCAGGGCAGACCCTCCTTGCACCTCGGCTCTGCAGGGCTGGTTCCTGGGGCAGGGAAGGCAAGTCCGAGCTTGTGAGCTCCTGCCTTGCTCCCCCAGAGCAGCAAGAACGTTTGGGCTGCTGGTTGTCTGTCCCATGTGCTGGCCAGGACCCTGAGCTTTAGCAGCTGTTGTGTACTTCCCTGCACACACTTCTAGCGTCTTTTTGCAAGAATTTAACGAGTTACTCCTTTAGTTGCCTGAGTTACTTGTGTTTGTCAATGATTTTCAGCTTTAAACAGAAGAATCCTATATTCATCTTAATGCCTTGCTGTTGCTACTTAGGCAGTCTTCAGGCATGTGTTTGTGCATGCAAGGATTTAATTAAAACCTTAATAACTAAATAATCTCCATACAGTCTAGGCATCTATGAGATAGCACTATGGGGACATATCTTGAGTTCCTCAATTGCACACCACATTACTATGAACTATTTTTTGATATTGGATGATAATACTCTAGCTTTGCTGGTGAGGTATATATAGATTACGAGGCAGCCTGAACAGCAAGCCCAGGAGCAGCGCTTTACTCAGGGACTGTTCAAGGTATTTCCTTTGATCATGCCACAGCTGAGAGACTCGCATCTCCTAGAGACGAAGACTAAAGTATTCCCATTAGGGTGCCTGAAGTGAGTTTCCTAAATAGAAGTGGCCTGATTCCTTTTTTCAGAGATACTGAACACAAAAAACTTTTTTCTAAAGCTTTCACGCTTTGCAAAGTGGCTCTGACAGTCACTTTTCTGGGTGGCTGTCCGTACTTTGGGCACTGATTGCTCCTGTATGTAGGGTGTCCAGCACTGGTAAAGCCTCTCCCTGGGTGCCTCTGCACTCCAGCTGCAGGGCAAAGCTTGGCTTTTGCATTCACCCCTGTGGAAATGCCCCGCGGCCATGTGAGACAGCAGTCGCGGGTGTGCAGCCCTGTATTGTCAGGTGACGGTGTTGGTGACAACTGCACACACTCGTGTACGTCATGGCTTTGGAAAGGCGTCACCCATTGGCACTTGGGACCCAAAGAGCTGCTGCTGCTGACCAGTCCAGCCTCGTTTGCGTGGGCTCAGTGGGGGCTCGGGCAGTGAAAGGCAGCGATCTCTTCTCCTGCAGCACTACCATAGGCTGCCCCATGACAGCAGAACTTCTCCATAGGAAGGGGCTATTCTGGCCCTTGCCCGGCAGCAGAGCAGTGACCTGTTTCAGAGACGGGGGCAGCCCCAGCACCCCATGCCGTGCCTGCGTGTCCTGCTCTCCTGGAGGAGCGTGGTCAACAGACCTCGGCCCCACGGCTCGGCCCTCCCACACAAGGGAGAGGGGCCGGACCACAGTGGCACACAGTAAATTCCTCTCTTTTTGGCGCAGGTAACTAGAAAATAAAAAAAAAAAAAAGAGCAAGTATCTTAGAGTAAATGGATACAAGGCAGGGACAGCCTTGTTAGCTGCAGTATGGACATGGCCGCCACTTCTCACTGTGAGCAACGGCATCGGTGTCTGCCCCTGCCAGGGGAGAGCTGCATCCTCCCTCTGCAGCCGTAAGGTCGCAGGCAGCTGCTTTCCTGCGATGGCACGTACATAACTACCCCTGCAGCCCTGTGTCTCGCCGCATAAGCTTACCTCATAGAAGCGGGAGCGATCTTGGCCTCCCTGGGTCTGGAAGAAGTGACTGTAACAGATGTGTTCCACATCTGACCTCTGTTTTTCTATAGCTCCTGTGCACATTTTTAATTTAGAATTCTGCTCTTTCCTATAAAAGGTAAAGAAGATGTCAAGGTCTTGCTGTTCCTATTCCAAATGAAATGGGTTCATGTCCTGTTAATCAAGGAGTACAGCTGCAGCATTTGTCATTTCCCTTTAAAGTAATGGGTGGTTGATACCTGTCATTTCTCAAGAAACTATATACCAGATTAAGGTGTATTTATAGAAATCTCAATTGCTGGTAACTTGGCTGAAGCCAAGTTTAGGCATACCATTAGTAATGCATAATGAAATGACCTAAGTGGAGTTAGATTTGGGAGGGGGAAGAGAAAGCTATTTGAGTTGGATAGCTTGAGGATGCTGTTTTACTATTAAAATTAAGCTTCTGACCTCTGGCTCTGAAGTGATAAAAATAAATCTTCCTATATTTCTCTTCTGCATTTAATCTTCTATATTGGAAAAGATAAAGAATAAAATCTCCTTCTCTCCCTTGTCTCTCTCTTCTAGGTACAGGACCTATTTATGCTACCGACCCACTCCTATATATGTTCCTGTTAATACTGCATAAGCTTGTACATTTATTAGTAAACCACTGACGGACTACTTCCTCCACTCCTTCTCAGCCAAACAAAAAGGAACCTATTTAAAAACAGAACAAACCCCTGACAAAAAAATACCTACAGTTTTAAAGATGGACAGAAAGAGACTGAAAGAAGCATGATAAGTTCTACGTGGGGGGAAAAATGTATTTTTGGGGATGCCACAGAAAATAAACCACATAGAATAATGCATCTAGTTTCCAGACTCTATGGTGTAAAGCCCTGCTCTGTGCATGGCACTTACGATTTCTCTATTTTAATGTAATATTTTTTTCTTTTCTAAACCTTTCCTCTGACTCTTCATTTTGCACGAACTGTTGAGCAGTTATCTTTATGACAATATGTAAAGATGTTGGGTCAAAGCCCTTCCTAAGAAAGGAAATATTTTTAGTAGATTATTGTGTTTAGGTTTTTTGGATTTCCTTTTTCTTTTTTAATTAAATTATTTCTTTTGGAGACATTTTAATTAAAAAGGTACATCTTACCATAATTAATATTCACTGTCAATAATATTTATTTTTAAATGAAGATTGGAAACAAGGTAAGACATTTGTTTATAAACTGTATTGTATATTGCTGAATAACAGTTGAATAAAAAGATTTTGAAATAAAGTTTTTACAGATGTGTGTGCCTTTCCCTGTGTCCTGAAGCTCCCTGAGAAGGCTTCATGGCTGTGTCTGCTCCATACCTTGTCACAGCACAGAGAATGGAGGAAAGGTGCATCACAAACAAAATAAAATTGAAATCAGTTATTTATTACACAGCCCCGTGTATGCCAAATCCCACAGCGCAATGTGCTGACAGCCAGTCACAAGCTACAGCTGCGTTGCCCTGTGGTGACACCCGTTACCTCTGCGCAGTTAATGCAAGATGTAGTCAGATGGACAGTGTGACAGTGCGGAGCATTCAAGGTAAGTTGCTTAGGTTTTCTCCAGGCCTCTTCAAAAAAAGATAATCAACCAGTGGAAAATAAAAATAAAAATTAATCAACCTGGAATGTTGTATTCTCCAGAACTGGTTCCAATATATGTTTAAAATATATTCAGATTTTTAAAATTACATAATTGTGTCACTTGTCTTAACAAGCGAGCTTTCCTTTAATGAAGCAAAAGGCTTTTTTACAGTAAACAGAGAAGTTACTTCTCTGTTTCAAAATGCTTGGTTTTTAAGCGAGATAATAGGATGACTTGGTAAAGAAACACGACCTTCTTTAGCTGAATTTAGTGAAGTCCTTTGAAATTTCCTGTGTCTGACTGTGATTCTTATCCTTTCATTTGCATAGCATTTTAGAAAGGACCTTAATTGTGGAAATGGTGGAAATGCCAGCAGGACTCTGTCGGCAGAAGCTGTGGAGCAAAAGCAGGACGTGCCGTTGCCTCACCTCGTACCTGAGTCCTCTTCTAGAAGGAGGGTAGGAAGGGATTTTCAGTTCCTCAGATGGTCAGAATTTACTTTTCCTAGGACTGCCAGTAATAGCGAGGGATTTGTGCCACTCACAGCTCACTAGGTGTGAGACCAAAACACATCCGTCTTTCATACGTTGTGATAATAAAAGCCCTCTTGTACTCGGGCAAACTCACCATGGGGATCCAACGGTGATAAAATCTTTCTAAGAATGTTCATCCCTTTAATGCCAGCTGTAGTATCCTGTGGATTGGGGAATAATCCATAATCATCCCACAAAAAGCACAACTGCTTGGGGGATGTGGTTGTTGCAAGCCTGGAAGTGCATCAGAGCGTGAGACACTGAAGAGCACGGTCCTTGGCTTCCATATGTGCACGGGAGGGCGAGTCTTTTATAACCTGAAAGGAAAAGACAGGTGGAAGAAAAGGTCTGAATGTCGGACCATGCCTAAATTAATACCGGCATTCGTGTCTGGGAACTTGTTCAAGGACAATTCAATGCAGAGAGACGTGTGGAGTCTGTAATGTCACGAGAGCTCTAATCCTTCGAGTAACGGCTGGTCGTGAAAGTGAAACCGCCTGGGTTTGAACTGTGGGTCCTCTGGTGAGCTTATCATTACAGCTGCTTTTTCTCAAGGGCAGCGAATATTTCTCAGTGATTCATCTTCCTTCTAAGGGAGAGAACCAAAACAAATTTTTCCACAAGAGGAAGAAGAAAATCTGCCTAAATTTATCTAAATAAATAGATGATGCTTGAAGCAGTGGACCACGTCTATCTAGGAGTAGTTACGCTTCTATTTCAACTTCAGCTATACCTCAGCATGGTCTCTTAGTAAATAGATCATCTGCTTTGCTCTGATGCTTTTGTTTCATCACTTATGGAGTACATTATGTCTTGAATTGCATCCTGTGTGGTCTGCAGAAAACATGGGAAGAAATACATCATCCTGCATTCGTCCTTCCCTTTGTATTGCAGCCTGTTTCCTGCGCAGGAACGTGGCAGCAACTGGAAGTTTCATGTGCAGTGGCAGGAGTAGAATTATCAAGGTCTTTTAATCACATTAAAGGTAAAAAAATATTAAATCTGCAACTAAAAATAACTTTTTTTATCCTTTCTGAGATCAGAATTAAGTGTGCCGCAGTAGGAATAGCAATGCTTATATTCCAATTCACTATAAAACCTCAGAACTACTAAACAATAACCTGAGGATTTGATGATAAATCTCTTCTAACAAAAGCAATAGGCATCTTTTCTTTCCAGTGAAGACCTGCACACATGCAGAGATAACTCATTCCCCGCACACAGGATAACTTCAACAAGGGAGCAGATTGCCACGATAACCTGGCTCTACCTTTACCTTTGCTATATTTCTGCCTTCAAAACCATGCAGAGTGAGTCCACCAGGTTTTGGGGCCTTGGTTTCCACATTCAGGCCAGCTTGTTTGCAAAACAAAACGTTTGGCCTGGTATTTGCATAGTGCAGGGGAAATAACTGGCTAAAGAGGAGGCTGCACCTTTCGGTACCGTATTTAGTCTTTAAAAAGCACTTAAAGGAATGAGAAATATTTTGGTGGAAAAATGTAAGGAATTTGGAGCCTTATTGCTCGTGTGTTGTGGGCTTTTGCCAAAACACCTGTCCTTTGAAAGTGCTCTTTCTTCTGAAAAGGGCAACTGCCTCGCTTCTGCTGATGGTGCGTACAAAGGGCAAAGTGAGGTTTTGCTGTACTCGTAATGAGCAGAGGCTAGTGGCAAATCTTGCTCTTTCATAAATCTCAGCATTACTCGTGGTGTCTGCTGTCAGAATTGATTAGGAATAAGTGCTTGGACTGCAGAGCCACGGACAGGCGGCCTGTCTCCTGCAGTGTCATGCAGAGCCGGGCAGAAAGTCCTCCAGCACCAGCGGTGGAGTAGGTGCGTCCTCGGGCAGCCGGGGGACAGCCCTTTGTCCCTGCACTGGGGCACAGCACAGTCAGCGGCTTCTCCTTGCAAAGCCAGCAAGCAGCCGAGCTGGGAAGCATGAGTGATGGCTGTTAGGGGCCAGAGCTGAGTCATCTATAATATAATCACAAGGAAACACACATTTTTCCTGAGAGAAAATCAATAGAACTTTGCACTTTTCCTTGTAATATTTCCAGTCTGCGCCATCAGCCATAGTTTGCTCATAGTTATACTGCTGTAAATTCACTGCGAGTTAATGGATTTCTACAAAAATGAATGGATTTACAACAGTGTAAGAGAGCTGATGCTAGAGCCATGCACATGTAAAAATACATGGAACAAAAGTAGTTTCATAGCACACAGGCGACCTTCAGAGTACCAAGACCTAGCAAGTAAAAAGCAAAATTACCTAGTTCCTGGTATGCTCCTCTTCTGGCAAAACTCTCAAGGAAAATAAAGCATGCAGTCCTGAAATCATCGCTGTGTGTGGCAAGAGGGCCAGAGACCCACCGAAGGGACAACAGGCGAGCGAGCAGATTCACGCTGTGATGGAGAATGCAGAAGACTGTCTGAACATGTCATTTTTCATTTCCTGCATAAACCATTTTGGAGCCCTGTCTCACTTAGAATTAGTAAGTAAGTAAATAATGTGCTCCCAAACTTGCGTGTCAAAACTAGGTTGGTTAATGTATGAGCTGCCTCTGTTGCATTTGTTACTACACAGTAAATTTCATGCTTAGCCAGAGGCTGGCAAAGTTCATTTATTCATTATCCCCAAACTTCAGGCAGTTATTATTCAAACTCCCCTAGTACATCTATTTAATAAGAAGAGAACAGAAAATTGATGGGATCAAAAATGTTAAAGTCTTAATTAATGCTTTTAGCAAAGACTGATGGGGGGGGGTGGAATATTAATTTGTAGTGAGTGTGCTGTCTGGTTTTGCTGGGAGCAGGGAGGGCTCTCCTAGCCCCGCCAAGGGAGCTCGGCCCCGGCAGCCTGGTGAGCTGCTGGCCCGCGGGGACACCACCTGTGTCACCCCGGGGGCTCTCTGCCACCAGGTAAGGGAAAACCAGTGCTACAAGCTGAGGGAGAGTGCTAAAATACCAACATAGGCAAATTACTGCTGAGAGTGTTTAGATGGTAAAACATTCACTTACAGCATAAAAAATATGTGGGATTTATTTTTCTTCTTCACTGTTTTTGGGCTTTTGTGGCGTTTCTGTCCCCCGGCAGCCTTGTAGCACTGCAGATCACTGAGCTGCAGTGCAGGGGGCTGCGGGGTGGTCGAGGGCTCCGCTCTGTGGCGAGATGCCCCGAGGCAGAGCCCAGGGCTGCGTGCATGCACAGGACAGGTTCGGGTTTTGTTGACACGGAGGCAGTTACAGTTATTCCATAGGAAAATTAACTGCCCTAAAACAAAGGGAGCGAGACGAAGGCTGGAAGAATCGCAGCAAGGCAGGAGGGCGGCCGTGAGGGATTCCTGCATCACCCTGTCCTGCCCCAGAGCAGCAGCAGCGCCCGTTCTCTGGGCACGGCGGTGTGGCTGGACAGGGGATGGGGAAGAGGAAGGGCGGGGGGCTCTGGTGCTGTGTCCAGGCCATGTTTCTAAAACCCAGCAATCTCTGCTGACTAAAAGATGGATATTACTATAAATGGAGCAAGCTGGGGAAAATACGTGGTTCAGATCTGCATCAATGACAATCCAAAATACAGCACTGAACAAGATGGCTTTTTTAGGCATCCGTACTAATGTCAATAATAGATTGAAATCTCCTGTTTTTCCTCTGGTGACTGCCAGCCTTTTAATTATAGCAATTACAGACATTCCAAGCAAATCAGTTACATTAAGAGTCGAATTGAAGAGGACTGTTTTGTAGAGTTAGTTAATGGATTTCCCTATTTGTTGTCTATAGATGTGGTTTCCTGTTATTGTTAAAATGTTTCTTAAATCTCATATGGAAAATCATCTGTAGTTTAATACAAATTAAATGACCAAGGTCTTGATAAATAACTCAAAAAATGCTTACAGTTCCATTGAGGATTATACTTTTCCAATAGGACATTTTTGGAATTTACTCTGGGGAAGATGGGAAAGGGAGCGTTAAGTTATTTTTTTTCTATTCCATGACCAGATCTGTCAAAAACTTTAATTCATCTCTGTGTTAATACCCTTGAAATAGGAAGCAACAAGTAAGACTTTGGGAGCATTATGCAGGATGAAAAAACAGATGACCACATAAAATACGCTCTTATTTTTGGATATTCTTGTCATTTTCCTTGAAAATCTGAAGTCATCGATTTTTTTAACAAACTAGAATAGGAATTCTTCATTACTAAATGTTTTTCAGGCTTGTAAGTTGCTCTGACAATCCAGTGAGTAGCATGACTCATTTTGGGTTTCAGGGTGATCTACATAGTATCTAGGCAGGTGTTGATATTTAGGCCATCAGTCAAAGTCAGCTGTTCTGGCAAAAAATTAGTAGGATACTTCTGATTTCCAAGTGCTGTGGTTTTTATAATAGTTTTTCATTTAATTTTTCTTAACAGAGTGCTTCTGTATTCACAGTCTATGGTAAACATGAGATTTAGCTCTAAATTCCCACGGCAGAGCCTCTTTTTAATGTATATGCTATAATTTATTTACTTACTCTTCTGGACCGTTGTATTTCAGTGCTTCCAGAGTTGTCAGAGTTGATCCAAGTGACTGATACCTGTCAGTATGTCATTAATCAACTGTCCTTGCAGTTTTAAAAATGTGTCACCGGCCCCACACAGAAAGCTGCTGTGCTGTTAGGATGGGTACGAGGAAGGTCAGTGTCAGGACTCTGACACCCCCTCCTGATTTGCCTCATCCTTCCCTCCCAAGAAGAGCAACATGGTGGGTTGCTGTGACCTAGACACGAGCAGCTTGGCCAAACGTTAGCGAAGGGTCCGATAACTAAATTACCTCTTGGGACATGTGCCCTCTCATGGCATCAGGCAGCCCTAGGCCGGGGAATAGTCAGTGCTCCGAGACGTGCACTCAGAGAATCAGTCCTTTGGGGCCTACAGAGCATCACCAACGTGGTGAGGGCTCCTTATTTTTCTTTCTCTGCTTTCTGGGATCTCCTCCAAAGCACTGAAAGCAGGACGGCCAGGGCTATATTGCCCAGCTCCCAGAGCCGTGGCCAGTGCAGCTCAGGAAACCTGTTGCCCAGCATCCCAGTGCCTGGCTCAGCCTCGCGTACTCTCTCTACACTTCTCCCCCAGCTTTGAGCCAGCAGGGACAGTGGGAGCACAAGGAAAAGCCGCCTGTCCGTTCCTGAAGGGACCTTCAAGTGCCTCAGGATTTAAAAGCCTGCTTTCCCTAGTTAAACTAATCCTGTGTCTCCGACAGAAATTAGGAAGTTGTTGAAACACCCCACATTGTTATACTGAACATCCATTGCGCTGAGCTCTGGAAAGCTGGCAGTACCTCGTCGGTGTGCCTTGCCGCGACTCAGCTGAGCAGTACGTGAGCTTGGGAGCTGCGCTTGCTCAGGAACGTTGATAAATCTTTGGACAAGGACATGGTGCGCACATCTAAATCTGAGTCAGGCCAAGGAATAGCTGTACTGAGTGATGATCTAGACTGAACCATGTCTGTCTGTGATACCTGTTACCCTGAGGGGAATGCGGCACTTGAGAAAGTGCACAAGAGAAGCTAAAGGCAACAAAATCAAATGAGATGATGAAAATGTACAATCTGATTAAGGAAACATCAGTTACTTTATGATCTTTACCAAATACTCTCACATTTGTGATTCATTTATGCTAATTTAGTGCAAGACAGTAAAAATACAATCATTCAGTGCTACAAATAATGATAATAGTGTAATCCATTTATAGAGTGCTTGGATATAATTTCAACTTTTATAGTATAGTGGTATGAAAGTCTCAAGTTAGTTAAATGCACAGCAAGGTGCTAATTGCAATTCTGGTTAAAATGAACCTCGGTTTATGGTTAAGTCGCTGGTTGAGCTAATGACTTTGTATCTGAGCTAGCTGAGTCCCACTGAAGTCAGCAGCCGGACTCCTTATACAATGAAATCTTTTAATAATTAATAGTACTGGCATTTCAGTCTCCAGAGAAGTAAGCAGGGTTTGACAAGACAGGAAAACCAAAACTGAGTACATACCGGTGCATTAATCCTGTTGTGGGTTTGCTGATGTGGCCACCTTGCAGTTTTTCAGCAGATAGGGAGAGACAGAAGAAAGGCTCGCCTCGCTGCCGCCAGAACTGGGGAGCTCAAACCCAAGCAAACAGTGGTTAGCAACACACAGCAGGCACCTGTCAAAATCTGAGCTGTAACATGATTTAATATCAAGACTGAGTAAATGGAACTAAATCCAGCTTGCCGCAGTGTCAAATGTGAGAAGCTGAACTCTTTGCAATATTTTTCAAGAACATAAAATCTCTTTATTAACCCAAGAATTAATTATTTTGAGACCAGAGAGGTCTTATGATACTTACGCTAGACTAAAGCATTTCACTAAAGCAAATAATCTCAAAAGCAAATGCATAGGGCTTCGCTGGGTTCCGAAAGTATTTGTCAACCTGGTCATCAATGCGCATGGAAAAGTCAACCAAGTTGAGGCTCATCACCTGGGGTACTTCAGACCTTGCCACTGCAGGTCTGTGGAGCAGAGCAGCACCAGAGAAAGCACAGCTCATGTTCAGTGCCATGAAACGCCATGTGTTCACACAGCGCGCTTCCCCTCATTCAGTGCTCATCTGTTGCTGCTGGCATTTGCAGGGCTTGGGAAGAACACCTGTACGGTTTGTTGTGTGTAGCTGGGAGTGCGGTTGCAAAAGGGTGAGGGAGGAGGAGAGGCGGTGTGGGAGGCCACAGGGGCCACTGACCCGGGGACACTGCAAAACTCACCTGCTGTGGGGCCTCTGGAGTAGGAGACGGCCGTGCCGCACAGTCTGCACAGGCAATGTGGTCAGTCACTTCTGCGGTCATGCTGAAGCCATTTATTTTTATTTGAACATCACTTAAGGTTCCCAAAACAGCTGGATGGAGCTCGAGGAGACAGGGGAATAAGCAGGAGCAGCACGATTTGCCACGGCTCAAAGCTTCACTCTGCTCTAAACCCAGCTTTTCTCAGTGGAGAAAAAGGGTGCGTCTTTTTTCTTCATGTGCCGAACCAAGTAGCAAAATAAGGTGTTTTCCCAAAAAATCTCACTGATAATGATTTTCATCACGCATCCCTAGCTAATTGGGGTGCGATGAAGTGCATAATTCAAATGCTGTATCTAGCCTGAGGGCTTAAAGAAAAGCTTAACTCTGCCTGCAAACCAGAGCGGAGATAGCTGCTGTGACAACTGCCTATCAGTAGGCTGCAGGCTTTCAAACGAGCAGGTGACATAGGTGCTCTATCTGATTGCAGCTTAAATTCTGCCCACAGTCGTGCCTGCTTGGTTCAGCGTAGTTACTCGATGGCCAATAAGGCATTAAATAGTCACAATGTACAGCTTATTTCAGGAGAAAGTATTCTAACAGCGCAGGTGACTATCGTGCATGCATTAAGAAAACCAGGACACACTGTACCAAATTTAGTTTAGCTACAGTAAAATAATTGTAATAGAGCAATCCTGACCCCAGCTACTGGATGGTGACACCTGTCTTCTGCTGCACGGGAGAGATTAGGTTTTTCTAGTTTGTCTTCCTCCCTCTCTCTTTATATATATTTCACATATATAGCATACATTTAGTATTTGGATGTTTGAGACAAAACCCCAACATTTCAGAGAGAAGTAAGTGCCGTTCAAGCGCAGCAGCGCAAACCACAGTCTCATGGAAACAGCAATTGCAAGTGGAAAATAACCCCTGCTGTGCAACACCTCCACTTTGTTACATTGCAATATATTTTCTTATTTTTCATGTGCCTGGTTCGTGTGACCCTGGCAGTATGTAAAAATGGTTGTTGACAGTTTCTTTGGTTTTGTTTTATTATAATGTAATTTATGGGATGCAAGTTACTTGTACTTGACTGACATTTCTCGGAGAGTCAAAAAATTGCTATGTATACTTGACTGAGATTAAAATGGGTAGACTGTGCATAGCTGTATCCTGCTTTCAAAGTGCAGGATTGGAAGGCTTCCATTAAATTGTTATTTTCAGTTATTATTAGCTCCTATATCAGTTAATATAATTTCTTTCTCATAATGAATGCACAGCATTGTAAGCCTAAACGCCATATTTTCTATTGATCTATCTCCACAACCTGTTTAGTAAAATAATTAAAATGATTTACAAGGCTGACCCAATATCTTAGTAGTTTACTAAATCATGTTGCCGCGTAGGAGGCTCAGCTAGTTTTAAACTCACAGCTGTTGGCAGCACCAGGGCCTCGGAGCGGAGCTGCAGCGGGCGCCGTGCTGTGCCTGAAGGTGTGCTCAAGCCAGCCTGCGGAAGCGTCTCCTCCTATGCTCCGGGAGAACAAGGGCTCCAACTGGTTTCTTCGTTCATCACCTCTGTTCAAAGTAGGAAAATTTCTTGGCACCACCAAGCCAGAGCAGAATCTGAGCTGCAATCTGCAGGTAATATATCTTCACTGGCAACTTGAACATCCACATGTCTGCGTGGGCAGCAAAAATGGGGGCAACTGCGCAGGTTGGTATTTTTACATGCAAGACAACATGGGAAATTATTATTTCTATCTTTTTTCATTGTTTTAACTGGCAAGAAGAGGACAACTCTAAACACGATCTCTCTTTAAATGCCAGGGTTATGGAAGGGCTCAGTAGGATTCAGTAGTGTCAAGACAGAGATACATTAAGGCATGCCCCAAAGTCTCTTAAAATCTCTGGAAGCCCCTTTGGTGATCTCAAAGGGCCATAGGTAACTCTGCAGGCGATAGGGAGGGCTTCATTAAGACGATCTCCCTGGCACAGGAGCTCCTCCTGTAATGATGCCAGCTCTCCTGACTCCTCCACCTCTCCCACAGCTCTTACAGGCAAGCACAGAGGGCTGATACAGGTAGGACTTACAAAATATCCCCGGGTTTGTTTCTAGCTCACCTCCCAGTGTGACGGTAACACTAATGGGGAGCCCTCGGAGCCGGGGCAGAAGGACACTACAGCAGTGCCTGGGAGGAGATGTCGAAGGCAGCCTCTCTAGAAAGAGTGGCAAGAGCAAACTACATTGAAAGTAACTGTTATGAAATACTGGTAGCAACCCTCTTTGCCATGAAAAAACGTGCATTTTGACAGCTGCAGTCTGGAACAAAAGGGATTGAGGTGACTTCTGTGGGATCAGGGCAATGGCTGCGAAGCAAGGAGCGTGCAGCCAGGGCCAGCCCTCGTGGGGATCGCGCCCCCGCGGGGTCCCGCCCTGGCTGGCTGCGCGGGGAGGACATCCCCTGGGGACACGCGTGCGGGCAGGAAGGTCACAGACCTCCATCCTGGCCCGCGGCAGGAAGGACAGAGCCCACGGCTCTGAAATCAGTCAGCATTTGAGACACCATTTATAACGTCTCCACTCGCAATCCCTGAGCAAGCCTCGAGCTTGTTTTCAGCATCTCGTACATTTCTTTTTAGTTCTATTCTTTTGCATAATTATACAAAGAAAAGAAAAACGTCCTAGAAAAACTTAAAATTAGAAGATGGTTGTTGGATACACTTTGCAGCAGATGTCATTATCTTCCTTCCCTGACCCCAACCCGCCACCATTTCTATTTTGCTTTAAATGGATCTGTAATTTCACAATGTGAATTCAGCTGGAACTATTCTTTTTGTTAAATAAACTTTACCCTTGCACTGACTGCTCCAGGCTCTGAAAAGAAACACTTCTTGCTTGTGACTGTTCCAAAACGTAGGTCTGAAATTCAAAAAGAAGTGTTGGTAAATGGGCTGTAATCACACTGAAGGGCAAGCAAGTATTCCTCCTCTAAGGCAGAAGAAAATAAAGGAAAATCTGCTTTGCCTTCTGCTGCCTCAGTGCTGATAATTTTACAGATCAGAGGATTTTTGCAGAAGGAAGCCTGCTGTGCTGCAGTGTGTGTGTTTCAGAGCTGAAATACCCATAGTCACACCCTTAACGCCACACTTCGAAGTGTAAATCAGAGCCTCATTTCTGCAAGCACCGTGCACCCAGCAGAACCTCACGCTGCCGGTGGCGGAGGGCCTCTGCGGTGGCACACACCACTGGCAAGCCCCGGCAGCGCCGGATTCCTCACGGGACAGAGCGCGCAGCGTTAACGGCACATCTATCCTCTAAGGCAGGCAGCTGTGCGCGTGAGAGCTGCAGGATGTTATACGAGAGCTTGACGGCTGTGACAAATATGATTGAAACTGGACACAAGGGTCAAAAATGACCTCAGAGGGGGGCCATAACGCACAAACACACCCCACCCGTGCACGCAGCGGGGTCACAGTCCCTCACTGCCTTCCGCATCGGGCGCACATCTCCCCCACTTTGATGGCTGGCTGGCCTCAGAATTAGTTTTTTCCAGAACAGGGCAACCACAAACCAGAAGGAGCTGGGCAGCTCTGTCAGTGGGAAGTGCCACATCGCTAAAGCTGACGGGGTCCTGAGCAGTTGCTCATCGCCCCGAGCCCAGGCGGCACCTGCAGTTCTGTTAGCGATCACCAGCGCTGTTTTACGTGCAGTTGGTCCTCTCCTGAAGCTCCTCTGTGCACTCACCAAAGCATCCTTGAGCTTACTGTAGTCTCGAATAACCGCTGTTCCTCCTGAAGGTGCGATTCACCACTGCAGCACTCCTAATTTCACACTCATGTAACTCTTACAAATCCTTTTAAACCACACCAACACAGAGTGACTCAAGCCCAAGCTATTTGCTAACTAGGGCTCGGTACTTACTGAGCTGTGGCAAAGCAAAGGATCCCCTGGCAGCTGTCTGCAAATGTGGTTTGGGTCAGTTATAGGTCTGTGATTAGTTAATTCTGTTTAGAGAATCTGCTTAAATTAAACATTTTCTCTCTCCCATTCTCACCCACTGTTCTGTTTTTAAGAGGTATGAGGTGCTTAATAATCTCTGCCACCTGAAATAATCACTGGCAGGATGAAAGCTGTCCCCCTCCCACCCCCTGCCATTTTGTCCCACTGCAAAACGTATAAATTAATCACATGCTAAAATTAACATATATTGCTGAGGCAAATGAATTGGCATTGCCATGTGTGTCTGTTAGCTTCCAGCATTTCCTGAGAGGGCTTTCATTTAATTACCAGCCTGACAGGCTAGCTCACTCCAGAACTGCAGCCGCATTTATTACTTTTATCTCCTTGGACACCTGCCTCTCTCCGTGCTTTATCAGATTTCTACTGAAGAGATGGACAAAATATTTTCTATTGCACCTGGTTATTGTTTCTTTAAAAGGCACTTACTAGAGCACTGACCTCAAACAGGGCTTTTTTTTGTTGGCTTTGGATGGGCTTTTCTTTTTCCCAATTATGAAAGCAACCTGGCAGCATTAACCCCCTCACTGCCCCACCACACACCTGCAGATCAGAAGAAATCAGATTACGGATACAGAGCTGAGAGCCTCACTGCTTGCTCCGCACAAGCGGCTGACCACCCTGACCACCGCTCAGAACAGCCTCGCCTGCAGTGGGAGCCAAAGCCCTCAGGTGCTGTGGCTGCTCCTCATCCCCCTGCATACGAGAACTTCGAGTGGAAATGCCGAGAGACTCCTGAGCGTGTGGCTCAGTGCCCTCCGTTGCAGTCCAGTGAGGGAGATCTGCCTGAATTCCTCTTGATGGTTTGAGCCACACGTTATATTGTCACCAGTGCCTCTATAACTGGTTGATAAAAAGCTAATGTAGATACAAGGAACATTTAAAAAAAAAAAAATGCTGCCTACATGCATTACTGGCATAGTCACAGCCAGTGCTATGGGTGATACGTAACCGGTGTGACTACACACCACTCTGTAACAGCTGGGTAAAGCAGCCCTTACCTCTTATTGCCTCAGGCAGCAGCTCAGGACGCTGCTAGCTCAGGCGTTGACTGTAGCAACGGGGCTCGTTCAGCCCAGTTTCAACAGACAAATAGTTTCCATTTGTTTTTCTCTGGGTTGCACTACCTGAATTTGTGGAGACACACACGTCCCATGGGCAGGACTCTCATGAGCCGGCGCGTTGTGACAGACGCGTTCAAACCAGCGGGACCTGAAGCTACACGGTGCCTCGGCAGAGGAGGCCTTGGTGTGTGGGGAGTCAGCAATGCATCTCTTGGACAAGGAGAGCGCAAGCTGACTCATTTTATTAAAAAGAATGGTTCACTCCCGACAGCCTAATTGTGTTACTTCGAAAGAGTCTGGCAGGAACAGGGCCTTGCTGATACCAATGCCTTTGAGAAAGACGCCTCATTACAGAGGAAAAATGAGAAAATTGTATCTGTTTAATTAATGAACCTTTTCAACTTTCTTGGGATTTCATCCCAGTTGCTAACTCCAGGCAGGCTGGCTATTTGGGACGAAGCACCTGCTGGTGGTGAGCTGCGCAGGAGGCGGCTGCGCTGCAGACGCTGCCCTGCGCGGCTGGAGCCTCCTGCGCCCTTGCGGGTCGGGGCGGCCGGCGCAGCCCCCGTGCTCCCGGCAAGAGCCCCCTGAGCCGCAGGGTGCCCCCTCCCCGGACTCTGACCCAAGCAGTTAGCGCTTAAGCACCTTCTGGGAAATGCAGCAAAAGATGCTTCAGTGAAACATAAATTATTTTAACATAAGCCTTGTGCAAAAAGCGCCTCTTCCTTCCTGTCGCCTTAGACCTAGTAAAAACTGCCTCATCTCACTCCAGAGCCCTGAGGCTGAGTTACACTTAGCATATGTAAAACCCGTTGGCACTCAGGAGCTCACTGCGTGCGCTCCTCCAGCGCGCGGCTGGCCCGGCAGCGCCAGCAGGTCCGGAGGTGAGCAGAGGAAGCACCCTGGCTGACAGGGATGCACGAGTACCGCAGCAACCACCGTACCACAACATGAAGCCCTTCGAGGTACCATTTTTCTATTGCGCTCTATTACAAATAGTAACACGCAGTAATGTATTTTTGGCCAAAACTTACTGACCATGGGTAAAGTGCCAAGTGCCAAGTCAAGACGACCAAACCATGTCACACGGGCTTGCAGAATTTGACAACCCTTTTCTAGAAAAAAGTCTAAACATTTTTTGATGAAAATCCAACATAATTTGAGCCTAAAACCTTTTTATTTGTATCCTTTTTAAATTGTAATAAATTATGTTAATTTTATGTAGTTTAACCAAAACCAAATGAAATATGTTAAACTCTTCAACCCGCTATAACTCCAATAACTAATATTACTTTATAATTTATCATTTTTAGTATTCATTTTGCATCATACATCCCTGTCACATACGAACAATGTTAATTATGTTTTAAAATAAAATATTCAACAGGATCTAAATGAAACTCAAAGAACGGCAAAAGTAATGACTGTAAGACAGACTGCCATGGAATAATACATGATTGCAAAATGCTGGTATGAATTAGTAAATACAAGCTGTTGAGGAGCAGCAGTGGTGTCTGTCATCCTGATGCGTGTTGGGATCATACGTGATCTCAGCATGCAGGGAAACCAAACGTCGGCTGCCAAAGCCTCAGCTTACTGGCTCCTTGTTACTGTTCTGGGGAGCAACTGTTGCTTTTTTAGCGCTGCTCTGCAAGGCAGAGCTGGGTAGTTCTAGTTTGCAGTAGTCATCTCCAGATATTCTAGGGTCGCTCATATTTTTAATATTTTAAGAAGGATATAGCTTTTATTTCGATATAAGAATATATTGGTGTTTTAAAAAGTGGCCTCCTTAACTTGTGGTGAAATTTAATTCCTTCAAAATCCTCTTTCCACTGACAATTTTACTGTGATGCAGAAGAGGTTGGTGTATGGGAGAACTAGAGTCCTGTATGCTAAAAAAAGCAGGCAAATTTCTTCCAAAAGAGGAAACAATTACTAAATTTTTTTTTTTTTTAGCCTTGAAACAGCTAGTTGAATTACAACACGTAGAAATACGTGCAGAAAATTCACAGCAAGCAGTACTCAGAAGCCCACGGCAGGCGGGCGCCCATCTCTGGCTCTACCGAGCCCCCCGGGTGCCTGGGGCCCGGCTGCACCAGGCGCTGGCGGCCGAGCCCCGGTCTCGGGCTGCCATCTGGTGAGAGCAGCCTCAGTGACAAGGCCTGGCTGCTGCAGCCAGCCTTCCAAGAAAGCCTGCTTGTTTCTTTGCTTTTGTTTTAAAACCCAGCTCTTAAATCATTGAAATTTCCTGAAAATATTCGGGATTATTATCTGCCTCCTGATTGCCGTGCCACTAAGATATATTTGGATTATGTTTCCAAGCGCTTTCTTGTTTTCTTCACACACAAAAAAAGCCAGACTTTTTTATTCACCCTAAAGTGGTATCTGCAATTTCAGATGACAGGGAGCCAGGACTGTAAGGAAATAATGAATCTTCAGCTGGAAAGAATAGTTTGTCAGCTGGGGGGGGCATATCTCATCATCCTAATCCATGAGTTAAAGATGAGCTGATAAAGCAGAAAAACTTACGGAAAAATACATGGAACAGAAACATTTGTGGGATACAGGGTACATCAAAAGATGACACTGATTAACCAACTACAGCTGTCTAAAACGGGTCAGCCAAACCCATAATGCAGGAGTTTGGCCTTCCACACACACAATTTACAAACTTTGCTCTAGTAAACCTACACTGACACAAATGAAAACTCAACCTGCTAACATCAACTGCTCTGCCTGCCCACCTGGCCGAACGGCAGTTCTCGCCCTTCTCGCCCCACCGCCACCCCCAGGCACGACCCTTTCCTAGACCGTTTTTTCCAGGGAACCACGCGTACCGAATCCCTGGAAACATCCGCACGTGGCACACCAGCACCGCCAGGGCTGGGAGGGAGCCGGGCATGCAGGGCACGGTCAGCCAAGGCGCCCTAAAAACGCTGGCACGGCACGGCACGGCCCTGCGATCCCCGCCAGGCCGAAAGGAGACGTCGGCAGAGGAGGAAAAGGCAGCGGGTTTTAAATGGAAATTATTTTCACCAGTACAGATGTCCATAGGGACCGAATTCAGCTGCTAATACAATTTGGCCAAGAGGAATAAACTATATTGATCTCGAGAGCTCAAATGCTTGCCAAGACAGTCCTTCTAGAGAATTACGGTATTTATTTCTTGTATCAATGACAATCGGCAAAAGCGTAACAGTGATTATAGCCCAGCCACTTTTTACACACATCTGTTAACTTCACGTTCTTCTGCTCATCTCTTGCTTCAGTTCACAATTACTCTCTTTTTTAAAAAACCACTGATCTTCTATTCTTGTTTCACACAAATACCTTTAATTACCGTCTGCAGTCACTCTGCATCTCAAGCTTTAGCTTTCCGTGACTGTCAATATAAAACCCTTCCTGTAATTGCTCCCACGCTCACTCAGCCTTCCCAGGACGCCGCTGTTCCCTGGCCTGGCCGGCGCACAGCTTTTCCCTGTGCCTGTGCACCAACAGCACCCACAGGTACAGCAACAGGGCCCCCTAGTGCACATGGTCGCACCGCTTCAGCGCTGGGGTCTGGCACAGACTTTTTTATCGTTATTATTTTTAGAGAGCAATAAATAAAGCCATACATAGATTTAATAGAATAAGAAATGCCAACGTTGGCACCTATAACTTGGCATTAATAATATATATTAGGGATTTATATCACTATAAACCTATTCCAGGGTGATTTACTTGAAGTAAAAAGCTTCAAAGACACTAAGACAGGCAGAGCAGGTGATGTTGCACATTCGGAAACATGCATTGTAATTATTTTGCTTGCATATTTCCACTTCATTTTATATTCACATTTCACCCATCCTTCCTCATTTCTCTGAGCCTCCTCTTTCTTATCTACAAACTGTCTTTGCCTGTTCGCTGGTTTCTCAGTTTCTTCGCCTATTCTTTTTCATGTTTATTTGACGGGAGTCTCGATGCCTGACGCGGAGCCTTCTTGCTGGGACACACACTGACGCGCTGATCTCGCTCCCTCAGACATTATATCTGAAGATAAATTGGGAAATGAAGACGTAGAGCTGTTGGAAGAGACTGGCTTCCCCAGGCACTAGTTTAGCCTGGATCATTGGATTTACAACACCAGCACCGCCAACACTGATTTGACTATTAATCCCTGAAGTGCCCTAGGAATTGCAGCATAAATCCAGTGAAGGAGCACTCATATGGCCCTAAAGACCCATAGCGCTTATCCTGGTACTCCATTCATGAAAATTGATCTTTTCTTAGTAGCAATGACAACTCAAGGAGTCCATGCTTTGTAAAGCCAAGAGATCTGCTTGCTGTGGCAATGTACTTAACTGCCAGGAGGTCTGTGATACAAACCAATCGGTGCTCACACTTAATACTCTGCAGAGACCGGCCCTTTTTTCTTTACACACATACAGAGAGATCTACAATTTCATTCCCTGTTAGGCATCACTTCAGCGCCTTTGTGCTCCACAGCAGCACTCAACAAAATCATTGTGTTTCCTATATTCTGCCCCAGTAACTTGCTCCCTAAGTATCCTTTACCAAGCACTGCTTAATTATTTGCTAAGCCAACATCCCCCCCGTGACAAGAAAATAAACCTCTTCTGCATTTGGAGAACCATCATGTCTGAGCAGGGAGCAGCATGAGTTGGGACTAGGCTGGCAAGGAAAAGGAATTGGCTGCTCTGGTTTCAAGGTACCTCTGTGCTGTACGGTGAGCGGGACTTTGTCCTGTCCCAGGAGGAGAGAGGCAGCAATGTTATCAGAGGAGGTAAACCCCACAGCAAGCGGCATCTTCCTGATTTTATTGACCTTGATTGCTAGAAACATAGGGACAGATTTTAAACAAAGATCCCATGTTGCTGGGTGTGCAGTTACAGGCACGGTACGGCAGCATTTGACACACTGTTAGATGCTGGGAACAGCTGAACGGGAGCATGCGAGAGCCCGGTGCCCGCAATGGCAGCGAGGGCTGTGGCTGGAGAGGACATCTGGTGCTCAACTTACTCTCCCAAGTCAGAGAATTTGTTAATATAAGAGAGAGAAATAAAAGCCAGATGTCATTTTGAAAGACTGTTTCTTTGACTCTGGCTACAAATGATGTTAATTTTGCATCTGGATCTCTGCTGAAATAAACCTGTGACTTGCATAATAATAGTAACGTGACTGTTCAGACACCTAACAGAAGTTAAAGGTACTAAATGGTCCCTATCTAACTTAATCTAAACAGCTCATCTAACAATCTGCCCTGGCCACAGCTTCCCCCTTTGTAGAACCTCACAGCTGTGACAAGCAACATCACTTCCCTATTTTACATTCTCTTCTTTGGGACCCCAGTGCCAGCCACGCCAGGCGATAACCCAGACACGCTGGTATATGAGGGGAGGCTCCTCTTCCCAGCACACGCAGGGGTCTCGGTTACCTCCGGCAGCGCAGCCTCTGAAATCTGAGGTTGAGGCTGGGATGCGCTACCCTAACTGGCAGTGGGGGAGGTGATGACAGGAGGCTATTTCTTTTGATATGCCGAGGAGTATAAACTCTCTATAAAAGCTTTTTAGCAAGCGGAACTTAACAATTCCTCCCCCCCTTTTTTCGGCTCCCGTTTGCTGGAAAGGTTTTGACGCCCAATTCCCCTTGTCCCTCCTGCCTGCGCAGCGCGGAGGCCAGGCGAGGCCGGCGGGGCTGGGCCGCCCTCAGCCCGGCGCCGCCGACAGCTATCCTGCCCAGCGCTACCCCGGCTGCCGCGCTGCATGCGCGACTTGCGAGGCGGCGAGCTCCGAGCGGGCCTCTTTCGGCCCGAGCTCACACAGCGCCCGGGCCCGAGCTCCGTTCCCCAGGGCCGAACAGGCCGCGGCCGCGCCGCCCCCGCAGGCCCGCGCCCGGCTCGGCACCCCCGAGAGGCCCTGCCGGCCTTACGCGCCCCGGCAACCGCCGCGCGGCACGTTTCGCACAGAGCGACTGCGGGAAGGAGACCGCCCGCGGGTACCTGCGGGAGCCGCTCCCCGCCCGGCGCCGGGGTGAGGCGGCACCGCCGCCGCCCGCGGCGCCGTTAAGGGCGGCGCTCTGCGCCGGCGCGCGTCGCTTCCGCTGTCGTCACCGCCCGCGCCGGAAGCGCTGGGGCCGCCGCCATGGAGGGTGAGGGCCGGCGGGCGAGGGGGGCCGGGTCCGCGGCGGCCCCGGCTGACGCCCTGCCCCGCTCTGCCTTGCAGGGGAGCTGTACCGCCGGCTGCCGCCGCAGGAGACGGGGGAGCTGCGCCTCCAGGTACCGCCGCCCGCCCGCGAGCCCCGGCCCCACGGGGCAGCCGGCGTTCGCCGGGAGCGGCGCGGCGCGGCGCCTCCGGCCCCCTTCTCCCACAGCCTCACAAAACCCCGTCGGCAACCGGGGCGGGGGGGGTCCCGCGGTCGGGGCGCCGCACGGCCTTCCCCGGTCCGCGCCCCTTGCCTTCAGCGGCAAGTTCCTACTTTAAAACATTACATTTTAATTATCTTTTAAAATATCTTTAGCCTCAAGGGTCAGAAGAGGCCAAAGCGTTTGTAAATGCCTTCCTGAAGCGTAGCATGCCAAAAAAGAAAGATGAAGCTATCCAGGATATACTGACTCGGAAAGCTGTGGTTCTTGAGCATTATTCCAAAAAAAAGACAAAGCAGAAGAGGAAGAAAACGAAAGGTTTCACTGCCAAGCAAAGGCGAGAAATGCGTCTTTTTGAAATTGAACCCGAACAGCAAAGGTAAGATCTTAAATAAGTGGGAAGTACGCCAAAAGTACGTAAAAGCAGCAGCGCGTACATGTGGATACTACCCCTTCGGTACGTAAAGTCAGCCTCAGACTCTGTCTGTGGCATTTCACCATGAGAAAACTATTCTTTTGTCTGTATAGTTGGAAAACTCATTTCTGTTTGTTACTAGTTCGCTTTCCTTTTGTATAGCTAAATAGAACAAGAAGTTAAACCCAAATACGCCCACCTCTGATTTCAGTTTTAAAGTTAGTTTGCCTGCGACCAGAGAGCCAAAATCCTGCATCGGGTTCCTCGCACCAACGCATGCCGAACAAAGCCCCTGCTGCTGCTGACGTGCAGTAAGCGGGGAGGTACAGGAGTAGGAATCTCTTCAGCCTTAGACATAGCCACATCCTCTGAAACACGTCACCGTTTTGGGCTGATAGAGGAACAGACTTAGTTTGTGCCTTGTTTTATGAAAGCAAACCTGCTGCTTGGAGTGGCTTATGAGAGCAGATTACAAGTTATGAGAACGGATTACAAAATTATAAATGTTAGTGTTAACTCCATTGTAAATATGGATTACTTCCATAATCAAGCAATAGATTTTTTTTTTTTTTATAATTAAATTCTTATATACTACTTCTTGTCCTTTTACTGCAGATACACAATCTTTCTACCACTGCACGAACTCTGGAAACAGTATATCAGAGACCTGTGTCACGGACTTAAACCAGATGCGTAAGTTGAGATATTTTAACATTAGCGTAGTTTTGATTTAGTAGATATTTCCAGGTTTACTGAGTTACTGCTTCAAACATCATAGTTACTTGATAGGATATGTACTATTTCTGTAAGCTTTGGCCATGATGTCAATAGTCACGGTCACATTTTGTAAACCTAACTTTCCATATAATTTTCTTTCCCTCTTCTCTGATCCCACCCTCTTCTTCAAGGCAACCACATATGGTTCAGAGCAAACTGCTAAAAGCTGATCTCCATGGAGCTATTGTTACAGGTATTCCGTTTCTTTTCTTTCACAAAATCCTCCGAAGTTCAGTAGACACTCCTATTCGGATACTTATTTTTAAATTCCTTTTAGTATCATTAACTGTAGAGTCACATAGTTGAGACCCTATGTTGATGGATTCTTTCCCTATTTACCAATGCTAATTACTTTTCGACTGCTCTTGAAAATCCTGGTGTTAGTTGCAAAGATTAACCGCAAGTTTTACCAGCGATTACTGTAATTGCGTTATTTCAGAATATTGCAAACTGGTTTTTAAAATCATGAGGCAACTGTAAAAGAGCAAATAAACTGCCTGCATCTGAAGCTTTCTAATCCATACATACTTTTGTTCTTTCAGTCACAAAATCAAAGTGCCCCTCTTATGTTGGGATAACAGGAATCATTCTGCAGGAATTTAAACATGTCTTCAAAATTATCACTAAAGAGGACAAATTAAAAGGTATAAGACATTTTTTTCAGTGCTTTTCACAATTTGAATAATCAGGAATTTCTTAAACACACTATTCATCTTACGTGTCCAAGTACATTGTTTTATATCAGTGCTTTTAGTTCTTTGCATAGAGTGGCAGAAGTCAGTGTCTTTACTGACCATGTAACAGCCCTGTATTTTATGGAAAAAGTATCTCATTAGAAATGAGCAAATAATAAAAAAAACGCATTTCCAATGAACGCAGCATGATTACGCACATGGCTCATTCATCTGATTCACGTTAGATATTCTCTGCAGCACTTACTGCAAGCTCCTGAAAGAAGACTAACTTTATAATTCAAGTTTAAAGTTTAGAAGTTTTGGTTATTTTTCTTCTCTTGCTAAAGCATAAAAACTTTGAAATGTGGCAAATGTCAAGCCTACACGTGAATAATATCCCCCCGGTACGTCAGTATCTGTTCATAACTTTTGTTAATTTCTTTCTTTTTGCATTTTCAGTTGTTCCCAAACTTAACAACGTGTTTAGCGTGGAGATTGATGGATTCATTTCCTACATCTATGGAAGCAAGTTCCAGCTTAGAGCAAGTGAGCGATCTGCAAAAAAGTTCAAGTTGAAAGGAACTATTGACCTATGATTTAATGGAAAATCAGAAGTATTAATAGAAATGTCTGCCGTTTTCCTGCAGTTTAAAGACCAGGTTTTCTGGCAGATTAAATAGCTATGTGAATTTTTTCTAAAGCATTTCTTCTTACTGAAGAATGACTAGTTATCTGTTGTCTTTTATGCAGTCTCTCAGACTGTTGGAGTTTGTTGTATCTGGTTGTTTTGTTATTTGTATATAACATTCTGGCTTTTATTAAATTTATATGATTAGTATTGCTTACCTGACTTCTGTTTCAATTTATAATCACAAATTTGCACAATGAAAATTGTATCATGTAACTGATAAATGTTATTGTTGCCTTCTGTATAAACTGGGCTCCATCTGCCCGTTATAAGCTTATAATGAGGCTGTAGGTGATAAGAACTGCTCTTCTATAATCGCTGTTCCTGGGCCAACATCAACATCTTTGCCTGGTACAAGTTGTTTCAACTGATAGGTTTTACCTTGAGTATCAGTTTCCCTGAGGTTAATATTGTTACAGATAACATACATGAGTGAAAACAAACATACTAAACATGTACTGCAGCCCTGCAAGTTTGCTTACCAGGTGCTTACTAATACCACTCTAAGGTTAAATCAGGTATGTCTACATAGAGAAATACATACTGTCATGCCAGAGTGCAGGGAACACAACACATCACATAAGAGGGAAGCACTTGAAGCTAGAAATTCAAAGAAAGAAGTGACCCTCATTCAATCTTGTACTTCAATTATTCATAAAGCAATTTTGTGGGTATTTAACATCTATTCATAGAGCTTTAGCCTATTTTTATATATATTTAGACATGGTGTCTATGTTATATATATGTTACATACACAATTTTAAAAAGGCTAGTGTGGATGGCAATTCTCTCACCTGTTTGCAAGCACTACATCACTGCAACACAAGAAGTTGGGTGGTTTCATAATGCAAGTCTTCTAAACTCACCAGCCACCCTTGTGAGCCACCCTGCCTACAGCACCACTTGTGAAGAAGTTTCTAGTGTTTAAACCTTTTATAAATCCTTGCTTTTTGCAGCAGTCTGCAACAGTGGTTGTAATGGGGACCCCATACTTGCACCAGTGGAGACCTGTTCAGCTTTCAGTGCCTGTGCTTCATGTATCTTCAGCCCCTTTTTATCCCCTTTTTTCATATTATTTTTTTAATATATACTTCCAGGTTACTTTTTTGACTCCCCAGATTACAATCTCTCATCAACTAGGCAGGTTTGACTTGTTTGAGAGGTGGAAGTGACCCGTGTATTTAGATCACATTTTTCTGTTATAAAAGACCCTCTGTGGTGTTTATGTTATAAAGGTAGTTTTCAGAAGCTTTCAATTTAAATTTTAAATTCAATTTCAGGATCAAATGAAAGACCCATTTCTCGGAAGAGGAGTTTTTCCCTGCCACCATTCAAGTCTTTAAGAAAATTACCCTGCTTGCCTATAAAGAGAACATAGCTGTTCTCTCACATATACTACACACCAAAGCCTAGTACCGGGGTTAGGAGGAGAGCTCCTAACTGCACTGCAGAGCACGAGCCATTTATCTGCCATGAGAAAGCCAAAGAGCATCACCACCTCTGACCCTCCCCAGTCCTGTGAAAACACTAACCGTGCCAGTCAGCCTCCGAAGCGCCTCCTTCCTTCCTGGACCTGTTGCTGGGAGAGGTTACAGGAGAGCTGCACCTCTCGGGCACAGTCCCTCAGATGCAGACCAGATTTAGCATCACTGACCCAGACCCTGATCAGTTGAAATCACAGCATGGGCAATACTGGTTTTCAAGAACAACAGACGGCTTCTCTGCCCCCTTTGAAGTCAGGAAATAAAGCAGATGGTATGGAAATAAATCTTTGTTGCAATCATATGAAGTACTGCCCTTGAGATGGGGACAACAGTGGTTTTGCTAGAGATGTATATTTTATACAAGGAAATCATAGAATCATTTAGGTTGGAGAAGACCTTTAAGATCATCAAGTCCAACCATTAACCTAGCACTGCCAAGTCCACCACTAAACCACATCCCTAAGCACCACATCCACCTGTCTTTTAAATACCTCCAGGGATGGGGACTCAGCCACTTCCCTGAGCAGCCTGGTCCAGTGCTTGACTACCCTTTCGGTGAAGTTTTCCTCATATCCAACCTAAACTTCCCCTGGCGCAGCTTGAGGCCATGTCCTCTCGTCCTATCCCTTGTTACCAGGGAGAAGAGACCGACCTTCACCTCACTACAACCTCCTTTCAGGTAGTTGTAGAGAGCAATAAGGTCTCCCCTCAGCCTCCTCTTCTCCAGACTAAACAACCCCAGCTCCCTCAGCCTCTCCTCATAAGACTTGTGCTCTAGACCCTTCACCAACTTCGTTGCCCTTCTCTGGACACGCTCCAGCACCTCGATGTCCTTCTTGTAGTGAGGGGCCCAAAACTGAACACAGTACTCAAGGTGCGGCCTCACCAGTGCTGAGTACAGGGGCACTATCACCTCCCCGGTCCTGCTGGCCACGCTATTCCTGATACAAGCCAGGATGCCATTGGCCCTCTTGGCCACCTGAGCACACTGCTGGCTCATGTTCAGGTGGCTGTCAACCAACACCCCCAGGTCCTTTTCTGCCAGGCAGCTCTCCAGCCACTCCTCCCCAAGCCTGTAGCGTTGCATGGGGTTGTTGTGACCCAAGTGCAGGACCCAGCACTGAGCCTTGTTGAATCTCATACAGTTGGCCCCAGCCCAACGATCCAGCCTGGCCAGGTCCCTCTGTAGGGCCTTCCTACCCTCCAGCAGATCGACATTCCCGCCCAACTTTATATATCTGTGAAGTAAGAACACGTGTTAAAGTTGTTAGACCCAAGTTATTATTCTACCTAGTACCCATTTCTCCTCTCAACAGTCTCTGAAATTAAATCCCTTGGTTTCCTGTGAGAGGCCAGAAGGAAAAACAAACAATGTGGTAGAAAGCATAAATCATAGCAGAAACTTTCTTTTCAGGACAATGACCTAATTTGAATTTTGCTCATAGCCTTCAGTGTAACATCTAATTAAGACATCTGTTAAATGCCTATAATATTAAATTAATAGCGGGAAGCTAATAGAACTTTATTGGCATAGTCCAGTTAATTAACATTAAGGGCCTTTAATGGACATCTTAAATAGACATCATTAATGGGAATGCCATACAAATTGGAATTAGGCACAATCATGTTTCATTGTGCTGTGAAGGACATACCATATTCTACCATATGGACACATAGATGAACACGATACAACTTCCCATAGCTACTGGCATTTCCATTTTTTTAAAACTATTTCAGCAACCAAAAAAGACAAACGCTGCCTAGCAGTCCCTTTCGATAAATAATAGCAAGGCATTCATTATTTACAGTGAAGAGTGCTGAAGAGATGTTCAAAGGTCTCCTCAAGGTAATCACATGCTAGTAGCACATGAAGACAGATGACAAATGAAGAATAACAAGAGAGCTGAACAGCCAACGCATTCAAGACGCCTTTACTGCAGTTGGTAAATCACCTGAAGAGGCCTTTTTGTAATGACTCAGTGAAGTGTTCCAAACAGCCCCCATAAATCACTTAAGCTAAATCGCTCCCACAGACCGCTGGTATCACCATCTACCCATCAGCTCCTTGAACCAAACCCCTGTCCCATCTGCTTTCTCCAGAACACGGCTCTGTGTTCATCTTTCACTAGAACACATTAAACTCCCCGTTGCTTGTCAAGGAACTTCCTTTGAAACTGGGTAACGTGAAAATGACTGCTCACCAGTCCTCCCCTGCTGATTCATGACCATTCCCCGTTTCTTCATTAGCTGAGACAGTAAATACTTAATGGATTTAATATTAGAAAATTGGAGAACTAATCACAGCTGTCTCTAACATGTCTCTTCCTTCTTATGTTCAACTCTGAATTGCACGCAGCAGAGACATTTTTCGTAATGATTTTTATATTTAAACTCTCACTAAAGAAGAAGCTAACCAGGGAATAATGAACAACAATGAACAATATACTGTCTCACTACATTACACATATTTCTGCTTTCCTATTACTACGTATATATAATATATACAAAGACACATGTATTTATAACCAATCTGAACTGAAACAATTGCAAACAATCCAGTTACTGAATTTTGAACACTTAAGCAAGAATGGGAAAACAAACAAAAAACCCCAATAATTTCTGTTTGAAACCTCAAAATAATTCATTGTAGGAAATGCTTGAAATTAAAGCCAAGTCACATCCAAGAAAACACATGGAATTTTCTATTTGAGGGTTTATTTATACTTCCTCTAAAATATGGATTACACAGCAATACAATGGAAACTCCCCAGAACCTCCTGAGACTCTCATTAGGAAACTCATATTGAATCACTGAAACCACAGCAGCACGTAGCTGACATTAACTCTACATATTCAAGCCACCCAATGTTTAAGAGAAGCATAAGATAGAGCATAAAATTCTGATCTGGACCAGAGCCTTTTTTATTGAATTCTCTAGTCTCGGACAAGTTTGTCCCTGTAGCAGACTCTGTTTGTCCATTTTAGTATTTCAGGAGGACTTGCGTCAACGCAAGAGGTTAGAAATAATTTCTAAGGCTCTTAAAATCTTTGATCAAGCAACTCTTGTTAAATAAACCTTAAAATAATTTGGAACAGTAACACATAGTCCTTAATAAATAGCTGCATTTTGCAAAGGAGAAGTCCTGGCAAAGGGAATCAGTATTTTTTACTAGAAAAATGCCCCCATTGAACTGCAAAAGAAAAGGAGAGGATATGGCTACACCAGGCTGATATGATCTGGAAAAGGAAGCTTGTTTGAGGTGTGTACATAAAAGGCAGGCAAACCTGGCTTCACTATTTTTACCGTAATTTGCAAATCATAGGTTTAGAAACCTTGACTGGAAACACTGGTGTTGTTTTCTAATAGGAAGAAACCAAAAAATGGCATGGTGTGATAGAGAGTACAGAAGAAAAACCAGAGTGAGTCGGAGTTCAGACTGAATAACAAAAGGAAAGAGAATCAGTTTGGTGGGGGAAACAAATCCTGCAGAGAAAAGCTGCATTCATTGGCATGACACTGGTAATTCTGTGCATTGTCTGCAGGCTTCCACTGGTCTCGGGAAAAAGATACTCCAAATTTGCTACAGCCTGCACGTGTCACACACTAACTAACTGGGGGCTGTTGGTCCTTCTCCACATTGGCACTTTTTCTTTACTTCTGGTATCTATAAAGCTTTTATAAAAGGTTGAGATAACCTTTAGCATTCTACAAATAAATATGAAGCAGTCCTTGAGCGGTGACAAAAGCCACAGCATACCATCTAAAAATTATCAAAATTTTTCACTTTCCAAGGAAAACGGTGTCCTTGGGCATTCAACAGCACGACCGGGAAACGCTGAGCTTGCGACAGAGCTCTTACAGCAGCCCAGGCCCACACTCTGCCAGGTGTTTTGGTTGCTGCGCATGTGCCAAAGCAGCAGCACACACCACAGAGCTACTGACAGGTTTGCCATCAAATAACTTACATCTTTGCTTATAACTCCTCTCTTAAATAGCATCCTTTGCCTCATATAACCAGAACAGTTCTTATTTTTTCTACGCCTCCTTCTACTCCTTTTAAAATTCACTTAAAACACAGCTGGGATGTCAGGCAGGACCCACTGTACTGCACTAGACATGAGATACCATCTTGCTCCTCTGCATCAGCAGCACGTATTCAGGAAACAGGAGCAGTGTCTTCTCAAAACCAGGGCAGCACTGCTTTTATCTGAACAGGGTGATTCCTCAGCCCCTTACCACAGCAGTTACACATACCCCTTCCCCAGTTACAAGTCCCAAAAACATATACAGACAGGTTTTCTAACTAACAAAAAGTTCTGGCCACCTTATCATTCCTGCTGCAGTCAATGACACCTTCACACTGAAGACCACTGGACGGCTAATTCCTAGCCCCTGCTGTTCATACTCCTCCCTCAGCACCCACTACAATTTCCCTAATTAATCTCCCTTTGCCTCCACGGTGACCTTACCATACGTGATGCAAGTACAAGGCTTCAGCAATCCGTGAGCTCTCCTTTCTGGCTCCAACAGCTCCATCTTCTTCAGCCTACACACCACACAAGGTCTAAGCAGTACCGGCACGACAGAAGGTCCCCAATAGCCAGTAACAGCTGTATCAGGCCAGTCTCCTGCACCATCACGGCTGAAGCAAATGCCCAACTGGCCTCTTCGGCAACACCAAAAGGTCAAACAAGCTCTCTTGATATGGGAAACACCTGAGGACTTTGAAAGACTAACCCTTGTCAGCTGTGCCTCTTACCCCAGCTGTACTGCCTTCTTGCACCCAAGGTGAGCTCGTTAGCATGTGGGGCCTTGCTGAGTAAAGCACATTAGTTGACCTGTGTAACAAATACTCACCTTCATCCATCTTGTTAGACAAACGAAAACTGGATTTACAAAGCTTGTCATGCTACAACATTCACCAGACCATGGTTCTATGCACCAGGTCAAATTATACGTCAACAATGGCCAATTCCATGGAATTTCACAGAGGTTTGACCCACCTTTGTCTCAAGCTCCCGTTCCTTAATTCTGTCATTCCTATGGTAACTAACTCCAATTCTCATTCACCTTCCCTACAGCATGTGATGAAAATGTATTATTTTGGTAAGGCAGAAATCTCCCTCAGTGTACTGGTTTAATTAAGTTAATGAGTGAATGTGAAAAATAGAGGATCAAGCATCCACTGCTGCTGAGAGGAGCAGTTACATCTGGCAAACACAAACCTCCTGGGCTGCAGAACAAACGGTACCTGGCGCTCTACCTACAGACGGGTTTTGACACCTAGCTCTGCATACTCAGCCTGTTGGATAGGGATTACAGAGACCTACCGAGAACCTAGCAACATTTAATACTGAATTAAGAGCTCTCCCTGTTAAGAGAGCTCCCTGCTGCTTTCTCTTATTGTATTAGTCAGATAAGGTACAGTACCTTATAACCATTAAGAAGAGAAAAAAATTGAGTATACAATTGACTAAAATAACATAACTGATAGCTTTGAACCAGGATGCTGAAGGAAAAGGCACAACCTAAACTTTACGGTCTATCCTGACCTGCTCCCCAGCCTATTTTTAGGCTATTACTTTTTTTCATTCTTCTAGGAACTATTCCCATAGCACCTAACTATTGCCAAACAACATTGATTTAAAACATGTTATTTTCATATACTTTCAGGCACTGACCAATCTTCTAATAACCATCACCTTCTATAGGCAGCTGAACAGCATGTCAAAGATTTGCAGTACAGGCCTGTTAATAGAAATCTCTTCCGGGTGTATTAGTTAATAAATTCAGCCTTATTTCTTTCAGCTCTCTGAGTGAGCTCCTAGCCTCATGACATACATGCATACTTTTGACTGAGACACGTATCTTAAAATATACAAAAATATATAATAATATAGTTAGAACATTAATTATAATATTCATATAATAGTTTCTGGGAAGTATGAGATTACCAGAAATGCCAAAGGACTTTGGCTCGACCTCACAAATTTTAAATCAATAACCAAAATTGAATATAAACGCTAAAGTCCTCATATGCTTGTCAAAGGCAAAAGTTAAGACTTTAAAAACAAAATCTCAAGCATGACTGCACTCACTTGTCCGTGAGTCAGGGCTTCTCAGCTGAGCCACGTGGCTCCGGGGCCCCAGGCTTATGACAGTCCGCTTAGGGAAATGGGTCATTGCATATGTGAGTCCCGCTGCCAGCACAGACCTCTGCCTGCAAGCTCCTTGGCCATACTCTAGTATACATGCAGTATCGGCCCCAAAATGGGCTCTACTTAATAGCACTGTTATTCTGGGAGGGAGGGAAAAATAGGATTATGCACTTCTTGTAAATGTTAAAACAATCCCATAAATCTGAAGAAAATGAATTTTTTTTTGTGAAATTGTCTCCAACACTCTGCCATGCATATTCTTCCTCTAAAGGATTATTTCAAAATTATGGACTCAGAAATGTTAAGCTGGATAGTTCTTGGGTGGCTGAGGTGCTCACTGAAGAATTTAAATGATGTAATAGCTATTGAACACCCCATTATATGGCTGCCTAATTAATGTAAATGATAGTTATGTCTCACTCACAGAGGATTATTTTACACGGAGGAAAATCTACTCACTGCCACAGTAGCCATTTTGATAGTTTTTATAGGAGCAGTTGCATTATGGCTTCATTGAGTAAAAGGTAAGTAGCCGTCCTAAATAATGAAGATTGAAGGTTTAATAGTCCCAATAAAGAATCCTGCAGGTTTTTTATTTCAAAAATTAGAGTTTGACTGCAAGTGTATGATAATGAGAGGGAAAAGAGCACTGGCTCATGGAATCCCGCAGCCCAGGCTCCTTGGGAACTTCCATTTCTTCTGCACAGAAATATAGAAGAATAAGGACAGAAAAGAAGAAAATAAACTCTCCTTTACTTTTCATGACAGCATGTCCAAGCTCCAAGCCTCTCCCTGTGGCAACATTTCAGTGGATGAGGATATGCTGGATTGTGCCTGTTATACTTAGAAGGCTGACATTACTGGAACAGCTGCATACAGCTGATCACATACACGCAAATACCCTCAAATAATGTGAAGAGCCCAGCTTAGACCCATTTGACTGATGATATGCAGACATAAGCCAGCCTTGCAAACTTGACTCAGAATTGTAGCCTATTACAGCAACTCTTTTTTGCGAGGCAATAGTCAAGGGACTCGGCATTTCTGTTACGAGACCCTATTTCCAAGGTTATATATCAGAGATTATAACAGCTATAAAAATTCAAATGAGATTTAAAACTTGGCATGAACATTCTCACTTGGGATCTAGTAATTTTTAAGCAAATCTTTGCAGGAAAAGCTAAAAGTTTACTTGTTCCACTTGTTATTTTAGGTCTTTATTGCTACATAATTCTCAATCTAGATTCTTATGTGCTCCCCATCACAGTACCCAAGTTATCTCTTTTCACAGCTACATTTTCAGAATGGCAGTTCGGAGCTAGGACAATTGATTTGACATTTGTTTCTCCAAACAGCAAACTTTCAAGAAGGGTTTTAAAAGAACTTCTGTTCCAAGGCAGCCACTTTTTTCAGCAATAAAGCACCACATGTGTTTTAGCAAGTAAAAAGTGGCAAAAACATTAACCTGAATTATGGTAACAATGACTACAAAACAAGCTGGCTGGGGATTTGCAAACAGAATCTCCAGATGTCTACAAAAGATCGGATTTATCAAACACACTCCAGGCAGGATTTGTTGTGGGCTTGTACTTCCTAATAAAAGAGGTTTGTAGTATTTATTTACTGTTAGTGTCAGTAAAAGGTGCTACCCTTGTGACACCTTTCAGAAAGGTGAGTGTATCCCTTTAGAATAATCCACAGGATATGGAGAGAGCCACAGACCCTAGAAATCAAAGCTTGGAATCACCAATGAAGTGAAACAAGACGAAGCTGAAGGTTAAATGGGGGGGGGGGCGGGGGGGAAAGATTGTAGGAATTGGAGGCAGCCTCAAAAGGAAACCTTAGGTAGTGCCAAGGGGAAGTCCAATGCACCCTGGCTGCAGGGACAGGTTAGGAACTCTAAATGCAAGCCATGGAGGATGCAATCTTCTATCAACACAGGCTGTGGCCATTTAAAATGCTTCCTTTTGTGTGGGGCCTTAAAAGCACCACACTGAAGAGCAAAGGCTAGTTCTACCTCTGGTTTTGATCCACAGCCTTGCTGCTGAGGCCATGATGAGAAACCCTGGCTAGTGCTTAGTTTAGGGATGATTTTTGTGGTATGATTCCCTGCCATACAGGAGCTAGACTGACAGGAATGCAAGCAGGTCTCTTTCCAAGCAGGTCTCTACACAGTCCTCCCCACGGATAAGTGCTGCGTGCAAATAACTCACCACTCGTGTTAGTGGAAGAGTGGCACCAACTATGGGCAGAAGCAGCGGGGCCATTAAATTTATGTACCCTCACCTTCATTCTCACAGTTCTGCCATGCAGTAGTTTGGACTAAAAACTACTGCTTCCTACAAAGAATATAGGGTCCCTTATACCCTAGGCTCAATATCCAGGGGGGGTGGGGAAAAAGAGACATACTTACATATGTATACAGAAGTAAAACAAGTAAAACGCATGATCCATATTTTTAATTTTGCATTTACAGTGCAATACCTCCTATTTGCAATGACTTGCGAACAACAGCTTTAGGACAGCACTGCATCAAGGTAATTACTTCTGTTTAAAACAAAATGAGTTACTAAGGTGAACAGATTGAGTAATCAAGCTCAATTAAGCATGTGCAATATACATATAATAACATTCACTCTTTGGTGAAGTGATAAAACAGCTTTATTTTCTTTTGACTTCTGGCAGTGTACCTTAAAGAACCGTTCATTCCTACTTCTACCCAGCTAGCATTTCAGTGAAGATGTATCATGAATTTTAGCTACTTTGCCAAAGATATTGTTGGGGAGGGGGAAACAAAGAAAAACATCCTAGAGCTACAAGCAGGAGACAATATTAGCGCCTACGCAGGCATCAGGGTTCACTGGTGTAGTCCACGCTCTGATCAAACATTGTTTTTGTGTAGGAGAGCGGTGTGGTGCTTTGGAAGATGCACTTGTGAGTATGTTTCAAAAGACAGTTTTCTTTCCCTGCAGCAGAATGGTTTGTAGCTTCAGGAAAACTACATTAATAACTTGTGGCTTGGCTCTGAGGCACAGATATTTTCATTTATTATTATTATTATTATTGGTGGTGTTTTTGTTGTTGCTTTTGTTGCAGCTAACAAAAATGCCATAAAAATCTCACCTCCTCCTATGCCCAAAGCAACACATTTTGCTTTGGTACCAGAAGATGGAGCCACATGCCCACAGTTTTAAAGTGATTTTTTTTTTTTCCCCTGTTCTGACAGAAAAGTCACCCATGAAGCAGACAGTGCCTAGAAACTGCTCCCTTACCTTACATGAACTTGCCTTTTTACTGCGTCTGTGTGCACTGCTAATCTGGTGCATGCATTACCCCATGTCAGCTGCCTTTCTCAGATGTTTCCATAACAACTAAATTTTCCTTGCTGCAAATATATTTTCTGAATTGCCTACCATGTCAAAATGAAATCAGGAAACAGAACCAAACTTAGCCAGGCATTTCCAGCTGCTAAAATATCACACTTTTCATTTCCTTGATGAAAGGATATACTCGTAAAGGAAGTCATGCATGTCCCAGAACCGTCAACGTAAGACTCCTGACTCCTCATCTTGTTAAAAGGCCAAATAAACGTAGATATAATATCATGTTTACTCTGTGTCCTAAGGATTAAAAATGTGTGCTCAGATGAGAGAATAGGCTAGGTTTGTACTCCGCAAACCCTTCAGCACTGCTCCAGTCACTCAGAGTAAGCCATGCATTTGATGTGACTGAGACATGCCTTTGCCCACCCCGCAGTACGCTGCTGCCCAGCATGACTGGTTGCCACAAGGTAGGGCACGGTTGTTTTTTCTCATTCTGTTGAAGGCAAATAAACCCCCTGTTCTGCTTCAAAACCTACTTGCCAAGAAAAAAACCCACCAGTGGGAGACTGTGTACCACGGCTGCTCCCTCAGGCCCCACTCTGGGCAGCTCCCACCCAGTACCCTGCAGATGCCTCCAGGCTGTGGCAGTGCCAGTGGCCGCCGCTCCACAAGCAGGGCAGGCAGGGAGCATTGCTGACCCCTCTGCAGCTCCATGCTGCGCGGCTGGACAGGGACAGTCAAGTCTGACAGCAAGCCTGCTAAACCCTGCCCCTTAGCCAACAGAGTGTGCACTTGTCCTACTCTATAAAGCCACCTCCATGATACATTAAGATGAAAAGAACCTTTGTAAAATGACATACATCTGAGGGGAAGAGAAGCTCTTCACTAAAGGTATTAAAGCCTATTTAGGGCTTTCCTTTGTTGGCTACTTGCTCCGTGTCAGCTGTATGAGCAGCCAGTCCTAGAGAGTCAGATCAAAGCAAGATAATGGCATTCCTAATAAAGCCAGCAGAGATCTTTCAGGTAAAACGTTTATTGTTCAAGAACATTGCCGGGTCCTTTCATGTCCTTTCCTGACCCGGCAATGTCCCAAGTTACTACAGAACTGTTTTAAATACACAGACTTAATTATTCTTTTTGCCACTCTTTCAGACTGATCTCAGGCAGCAGAAGCAGGCGACTGGTTTTACTCTCACACATTTCCTTAGTACAATGCCGTAACTTCTTTATAACAAATCCACCACCACCACTTAAGATCTCTCCAATGGGACATTAAAAATCAAGTCAGCAGAACAGTCTAGCAAAGTGGTTCACCAAACAAAAAATCATTTATTTTTTACAAAATCTAAATATGGGACAAAGCATGCTGCCCCTATAACCCTGAATGCTGCAACCTGCTATCAGCAGTACATATTCACATGTGGCTTCAGCTCCCACCAGTCCTTGGGGAACCACCATTTGATGGGGAACACCAGGAGGGTGTGTGCAACACTGAACACAGCTCACAGCAGGTGAGACTGACACAAGTGCCATCCTCTATCCACAGCTTGTAGGCACCACAAGAAGGCTCCGGCATGTGGAACATCTAGAGTAATAGTTACTACTAATTCTCAGCTTTTATTTAAAAAATTGTACTTGCAAGCTTATCTCTACCAGTTAAAAGCACCCCGAGCAACAAATCTGAAGAAAATGTCATACCAACCCTTCTCCCCCTCATGTACTTCAGTGCTGTGGCCAAATGCCCAGTTACAGCTTTGGTTGCCAAGATTTCTGAGCAGTGTCTCTGGCACTCCCTGTATGATTTTTGGACAACCACTTAAAAACTTGGATTTTACAGCTTCCTTTGCCTGTAATATATGAATAATACTGAAAGTCCTCAGGAGATCATTACATTTGGCAATCACTTTGGGGCTATGAAAGTACTCTGCAAAGGTGTAAGGGAGCTGTGGATTAGGATGCTGAGGCAGGACAACCCCTCAACATGAACAAAAAGGACTTTCATACTCTTCCCATCCACAATCTGGGTCCCTTGCAGAGTAGCCACAGCTGTAAGCAGTGGTCCCAGTCGAACTGCAGGAGGTGAAGACATCTCAGCCATGCACCCAGTGGAGGCGGAGGTCAGCTGTGTGGCAAAATCACCAAAAGTGGCTGCACCATGTATCTACCAGGCTTAATCCGCATTAGATTACAAAACCCACAAAGGACAGCTGGGCAGCACTTGTATAGCATGCTAGATGTATCCCAAATACGTCACCTGCACTGTTCGTGCTCTCTTGCTCAGAGAGAAATGCAAATCCCAGACAGAAATACAGGATTCCTATTGAAGATCTCCACTGAAACAACAGCAAGCTGAGGAAACCTCCAAGGAGGAAGAAGAAAAGGCCACAATGCTGACTGACTATTGTGTCTGCAAGATGGACGAGAATTTGAACTCCTTTGTAAGGAGACCGAACATATCACTTAATAAAAACAAGGCATCCTACAACGAACCTCTTTCCCATATTTATTCCTCTCTAAACACAGCAGTGCACAGATTATAGGAAATGGTTTTACATTTAACTTCAACCCCAAGTGGTAAAGAAACGGATTGTATCTCACAATGTAAATTTGCATCTACCATCATTTAATGGATGTTTTATACATGCTATGTACTACTGTGTTTTTATGGAAAGGGAAAAAAATTACTTGGGAATTTGTTTTTAATTAAGCAATAAGGCTCAATGGGGTACTGCTATCATGCAATAAAACCACTCCTGGGGTGTTGTGAGGCATTTGGTCCAGATGAGTGCTTCAAATCACCCCCAGATTGTGATTAGATGATTACTCCCTGGAGTTAATATTAGATGGTTCTCTCTAGAGTTGTCTTATTGCTATTATAAAAAGTCTTCAACATGGGGAAACTAAGTAGCTTTTGTGCTTGAAGAAGATGAAGTTTGCAGTTTCGACTGTTGAGTGGCTGGCTGAGCTGTGTGGGTCCCATAGATCAATTCACCTATTTAACATGCGTGAAAGATCATCTCAGTGCATTTCTTTGACCCAAACAGTTTTACAATTAAGTGGCTTTCTTGTTTCTAGGAGATGGAAGGATATAAAGAGCAAACAACTCCAAAATAAAGCAATCCCAAGACAAGGCACTGAGGAATTTGATTCTGAGATATGTATTACTGACTTTATCTTTTTGTAGGGAATAATGAATCCTAATTGCTATTATGCTAATTGTATTAATGAAGGCTAATGCATTCAGTAGCGGTAAGAGATTCTCCCAAGTTGGGTGCATAAGGAGGTACACAGCCTGAGGCATTTGTGGGGGCTCCCAAGCTAATGAATTCAAACAGCCCAAACTGCAGTGCCCTCCCCTACCTCCCCCCAACTGCTCTTCAGGGTTGAGGTTAGAGAAGAAATATTTCATTCTGAGAAAAGACAAAAAGAAAAAAAACCAACCAGAAAACAAAAACCAAAGCTTCCTGCATATTTCAGTATACCCATAAGAGAGAAATCTCAGGAAAACATTAACTCCTATGGGTCCCTTCCACTCCCAAAAAGGCAGGATGGCAGCACACGCAGGTGGACAATTTTTGCACAGCTTGAGCTGAAGTACAGAGGAGAATCCTCAACTCCTCCTTCAGATGTCCCTCAAGAGCCCACCACATACTTCCTATTACACAAAATCCCTCTGGTTTCTCTAGCAGGCAATAATTTTTACACTTTGCAAATTAAGGTGTGATCCTTCACACATCCTCTGCGCCCTAGCCTATGTCACATCTCATACCATGCACAGCCCAGGCAGCAATACACTCTCTAAAAGCCAATAAACCTCTTCCACCTGGTAAGAAATCCCCATGGTTCCTTCTTCAGCTCAGCACCTCTCCATTTAAAGACCCAGCATGCCAATGGACAGGGATCCCAGCCAAGCTGAGGTTTGCTTTCTTGGTTTCCATGTCAGCAGAACACCTTGAAAAAAAAAAATCACCACACCGCCTTTCTGTTTTCCCTTATATTTGAATAACACAAAAGGAAATAAGGATTTCCTTTTTTTTTTTTCTTCCCCTTTCACAGAGCTCTCTGCAATATGCACTCGATGCAGAAAACTTCCCCAGGCAATCACAGCAGATGCCTTCCTGCACAAAAGGCATTGATGTGGGGCTAGGCACGGGTCCCTTACAAAGAGATGATTTTTTTCCTTTCTGAGTGACACCCACACTCAGCCTGGGCAGCAGTTCCAAAGGAAAAAGACCAAAGCATGTTCTTCACATAAATAGAAGCTATATCCATGGGCAAAGCAGGGTTTATGAATGAAACTCTTTTATGTGTATTTGACTAATCAGTCAATCATAGGTGAACATATTTACATCTTTTTAAATTAACTGATGATTATCACACTCTTGTTCCCTGTGCTTTTTCCCCACTTTAATATTTGAAATGCCTAATCTACCTAAGTTTAGTGTTTGAAATACCTAATTGTTCACCATGATTTATCTTGTGCAATAAAAGCACACTCTGAATATCAGATCACTGTTTAAACAGAATAGCAATAGTAGGAAAAAAGCTCAGATGAAGAACATGCACAGAATGATGTTATTCTGGAAGGAAGGCTGAGCCCAAAAGATGCAGTACTCTCTCACAGCATGCTGCAAAATGCTTTCAGCAGCTTTTTTAGACACATCTTTTTTCCACAGTAATTTCATATGTTTTCCCTCTAACTGCACTGAATACCTGCACCTTCTCACAGTTCTGGCATTTCATACTCTCTTACCTCACCTCTTTCTCACCTTCCCCTTTCATACTTCAACTACAACCTGCTCCCATTACCGGCGAACACTACTCAGAAATAGTGGTCTGGCAGCGTGCCAAAACCTACTGCTTGTTTGTCAGTGTGTACTCACCCATCCCACTCTGAAGAGAACAAACTTCCGAGCTTTGCCTGTTGTATGTCCCCATACTGGGCTCTTGGGTGCAATCTGGAGACTCATGGCAACCGACCCACTTGATGAATCCACTCAGAAAACGAACACGAAGCTCATGCTGTTACGGATGAAAGAAAGCATGGGTTAGTGACACAGCCTGAAAAAACTGAGACTAGGTAACCTGGATTAAAAAAAAACCCTTTTCCACTGAAACAATGCAACTCCTTCCTTGCTTGGACTTGCTCACTTTTCGGCTACAAAATGCCCTTGCTACCTTCAGCCCAACAGCCCCCATGGGAGAAGCCACACAGCTGTCACGGGGCACACGGCATTGGTGCTCCGGAAGGCAGGGAGAGGGCTGCCAGTGTGGGACAGTGGGGGTGTTTGTGCACTGCAAGGCGAGGCGCATCCACATCGCCTGGCAGCAGCAGCTTCCCACTCACCACTTCATACGCCCAGCACCAGAGGTCCAGTGTGCCCTCCTGACATCCACCACGCTCCTGCACACGCTTTGCTTGGCCCCACAAGCATAAATCAGTGTATTTGGTTTGCTCATGGTTTTAAGTTTGAAGTTTTATCATGTTTTCTGCTTACAGTATACTCTATCATGCAGAATGGTACACCCTGATGACATCATATAAAGAACATTTCAGTGACAAAATATCCTGAGTATTTTACAGTTAAGAAGGGGAATATAAATGGAACTACATATTACATGCTGATCCAAAACAGAAATTAAAACTCTTACCAAGCTTTGGATCAGATCTTCTAACCGCTTCTGTGATTATAGTTACACACCACTGTGAAGTGAACAAGCTATTAACACCAAAATTGGCTTAGCAGGGAAAGCCCTAGCATTTCTCTCTCCCACTGTATGTTTCACCACTGCTATTTATCACTGAAAATTAAGAAGGAATGAGCAAAATACCTTATGCCTTCACAGCACCGAGATCCACAGACAACTGCCAAAGCTTAAGACAAACACCAGCATACAGCCTAAAGATAACATGGGTTTGAAACCCTTCTCATAGTGCTGACAAACCATGTGTCTTTTTTACTGGGGAGAACACACCCCCTTCTTTCTCTTTCCTAGAACCCTTCCAAGAGCAAATAATTATTGTGTACTTATACACAGCATTTAAATTTAGCCTCTGCTGTTTACCTGCTTGGTCATTATTGGTTGTTGAAGACTTCAGTTCCAACTCTACCTAAAGGCCATGCACAGCACCGCACATACGTGACCAGAACAGGGCTGAAGGTCTGAGCAGGGAAGGGCAACGCACAGCAAATACAAAGGCTCTTATGATGCAAACTTGCAACTTTAGAATCTGCAAGCATGAGTGGTTTTGTGGTCCTTGAACACAACAGCTTTTGCAACGATCACTGAGATTTCTGAGCTGGGACCTGACCCTGCAGTGAGGCACATGGGGCTATGAGTCAGGAGCTCCGGGGGCTGTTCCTCAGCCTCCCAAGTGATTCACTCTGAGCCAGAGCCTGTTGCTGCTCTAAACAATAGCAAATAACCCACTATTCCTATTTCAGTGATCAAGCTGCGTATGACCATATGCAACTCTCCAAGTTTCAGCTTCACTCTCTGTAAGGAGGGCACAAACCCTCACACAGTTATTAGAATTGACGCTGCGCTTCAAGGTCCTTAGAATAAAGTGCTGCACACATACAAAGCACAGGCAACGCCGTTTTAAAAACAAAAGCACATGTATTGTTTCCTTATGTGAAAGGCAGGGGAGTAAGCAAGTCTCAAGGTTGACTTCAGGAATACTTCCATCACTCCGACAATCATTTCACAGCCAGGCTCCTAGGAACAACTCAAAAAGTGGGTAACTTCCCACAGGTGGGCCGAGAGAAGTCCCAAGGACCCAAAGACCCTCTGAAACGGGTTTGTCTGGCAGTGGTTTCAATGCACGTGGACTAGTGATATTTTGGAAACTGATGTTCTGAACTTTCAGTCTGTACTGATGGAGCTGAACAGGGCTCTGATTTCTGCACTGTCAGACTTGGAAACACCTCATTTCTAAAGCATGCAAATGATGCTGGTAACACTTCAGAGACGCAAATCAATCACAGCAGTACATGCATTTCTAAAATAGGCCGATTACTGAATCCATCGGGAGCCAGATCAAACATTCATCCCTCCATGCACACCGCACTCTCACAGACCATCGGACAGAGGTTATTCATGCTTACAAGTTACCCGTATAATGAACACACGTTGACGTATTCACTCATTAAGTAACAGGAGTATTCCAAGCTCAATTCAATAAAATCTCCATAGCTAAAAGCTGTCTTGTCCACCGATGGAATGCTCCACAGTCAATTAGTTAAAACCACTGTTAAAACCATAGGATATATGATCGCGGTAGGTTCCTAACATTCCAAACTGAATATCGAGTTTTGTTCAAAATAATTTTATCAAATGCCTCTTTTAAAAAAAAAAAAAAACACAAACATGCACTAAACATACACTGAGCTCAGAATTTAACAGATGTTTTTGTTACTATTATAATCTAATCTTTTCCTGCAGGCTGTTGTTGTAATTTTGCCACTAGAAGATAATAAAAAGCCATTTTCTCCCCTGCAGAGCTTACCTTTGGCTGACTCAGCTGAGCAGCTGCAGTTTCCTTTACTTGCTTTGAAATTACTGCATCCCAGTTGGGCAAGATATTTCTGCTACTGAGAAACAAGTGGTTTTGGAGAAAATGCCAGAGGCAATAGATCAGATAATGCAACTGGAGCAAGGTAAAGAGACTTTAAAAGCTGGTAATTTGGGCTGCAGCTTTTTCAAGTGGTCCCACAAATGTTTCACTTTTACAGCCAGGAAAAAAAGAGCTCCTGAGCCTGCCTATCAAACAGCTCTTAAGATTACTGGTGAAACTCTGAGTTTGTATCTCAATAAGGCATTCAAACAAGGATGTAACCGCTTCCAAAACAACCAACCAACCAAGAGAAAGTCAGCTCTCAGGTGCAACTGGTTAATAACGACTGCATGCCCCGCGTGTACCCCGAGGCTTCCCTCGCCTCATGCAGCAATTGCCTGAACACACCTCCACTTCTGACTGAAGAGGGAGAAAGGAACAACCTTCAAATCCCAGACTATTTGGCTAACCCAATGCTACGTACGGCCAACACATCATGAGTACTGCCCAGGTGAACATATTGAGAAACAAGAAAAATAAATCAAAGTACTACATCTGAGTGATAAAGACTACGATTAGGATAACACGAGAGCAAATTCAGAATAATTTTAGCACATAGGGAAAAAAATAGTTTAAGGGTAATAATCTGTGGCTCGATAGACCTGAATTATTCTGGCAGTTAAGACAAACTCTGACATATTTAGTTCGGCACTTTGTATATTTACAGTTAGCTTTATGTAAAAAAGCATTCTGTCAAGGATGAATGTCTAAGCTGGGCAGATCTCCGCAGACCTAGAAGACTGCTTGCAAGGCAGCCAGGATGGAGACAGCTGGTGTCAGTGCTCAACACAAAACAGCTCCCAGTTGTGAGAACTGGTCTGCAAAGGCTCTGCCCCTCCTTCCACTGACAGACCGCTCAGTGCTGCTCTGCCACAAGGACAGAAAAGACCCCACACCAGAGCCCCAGCAGCAACCTGAAAATCACTGCTCGGCCCAGCAGCCTGCCCTCTGTGGTGAGTTCTCTCCTCCCAGGTTTTCAGAAGCCTGTTGACGACCGGACCCGAGGGCCCTCTCTGTAACCCTCCCTCATACACTGCTGGGGAGCCATGTACTGCAATTAACTTAGTCCATGTCCTTGCTCATCTGCTCATCTGACGCAAAGTATGAAGAAATAAAAGTCTTGTGGAAACTCCAGTGACTGCCCAAGCCCTTTAGCTCTGAAGTGCACCACGAGCTTCCCAGCCCATGTTATTATTACCAAAGAAAATGAAAACCTGGGGAAAAAAAAACATTTCTAATACCTTGACAGGTCCATCAGTTCCCATTAAAAATACAAAAGCTATTACAGAAAGAGAGCAAGCACCTGAATTATAGATCAGCACAGGCCCAGGTACCTTGGGGCTGCTTTACAGCGCCGGGCAAGGACCAAAGCTCAGCTCACCCACGCCTCCGGCCTGGGGCACCCGCAGACGGTGCTGGGGGACGCCCACGGCCTCAGCTCGCCCGCCCCACCACCCTCACGGCCGCCGCACACAAAGGGGGCTCAGCGGCCCGCGGCAGCCGCCGGGGGAAGGCGCAGCGGCGGGAAGGCACCCCTGGGACGGCCCCGGGGGGAGCAGCCCCGGCGCTGACAGGGCACCGGCTGGGGAGAGGCGGCAGGGAAGGCCCGGAGGCGCCGGGCGGGCCGCAGCTCGCGGGACAGGCCGCTCGCGGCCGCCACGAGGCAGCTCCAGGGAACGGCTAGCGGCGCGAGGCGCGGCGGGAGCTCGCGCCCGCGCCCGCCCCCGCGCCCGCTCCGCAGCGGGGAGGCCGCGTTCGGGCGCCCCCTGGCAGCGCCCCGGCTGCTCCGCTCGGCCATTGGCCGCCGCCCAGCGAGGGGGCGCGGCCCCCTGCGGCGCACCGAGACTCAGCGGCGCCCATTGGCCGTCTGCCGCGGAGGGGGCGGGGCCGCCGGGGGGCGGGGCCGCGGGAGCGCAGCCCCGCCCGGCGGCGGAGCGCAGCCGGCGGGCGCGGGGCGGCTGGGGAGCGCTGGCCGGAGGCGGCCGAGGCCCTGCCGCGGAGGTACGGGGCCGAGCGGGGTTGCGGGGGGGCGCGGCGCGGCGGCTGGGCGGGCAGCTTGTGCGGAGGGGGAGAGTTTTGGAAGAGTCGAGGGTTTCCGCCGCCGGGCCGGTGCGGCGGGAGGTGCCGGCGGGATGTGCCGGCGGGAGGGGAGCGGCCCGGCGGCTGCGCCCGCTGTAGGAGAGAGGGCTGGGGGGTGGCCGTGCTGGCCACCGGGAGCGCTGGGGCCCGCGGGGTGCTCTGTCCGCCCGGGGCCTGCGCCCACCCGCGGGTGTCCCGCCACGCGTGTGCGGTGCCCCGCTCCGGGGGAGCCGGTCTGGGCCGAGCCACCGCCCGCCGCCCCGCAGGACCCTGCTGCCTGTGCACGGCCTAAGCGCCGGTTAGAGTGACGATTTACTTGGTTTTCTTAGAAGGGACCCTGAAGTTACCAACTTTGACCATGTACCAAAACCACAGAAACTGGTGCCGTTGCGGAGTTGTAGGAGGAATCCCCCGCCTTTGGCCGTCCGTCTCTTCTCAAAGGCACCTGGGCTTTCAGGCATCGGGAGAGACGGAGAATTCATCTCTTCCCTCGGGGATTACCCGCCCTCACCCGCACGCCTGCGAATGTCACTGGTCATGAGCACTGGTCCAGCCCGAGCCGGTGACGGGCGGCCCGACCAAAGGCTGACGTCAGTCCTGTCGCCTCCAGCTCCAACACCTGAGAGTTCCTTAGGGAGGCCTCTTCCTTAGGGCCGCTCACCAGGGTGATGCTGCTGAGTGGCAGAGCAGGGAGCAGGAGGTGCACGTGGAGTGCCGCCTTGCTGCACCTGCGCCGCTGAGGAGGTGTGCACGGACGGGGAGCAGGGGAAAGGGAGGGGGCAAGGCTCTTCCTTGCGTTTCAGGTTTTCCTTCCTTCTGTACAAAGCTGCTTGGATGCCTGTGAGCCTGGGTGGCACGTGCCACAGCTGAGCTCCGGCTACCAACTGCTGGTTTTGGTAGCATCAGTCTGAGCTCTTCAAAAGCCACTGCTCAGCTGTCCCCAGGCTCTGGCCCTACATGCCAAAAGTCCTGGGCATGCTGAGCACCAGCAGCAAGCGGCTCAGTAACTCGGCTAGTCCATATCCCACAGGGACTGGTGGCATTTCTCAATCAAAGGCCTAATGTGACAGTCATTCCCAAAACATACGTGTACTGAATCGGGTTCCTCATGAGCACAGCTGGAGGGGGCTTGCCGGAGCCTGCCCCCTTGCCCCCAGTCACCCAGTAGTTACAGCGCGCTGGGAAGAAGGGAGAGGCAAGCTGCAATCTCCTCGGGCAGGAAAAGGAGACAAACTATGTTTTTCTTGCTCTAAATGCCTGCTCTGGATAAAAGGTGGCTGCATCCTGCTTACTGAGCTTGGCGAGGAGGAGCTTGTGCCAGCCCTAACTCCAGGAGAGACTTCTCAGCTGAGCAAAGCAAAAAGAGAGAGTAAGAGGGAGCTGCAGAGAGATGAGGCTCAGGGCATTTTCTGCTGGCAGACCCCAGCAGTCAGATCTGCTCTCAGCATGCTGATACTCGTGGACTGTCACTTGCATGTGGTATGCATGAGGCATGCAATAGATATCAAGACTGTCAGTTCCATTTGACAGCAAGAACAGCAGAATCAGGTAGAACAGCTCACTACATTGCTATGCCTAAGCCATAGATACATAAAGACTTGAAAAACATACCCCAGACTCGCTGACCCAGGAGCTTAAGTTGAAATGCTTTGCCTGGCATGCATTGACATGGCTGTTTATAATCACAAGTGAACAAGCGCTCATTGTTAAAAGATGTGGCTTGCTTACTTCTGGAGCTGAGTGCAGAAAAAAAATAGGTTTCTTTTTCTCTTGAATATCAGTCATATTCACTGAGTTATATATTTACTGTGTGATACTTGATCGCATGCAGAACAAACAGATCTTGACCAAAACAACCCCAAACTTTGCCACGCCAAAAAATCCTGTGAAAAATATCACGCCGATAAAGTGCACCTTCCCCCCTCATTTCAGCTGTGTAAGCTTCTGCCGCACGTGGTGCACGTGCATATGGGCCATTTGGTAATAAGCACCGTGGCCCTGCTGACCTGACAGAGCAAATTTGAACAAACAGGAAAAAAAATACTTACCAAAATGAATCAAGTAGATCAGAATTTATATCCTCATTTTTATATCTCATCACTGTTGTTCCAAAGGGAGAGGCTCCCAGTAAAAGAGACCATAATAACACTCAGCAGCTATCTTTATTTACCAAATTCACATAGTACTTCCATTCCAAAGCCAAACTGAATATTATTTGCAGTGAGTCACAATATTAACATGAAATCGGTTTGTATGTGGTTACTCAAGCTGAGCGCTATCTAGACCTCAGGGCAAGATTGATCTCGCATGTGGTGGGATGAGGCGAGGCACCCTCGGCAGATGGCTGTTTCTCCCTCCCTGACTGAAAAGGGTGTGCAGAGGGATAGAGTTAGTTGTCCAAGTCTAAAGGTAGGCAATGTGAATCCTACCCCTCCTATTTTTTTACTGCTTAGTATGTGTATGTGCTGTTCTCCAGTCCTTTACGCCTAAGGGGAGAGAGATGGAAGACAAACACTCTGCTTTTGCTTCCCTGGGAAAACTCCTTCGGGAAATACCCTGGGGTAGAGCAGCAGCTTTTAGTCTTAGCAGGGAAGATTTTCCCAGAACAGAGTTAGCTTTTCTTTGGTTAACTTGTGGCGTTTTAACTAGGTAACAAACCAGAGGGTGGAGGAATAAGGACAACCCTGCAGGTGGAAGTGTGATGTGTAATGAGAGCTCACTTTCATTTCTTCCACGTTGCAGGATTGTGTCCAGCCCCTTCTCCCTTTGCTCCACGCAGCAAGTCCAAGAGCCTTCTGGCCTGTGCAGGGGCCCAAATCAATACAAAAGCTAAAGCTTTCACGGCAGCAGGGCTTGCACTCCTCTTTGAAAATGGGCTTATGTTTCCTGGCTCTTTGCAGGCACGGTCTTTATATCTGACAAAATGTTTTCATTTCCACTGGGATCCAGTACACGGAGATCCCTAGAAATAGAGTTGTGCTTGAGAGGTTGGACCATGCTTCTAAAATACATAAAAGTAAAAGAGGCAGACTAAGAGCTGGGGCTCCAAAACCCAGAAACATGAGGAAGCAAGACTGGTAGGAGCAGGATTAACTGCTTTGGTTTATCCCACTTGGTGTTGCTGGTGCCAGAAATTCTTCACAGTATTTTCTTGCATTCACAGTCTTTCCACACCAAACTTCCCAAGCTGTAATTTCAGTTTTTCTTTTTCCTTTATTATTTTGTGTGCTCGTGTTGCTCTTTCACTCAGAAGCTCCTCATCCAAGGATTTGTTGGTAGGAAACCCCAACAGACCATATCCCAGGATAGGTGAGACTCTGGGTATTCATAGTCAGGGAATTTGGTGTTCAGTTGTGGACCATAGTTTACCATGCCTGTTTGTTCTTCAGTCTAATTTGTGTATTTAAGAGGGAGAGAAAAAAGGACACGCTGCATTGTTGTAACTCAGAATAGATTTGAATGTATGTCCTGCAGCAGAGCAGCTCCCTTCCATGCACAGGTCCACTCATGCTCACAGTTCAAGGAGGGGAACGGAGCCTTTCTCCTCTCCTGATGGCAGGCAGTAAATCCCTTCGCACAGCTTCTGCACATCCATACTGAAATGGCAGGTGGGTTGGGGCATTACTTCAGCCGCTGCCGATGGCGTCAGGCCCCTGGGATTCCCCCCGTCTGGCTGCAGTACGGCCCCCAGTCGGAGCATTGCAGTTAACTGTAAATTGCCCTCCACACTGGAGAACGCACACATGAGTGGATATGCTTAACATTGCCCAACTCCATCAAATCCATTCTGGTGCTTCAAGGCCCTGAAGATACATATCCTTCTAGAAGGAAGTTGGAGGTCTTGGGATCCTCCCTCTAATTTGAGAGAGACCCTGGGGTTTGTCCTCTCGTAGTATCTTGTCAGCTTGTGTTCACCTTACCACGTTGGTATCGAGATGATCCCAACAGCCCTTGGGAGATAACTCTTGCCATGGAGCAGACAGGGCTGGTGGACGCCACGCTGGCATTCTTGCAGGCTCAGGCAAGGCCCCAGCTGCTGAAGGTGCGGTCCTCATGGTGAGCAAGAAATCCCCATACCTGCCATCACAGAGGCCAGCTCTTCAGGAGCACTGGCCACACAACACCTCTTGGTGAAAGCTATTTCTGCAGAGTAGGTCGCTTCATTCAGGTTTCACGGGGCTAAACCAGCATCTTAGCTTTGTGCAGGTCACCAGCCTGCTCTAGATCAGAAAATTCTGGGGACTCAGAGGAATTGACCAGTTTTTCTCAAATAGCTCAGGCGAGACATAAACACCATGCAGCAGCCTTGAGCAGCGGCTCTATGGTTTCCCTTCTAGCATACCGAAGGGGTGATTTGGGGGGAAGGGCAAGGGAAGAATGTAAATCATCGTTGTCCCAAACACACAGGACCAGGCATGTTGTCCTCCTCCTCTTCCCTTTCCCCTCCAGCCTCCATGGCTACAGGGGCTCTGGACAAGGAGGACAGGGAAAATGGTGGAGAGTGGTTCTGCATTAGTGATTTGATGAACCGCTAACAGTAGCCAGGGCGACACACATCCCTGTGATCTGGGAGCTGTCTCGTGATGGCTGAGCTACCTCGCTGGAGGAGGAAATGACTCACGTTCCCATGGCCAGCCTCGGGCAGCACCCTTCAACGCAGGAGGGGCTAGGTGCAACGAAGAATTGAACTTACAGCGTGAAGCACTTTCCTTACTGCAAACTACCAATAGCAAAACATTGGCTCTCACTTCAGAGTTACTCTTATCTAGGTTTTTCTATTAAAAAAAACCCTACCGACTATCGAAACCCCAGTTTATATGAGAAGGAGGGCACGGAGGTGTGGGGAGGGATGAGCGTGCTGCCTTCCACTTCCCCTTCAGCAGAGGTCAGACTACTTTCAGAATGATGTGTCTTGTAACTGGAAGCACTGGCAGACCCGGCGTAGCTGGGGTAATGGAGGAAGGATTTGGCCTGTGTGGGTTTATTCACAGAGCGGGTGCTTTTTTCTTTTTTCCCCCTTTTTGTCACGCAGGGAGGACCAGTGGGAACACGCAATACCACACTGTTTTGTTGCTGCCTCAGCTCTGGCCCAAAATGGCATCGTGGGGTGTGTGTGTCTGTAACTAATCCTCGAGAAAGCAAGTGTGCAGTCAGAAACGGGAGGCTTGCTGCCAGGACCACAGATCTCCCTGAGCCTGCATCCAGCCCAGCATCAGTTAGCTCCCTGCTGCAGCTGCACTCCCTGCTGCCAGCACTGAGAGGGACAGAAAGGGGGAGTCCTGGTACCCTTCAGCCGTCACAGTATGGTAATTCCTGAGCAAGTACCTATACCCTCATAAGAGCGGGTTCAGACCAGCTGGCTTCCTTTCCTGTGGGTCTGTAGTTATACAGGTAAAAAGCACAGCTGTAACAGGAGACCTGTCTCTGCCTTCAAGGGCTTCCGTTGCTGCAAACTGAACTATCCCAGTATAGACCGGGCTGTTGCAAAGTGGGGTCAGAAAGTTTGAAAATTTAATTTTAAAGGGTAACAAACTAAAGTGAGGAGTGGTAAGGAGATTATTCATAACCTCAGGTTGCATTAGGAGCATCTCACCTGTGCATACGTTTACTACTCAGCCTCGCCCTGGTGCAGATGTTTGGAGCTTCACCATTTCCCTCTTTATTTTCCTCTCTTCAGAGCGAGCTGGAGATGGTGGACCATCTTGCAAACACTGAGATCAACAGCCAGCGCATTGCTGCTGTGGAAAACTGCTTTGGGGCTTCCGGACAGCCCTTAGCCGTGCCGGGAAGGGTCCTTCTAGGAGAAGGGATTTTAACCAAAGAATGCCGCAAGAAACCAAAGCCTCGCATATTCTTCCTTTTCAACGATATCCTTGTCTACGGCAGCATAGTCATCAACAAAAGGAAATACAATTCCCAGCACATCATTCCCCTTGAAGATGTCACTTTGGAGACGCTGCCAGACACCTTGCAGATGAAGAACCGCTGGATGATTAAAACCTCCAAGAAGTCTTTTGTGGTTTCCGCGGCCTCCCTCACAGAGAGGAAGGAGTGGATCAGCCATCTGGAGGAGTGCATCAGGCACCTGCTGACGAAGACGGGCCGGCAGCCCTCCACGGAGCACGCGGCCCCCTGGATCCCAGACAAAGCGACGGACATCTGCATGCGTTGCACGCAGACCAAGTTCTCCACGCTCACCCGAAGGCACCACTGCCGCAAGTGCGGCTTTGTCGTCTGCGCAGACTGCTCCAGGCAGAGGTTCCTGATGCCCCGTCTGTCCCCCAAGCCCCTGAGGGTCTGCAACCTGTGCTACAGGCAGCTGCTGGCAGAAAAGAAGAAGGAGGCAGAGGCAGATTGCAGGCAGCCAGAGCCGATCTGCTCTGCCATCCCAGGCTACGAACCCTCCAGCGGCGATGACAGCGACAAGTCTGATGATGACAAAGCTGACCAGTGGCCAGCAGACACGGAGTTTTATACCTCAGAAGTATCCTGGTCATCTTTCCATAGCTGACCTCCTTGGGAGTTGGTGGCATTTAGACATTGGGAAGCCAACTTCTGGCCTCCAATGCATGTTCTTCTTGATGTTTTCTCTGGAGGCCATGCCTAGGAAGGTGGATCTTGGCTCCCGTGTGTGGTGTCTTCCTGGGGAACAGAGTTGGGGTTACCCCTCTGAGAATGTGTCTCATACAACGCGAGCACAGAGAGAAACAGCTCGGTGAAGAGCATGGTCTGGGGCAGAGACCTGCAGATCAGCCTTGGCCAAATGAGCTCACCCTTCGGTGCCTTAGTCTTCCCGTCTGCAAAAACAGAGCAATACTAACTTCTTTTCTCAAAAGCTTTGAGATCAGCTCTTGGGAGAAAAAAGAGCAAGAAATCCTGGAGTTAAACACACTTGCCTGCCAGCGGTGCATTCCTCTGTCACATCAAGGGGCGCTCCCGATGCCGTTTTCCATAAGCATTGCATCTACGTCAGAGATTCTCGTTGCAAGTGTGCCAGCCTGAGGGGAAAACGACTCATCCCTGCACGGTAACGTCAGCACAGGCTTCCATTTCTACATCTGGGTCTCTCAACTTTGGAAACACTAAGGAAACGGTGCTCCGATTGCAGGGAGCTCCTACGAGGCTCGGTGGGAGCATCCAGCTCTGTCGCATGGAAAGAGGCCATTTTGGTGGTACTGGTCCAGGAGGGAGGAAGGAGAGGGGAAAGGGACGGGTAAAATTATACAGAGGAGTGAGATAAGGGGGGAGAGACTTACGCAGTTGACTCAACTAACTGCAGAGCCCCAGATCTCAAAAACAGGCAGTTCCACCAGATTACAGGCAACTGGATGAACTCAAGCCTATCAGGTAAAAGGATAGCCCAGGGAAGACTTGTTAAAAGTCTTGAAAAATCCAGGAAAATGCCTGAAATTAAGACCATATGAAGTACAGCACTTCAACTTCCACTTCCCTCCCGAGCAGGAGCCCAAGGCATTGAACGCTCACTTGTGGGCTCACCTAATGCCTATCAGTCTCGCAAGTCCAAAGTTAAGGTCCTTTATGTACTTCCAGGATTGGAGCCCAAGACTTTACAGTTAACTTGAGATCAACTTTAAACTTCAAATTAAGTTAGAAATAAACCATGTTTATTCAAGTATTCTATCATAATAGAGCGTGGGAGTAAATATACTGAAAATCAGACAACAGCAATTGTTTTGCAGCAGACACTTCTACAAACTTTTAGTATATTTTTGTATTATGTATTTTATGCTCTTGAAAAGGAACATGGCTGGGAGTACACTGCCAATGCTATAAACAGTTTCCTTACCATAACCTGTTCCAAACAGTGCATTGCCTGCCAGATGGCCAGACTTGGGGTTTTTTAAATTTCAGTTCAAAATAATCATTCTTACTGTCTTTTGTAAACTGCCACTGTTCCAATGAATTTGTATCACTTGACTGTGTGTGAACAAAGATATGGCAAACAGGAAGAAGCCAGGAAAACATGACAATAAAGCGTGGTGTTATTTAACAAGAGTCTTAAACAAGAGCTGGGATTCAGGCTCGGCCGGCCAGCATGAGTTCTGACTCCACAGCCATGGGGCGAATGCTCTGGGTTTCTATTTACTGCTTGAAGGTAAGCGCGAGTGAAAAAAATTGCCAAATCTGATGCTTCCTTTCTATTTATACCACGTTATGATCTGACCGAGTTTCCCCAAGTCTTTTGCAATCCCCTGCAGTAGTCTGTATTAATTAAAATGGTATTTTTCCGATGGGGGCACAGCTTAGAGTGGGTCAACAAACCTTATGACCTAAACAGATGTTTTTGAGTTTTAAAGCAATAAGTACACCGAGTTCTGTTTTTCCCATCCGTCTCCAAGCTTAGTTCATAACTCTGCGCAGCAGTGGTTGTTTTTATAATGCCTCCCACCCACCAGAAGGGTGTACATGCTATGCAAACAGAAAATGACCTTAAAAATAAACAGCCATTAGAACGGTTCACAAGCCAAAAATAGCCCAGCCGCTGAATCCACGTCCATAGCTGGCATTCCAGTTCCCTGCTCCTAAGGCAAGACTCCCCGTTTCTTCCTAGTAACTGGCTCCAGAAATGTATTCCAGTTTTGAACCTACTCCTTAGTTCTCTTAGACATCAGCTTCTCTTTATCTTATGTGTCCAAAGGTCTTACAGTATCAGCCCCAAAAGAGCTATGAACTGTTTTTATCCACTAATGAAGGACAGGCATGCCTCTAACAAATGCCTTCTTGCTGAGCAAGAGCTTTTCTTAATCACAGCAGGAAAAAAAAAAAAAAAAAAAAAGCCACAACAAACAAACCACCAAAAACAACCCAGCTGCTTTTTTCTGTGCATGCTGTAGTTGATGGCCTTTCTGGAAATGCACACATCTTCCAGCAACTGGTACATCCCCGTTTCTTACAGGAGGTGGGTACGGAGAAGAGTCAAGGGTGGAAAAGCTGTGATAGTCTTGTGAATAAGGGTGACTCGCATCACATACAGACACTGCTATTTTGAAACGTTTTGGAGCTCAGGAGGTGCCCATGACCACTTGCACTTCTAGAGGCTTCTGACATGGATGCTGCCTTGTGTGCGTTACAGTGCCTTCTCCCAGAGCTTTCCCGATTGCTAGCCAGTCGCTCGGTGTTGCTCCCAGCTCCGCAGCCGTGCAGGCAGCATCGGGGTATCGCGCCGTAGCTGCTGCCGAGCGGGGAGACCCGGAAAGGCTGGGGCTGCCACAGGTTCGAGAAGACAATTCACATGGAAGCCCCAAGTAACCTAGTGACTCTTAAACTGTTAATGCATATGGTAAAATGAGCCTGCCCAGGAAAACATGGGGAAATTTAAACAAAGCCTCTCCCCCCTCTTCCTGTAGTTTTATTAGCCAAGCTGGGGAGCTCAGCACTGGGATTAGAGCCTGGGGCTCCTGGCTTCTGGCCTGCTCAACACATGGGTTTCACATCACGGGCTGTGCTGTTACAGTCCAGCCTGGAGTTTTCCAGCCTGATTCTATCTCCAGTGTATTAATGGGGCATTTCCTGATGGTTTGTTTTTTTTCTTTTTTGAGCTAAATAAATGCCTTACCAGGGATTCATTAAAGTTTGCAAACCCATGCTACTGGGAAGAGCGGTAGCTTGAATGCTCACTTTGGAAAAACATCTGCAGGCTAGGGATTTTGTGGGGTCACATCCTCCTCCTGACAGGCTCCCAAATAGGATGTGTGGGGATCAGCTGCCAGGAGGGGTTCCTTGCTCGGCCCCTGCCTGAAGGTGTCACGGCCCAAAGGGCACAGCACCGTGCAGCCGTCCCTGCTGCACACCAGCCTTGGCACTGCCTGACCCCGGGGTGCGCTGGTTCAGGACATCGGACTGGCTGAAAACTGCTCCTTCAGCTACCTTGAACAGAAATTGTAGCCCAGGCACTTTTAGAAGAGTTTTTTGGCTCTCAACAGCATGGTTCCTTTTCAGCTGGGCACATAAAAGCGAGAGGACAGTCCCCATAGCTGTCAGGAGCAAGAAGAACACACACTAGTGCACTGAACACGGAAGCAAGACTTGAATGGTAGCATCAGACCTGCTGAAACTGCTGGGGATTCTCCAGCAAAGAGACAGGAAAGCAGAGTTAAGGGCCATGCAGTGAGGCAATCCGCTTCTGCTCCCCAAAGTCGGTAGGAAGGTGAGGAAGAGGACAGCACTACTGTAGCAGCCAGTCACAAAAGCCAAAGGAAAGGTAACGTGGAGATTTGCTCTGTGAATACACTGAAAAGAAAGGATCAAAGAGGTTCAATGAAACACGTGCTCCGCTGTCCCAAGGTGCAGGCAAGGCACACCGCCGACTCCAGAGTACAGTGCTGACTCAGCAGTTCACAAGCATTTGGAGGCAGCAGGGAGAAGCGAGCCAGCTTCACGGTTGGATTCTTGCTCCCAGTTACTCAAACACTTAGTTTGTATCCAAGCAGGAATTCTGGCTCTGTGCAGCCCATGGCCTCTTCCGACTCACTACGGCTGCAAGGCAGTTTCTCACGTTCCTCAGCCGGAGATTTTTGGTTAGCAGGAGGAACTGAGGAGCACAGATGGTCCAGACTACTGCTGAGCTTTAAAGCGATGTGTCTCCAATAAAAAATACAGGCTTCTGTTTCTGACTCTTTCTCCTCCAGGCCGCGTTGGCAGGAAGAACATGTTACCCTGCTGTCACTTCCATGGTGGACACGATATGGCAAAACAGCTCCAAGAAACCCTTGCCTGAGACCCGAGAGCTGGAGATGCTCTCCAGAGCACCCGGGGAGGAGCACTGTGCTCCAGGCAAGCACCAGCTGCACACCATGGTGTAAAGCACTGTAAAACACACAGCCAGGTCTGCTTTACGTTGCATGTCACAGGCAGGAGAAAACCCAGTGCCGCACACAGGTATGGGAAAGCACCTCTCCTGCCCGTGCACTTCCTCATAAAACCTCCGAACAGACACAGCAGTCAGTCCTGTGGTCCTGAGACGGCAGCTGGAGGAGACAAGGCAGGCAGGGAGGTGGTATCGAGTACTGACAAACACTGAGCGACTCCCTTTGAAGTTGGCATTTGACTTCATTTCCAGTAAGGCCCAGAAATGAAAATAAACCGTAGCCAGGTTTTCCGTAAACCTCTTATTGAGAGGTTCATGGCCAAGAGCGAGTTACACAACCTCCCCAGTTTGCTGTTGTAGGAAACGCAGAGAAAAAGGAGGCGGGGAGTTAGAGATGAGGTTTTGCTTTAGCAGAGCGCTCTCGTGCACTGCCCTCTCTTGCACAGTCAAACCACCCTGGGGCAGAGCATCTGCTGCCGGCAGCGATCGTGCTGCCCGTGATCCTGCTGCCCGGGCTGCCCCACGCAGCGAGGGAGTGCTGCACCCCTGTTTGAGCTTTGTCTAGCCTCTCCTTTTTTGTCCTAAAACCAGTGTGTTTTGGTGAGAACCTTAGAAAAAACAGGATTTGAGAAGGGAAAAGCATTAACTGAATGCCAGACAAGCCTCTTTTCCTCTAGTAGACAGCAACAAGAAAAAAAAAGTCACACGTGGTTTTTATCAGAAGAGCTACACATAAGGTAAAACTAGACCTTTAGTGGTTTCTTATACAAAGGACCTTCCAGAGACACCAGAGGGAAAAGTAAGTGTGACACTGAGGCCTCTCCGTGGATTTGTTGCCCCCCTCCCGCTGAAGCCTGCAGGAGGAACCATGTCCCCTAACACATGTCACATCCCCACGTGGCCCTTAGCCTGCGACGGCCGCCTTACAGAGCACAGCCCAGCTGCGAGAAGGCAGCAAGGGTGAGCGTCTGTGCTGGGGGAAACCTGTCGGCAGCCTGCCTGGACTGCATATAGAAGCAGAGAATCATGTAGGTTGGAAAAGACCCTTAAGATCATCGAGTCCAACTGATAACCTAGCACTGCCAAGTCCACCACTGAACCATGCCCCTAAGCACCACATCTACACGTCTTTTAAAGACCTCCAGGGATGGGGACTCCACCACTTCCCTGGGCAGCCTGTTCCAGTTCATGGCAACGCTTTCGGTGAAGAAATTTTTCCTAATATCCAATCTAAACCTCCCCTGGCGCAACCTGAGGCTGTTTCCTCTTGTCCATTCATTCTCCCTGTGTGTGGCATGCTGGCTCTGCACATTGCCACAGAATGAGCCCTGTGCCTGGGAGCGCATACCAGGAGAGCAGTGCTTACGGGAGCACCCCTTACAGTCGTCCTTAACTGTCCTGACAGCTGAAATGGCCTGACTGGCTCAGACACTATGGTGCAAGCCAGCAAACCAAACCCACAAACCAGAGCCACCAGCACCCAGGTCACAACTACCTGGTTTCCATCAAAGTCTCTGACCTGAGGAGCGTTTGCTCAGCAGCAAGTTTCAGGCAAAGCAAACTGAGTGTCTAGCTCCTTCCAAAAGACGGCCTTGAGCATGCTTGTTTACTGGCCAGCCTCTAAGAGCCAGGCACCCCAGCAAGGTTTCACTGTGCGTGGCTTTCTTAGGCCAAAGGTCTTTCATACACTCCTGTAAGACTTTGCACACCCTTTGCAGCCCAGCCCTGCTCCCCAGCGGTACCCAGAGCAAGCACTCTGGTCCAGCCCCTATGGCTAGGGCCACAGAAGCAGGGGAGCTACCTGAGCATCTTCCCCCTGCACAGCTCCTGCGGCAGCAGGGAGCCTCACAGCACTCGCAGGGGTGTCTCCTCTCCAAGGAGAGGCTGTTTTTCACCGGCTTGGCAGGATCCAGCTGCTCTCCCTGACACACTCCTGACACAGCTGACTTTACTCAACCACCCCAGCGGAGCAGAGGGAGGAGTGATGCTATGCATTAACCCTGCAAAGGCCTCTGCAGCAGAGCTTTCTGCTGCGGTTCATGTAGGTGAGGCGCCTTACCCCCCCAAACCTCAGCAGAGACAGGCAGGTGTCAGTCACGCCCATCCCACAGCCAGGAGAGGACTTGTCCCACAGGGTGCCAAGCTGCAGCTGCATTTGTTCATTCTACCACCTTCAAGGTAGATACAACACCTGCAGGCCAGCAGGGTGAGCAAGCCCCCGTATCTGTGCTGGGTCCCAACAGGCTCTCAGGACATCACACGCTGCAGCCATCTGTTTGCAAGGAAACAGCCTTAACGATGCTCTCATCTATGAAATCCACTGGTAAAGAGCTACGGTGTTAATCTGGGGAGGATGACAAATGGAGACTGTCACACTTTGCTATTTCAAGACTTCAGCAGTACCACTGCTGTCGCTATAATACAGCAGTTCAGAGGTATGTCACCTTCACAAAAATGGGGTCTGTAATGCAGCTGGTGTAGCCCCCGACCAAGGGCAGCCCCTCACAGCATGCCCCTGGAGCCCAGAGACAGCCCTTTCTGGAGCAGCAGCGCTGCAAGCACCCTGGCAATCTCTAAGCAAGCATCCCTCACACCAGCTGACGTTATCTCTCTCTCCTCAGGGACACGCAGCAGCCAAAGCGCAGCACATGGCTGTGTCACAGAGGGGATTCTAAAGGAGTTTGTTGGTTTAGACCTTACAAGTTAGAGACAGAGTGGGGTTACTCCTCCACACAGCTTCCCCCATTTCAGCACCCTCACCACTCAGGAGAACCATCTCGGCAATCCATGAAGCACGGGGGGGAGCCCCCAGGATTGCAACTTCTCTTCCCCCTGGGAGATGGGGGAAGCAGGCAGAGGAGCTGGTCATTACCCGAGCACGAGCAATACAGCTCCCCAGATGCAAGCTTTCACAGGCAGCTCCAGAACCAGATGTGGTGCTAACAGCTGTTTGGAGCACAGCAGGCCGATCCATCTCCAGTACAGCTTTGCCTCCCACCCAACAGCACTTGAGCTTTCTCCTCCCTGCCCATCCTCCCCCACCAGAATTAGCCTCCTGGGTTTCAGAGGCTGGGTTCTCCCGGGGCCGCTATGCCGGTGGGACGCAGGCTGTGATGTGGAGCACGCCGGAGCTGCCTGGCGCACAGCGCAGCGGGCAGGGCATCCCTCCCAGCCAGCTGAACCAGCCCTGCACAGCGGGTACCTCTGCGAGCTGAGGGTTTGCTAGCTGCAGGTCCAGGAAGAACAGCAAGACAGGAAAAGAGAAGGAGCTTTTTTTTTTTAGATAAACTTTAAATTAATTATTTGAGAACACTTAAACAAGCAAAAAGAAAACATGAAGAACTTTTCAATCAGCATGACCCATGTAATCTCTCTCTGTAAAACAACTTTCCCTTCTGCAAAACAAAGCAATAGCATGACCATATCTTAATACAACTTTCACTGTATGTGAGCGTGAATAAAGGAGCTTTCCTGCTTTAAAAATATTGCCTAGTGATTTGGATTCTGGTGACAAAAAAACATTTTCTGCTTGGTGCAAGCAATAAAGACATTTGGTTTAATTTGTAAGCTGATATTGCAGTTTCAAGAACATGAAATAACTGATCACAACTGACGGACCAAGGGAGGTTAGGTTTCCTACCTCTGCTTAATCACTTGTTTGGACACAGGCAAGTGTTCAGGGAGGAAGGCTCCACTCCTGAGCGGGATAAGAGGCACAAAGGCAACCGGGCAGGTCTTCCCCTATCACAGGAAAACCCTTTTGTATAATACGAAGCACGCTGCGCTGTTTTCAGAGCGCGGTTGCTTTGGCAGCACGTACGTCATGTTTTACTTGCAATGGCACATATGTTGGCACAACACTGCAGAAATTGTGTGCTGCATATGTTTGGGATAACATATGAAAGCAGTCTTAATAAATCAGAGCCAGAGTTCACCTACCCCAAAATCCTGAGGGATGGCATGTAAGAGGCACGTATAGAGCGATACTTCCACTGGTTTAGTCTCTGTCAGCCCACGGTGAGAAACTTCTTGAGGCAGCGGTTGACTCTGGACCGGTGTGTTTAACAGTCCTTGCTGCCATCAGCCTGCCTAATCGCTTTCTGAACACATTTTTGTTTTGGCACCTAGAGCGTCCTGTGCCAATTAGCTCCCCAAGTCACTGCCGGACTGTGTGAACAAGCACTTCCCTTCACCTCTGCCAGCTCAGCGGGTGCACCCTGCCTTCCAAGCCACGGTATTGTGCCTCCTGTTCATCTCTCTGCCGTTCACAGCCATGACCAAAGCTCTCCCCATTAGTGTCTTTTCCAGGTTGAACAGTTTTAAACTAGCCCACCTCTCTTTACACAGATGCCCTCCTATACCATGTTATCCTCTCTGTATCCTTCCTAGCTCTATAATGCCCTTTTTGGCTCAAAAAGGACTAACCAGAGTGGATCAAGGAGACTGCACAGACTATTCAACATGTGGCAGCGACCTGGATTCATTCAGTGATATAACATTTACTGCCTTCTTCTCAGTTTTTTTCCCCATCCGTCATAACTTTCTTGTTACCTTCTGACCTGCTGCTGAGCACTGAGCTTGTGTTGTCAGAAATCTGTCCACAGTGACCTCAAACTCTTTCCTGAGAAAAAACAGGTCACTCGGGGCCCAGCACTGTGACCATATCATCAGGGTTATCTTTCTTCTAGGGGCATTCACCAATACTAACCAATACCTACCGTTCTACTGACTGCTTGCTCACTTCGATGCTAGCAGCTGATGGCAGGTGCTGCAGTGTTGCGGGCAGGTGGCTTTGCTGCCCAGAAAGGCTTTGAAACCTTGCCGTTAAAATAGAGCATCCGCTCTATTCCGTGACATGTCAGCACAGCACATGACACAGCAGTGTGACCTTGTTTTCCTTTGCGACCAGTACACACCAGTCCGATACTCTAAATACAACACAGTGCCAGTGGCACAGAAACTGGGGCTCTTCAGTTAAGCACAGCAGTGCCCGGGTTTAACTCCGTGGCAATGGGACTGCATCCTCTGGGCAGGGTTAGGAGATGGTGGAGGCCATATGCACAGATGGAAACTGAGCTGCTGCAAAACACTGGAGCCACTTTGTTAAACACTTGGCGTCGTGCTGCTTTGCATGAATGGTTGAGGTTCCCAAAGATGCCCCAAGGCTAACCAAAAGACACGGGGCAGCTTTGAAGCTGGCTCAGTCGTCGGGGTGTAAGCAGCCAGTAGTTGGTTAACTGATTTCCTGACTGCTGTCTGAAGACACCATCCAATTTTGGTTTATTGCATCACAATACAGTACAGTTAAATTATGTGCAGTAGAAATCCATACCTTTGTCGCAAGGCTGCGTGGCAGCTTAATTAGTATCAGCAGAGCACTTTGAAGACGTAAAGTGCTGCAAGAGTGCTCCTTATTATCCACATTGCTACTTATCATTACTGGCACAATGTGAAGGCTAATCTTCACCCTGTACTCACGGGGGATGTGCTGCCACCATTGTCAGCAGCCCCAGTCCCACTGGGCCGGGCTGGGGACATGAAAGCCTGAAATTAGGATTAGACTCAGCAGCAGCACAGGCTCCTGCAGAGTTGAACTTCAGAGACGGCAGAAAGCCTCAAGTATGCGGGCAGCTGCCAGGCGATGGGAGGCTGTTCGCTGTGGTTATGGAACAAATATTTTTGTACACAGATTCCTGGAGAGAATGGTTGGGAAAAAGCAAGGAAGCCCCTTTTATGGAAACCAACAAAATCAGATCCAAGAGCCTGCCTTGCCAGCACCCTATTTAGCATTTTATTACTGACTTTGTTCCTGCATAAGCAATTAATATACTGCAGTTTGGTCAAAAGTCTGCTGCATGAACTTTAGCTCACAGATAGGCACAGAGCAGGCAGCTGATTCCTACTGATAGTCCAGCAACTCTGCTGCTTTAACACAGTATTTGCTAAACTGTTTTGCCCTGTCCCCTGCCTTCTTGAGTAATGAGAAGCATTTGCTCTTGCAGTCCATCTTTCCCAAGCCTAGCTGTTGCATCTTTTGTACCCTTCGCTGCTCTAAAGAGAGCAAGTCTTTAACTTAGGATTTTGGAAAATCTGGGCATGTAGGGCTTAAAATTAACCTGGAAGGGCAAGGTAGAGAAGTTAGATGCCCCCCTCATTTTGGCCTGAAAGAGCAGGATTCTTAGAGCCAGAGAGGTTTGAGTAAATGCAGACAGCAGTTAAAAGGCAGAGCTGCACTGGCCTGCCTTTCTTTTTGCAGAAAGCTTCCATTACTATCCAACAGAATTGCCTGCCAAGAAGAGGGCAGAAAACTATCCATTGGCACAGTTAGCTGGGCGAGAACAAAATATCATATTGGAAATGCATACAAATATAAGGCGAACGTGCTTACCTACAATTTTGCAACCAGGACAGGCTCTACCCATTGGCTCACACGCTTCAGCAGGAGACGCGGCTCTCCTCCAGCTCCAAAGGAATGCCGGTGCCCGAGGAGGTACGGTCAGGGCTACACACACCCCTGCCCCAGCTCCAGGATCTCTCTCATCAGGAACCCTCCTATCTCTGCAAGTGGTCAGGGGCTGATTCTGACTCAGCTGGGTGATTCTCCAATTAATTTGTAATAACGTCTTAACACATGGAGCTGCTCAGGGAGCTGCAGCAGGGTGAGGTAAAAATGAGACCTTCAAAGCTTTTGTTTTGTTAGATCAGTTTTGACCCCAAATTACATAGATTATTCATCATATTTTATTCACTGATACAGAAATAAGAAACCCTTCATGCTGTCTTCAGATTACATGTACAAGGGAATATCTGAGGGTGCTCTACTCCAAAGCAGCATGCCAGAGCATGGGAAAGATTTAATTTCACCCTAAACCACTCCTGCCCACTGTGGCTGAGCAGGAAATAAGGAATACAAAACGTTTGCATCCTGTTAGACATTCCTATGATGGGTATAATTAGTTAAGGTCAAACACCAGTGTAAATCTTTCATTCCCCTGCAACAAAGAAAGTAGCTACATTTCATAACCTAGCAGTTTCCTCTTCATCCCCATTGCTATGAGCCTCTACTAACATTTATTACATTCCCCCTTCTTCGATGCTCATGTCCTGACTGCAGGATCGGAGAGTGGTTAGCTGCATAATACTGCCATTACATTTTTGTAACACGCCATTTCCTATGGATAGATTGCAAAGTGTTTAACAAAAAACACATTCAGGAACGAGATGGGAAGTTACTCAAGGTCACCCAGCAAACAAGCAGAAGAGCCAGTGAAGGTGATACCTCTTGCAAGGCCCAGCAAAATGGGCTTTCCACCAAGCTGTGCTGCTGTACCTGCTGACAGCTGAAGTGTTGTCTTTGTTGGAAGATCAGCAGTGATGAAACCAGACCATTTTGAGGGAATTGCAAAGGTACAGATGTTCAAACGCAGTGTCTTTACTGAATGTTGAAAGCCGTAATGTTCACGTTTGCCTAAATCCTTCCTGCTGAACAGTCATCCAAAGAAATGAATGCCTTCAATTTTGCAGACTTCAGAATAATTTTATATATTTACCTCTTGGGCTCTTCTGGAATTCATAAATCACACTTAATGAGAAGTATTAGCACACACTTACTGCAATTACGTGATGAATGTTTGATTTCTGGCTTACAGCCTGAAAAATACATAGATTTCTGTGATCTCTAGAAAGGTAAAGATGAAACCTCATGTTTTAATTAGGGGCTAATAGCTTTAGTTCACTCCAATGCAAAGGCCTTTGGTTTTTTAAAAGCTTTCCAACCCAGCTGAAGTCTGCTATTCAATTAGTCTGGAGTTATTCATCAGCTGGTCAAGCAATGACAGCCTTTCTAAGAAGCTAGTGCTTTCTCCATAAGAGCTTTAACTCTGGGGAAAAAATGCATTGCTTTTACATCCTCTGGCTGCACCGGTGCTGCTAAATTGCTGGTGGAGACTGAGTTCAGCAGGTCCTACCACTGCAGCTATGCAGGATTAAACCCCTGAGCCTGCCTGTATTTCACTAGTGAGCGCTACTGGAGCTGCTGCAACACTGTGAGGAAAAAATGGGAAAAAAGAATTTCCGTATGAATCTGCATTGTCTTGAACAGAAGTATTAAGATTGGTATAAACGCTGTATGACTGGAAATACGTGTGTGTGTGTGTAAGCACCAGAACAATTAAAAGAAAGGCCTATATGGATAGTGAGGGATGCCGTTTCATCAAATGGAGGAACGCATTGCTGCTGTTGACCCCCGGAGGCCCCATGCTGGTGAGACCACAGCACAGATGGCCCCTGAACAGAAGGCCCCACACTGACAGCAGGACAGTGGCCAGAGGTTACAGCAAATCACATAGGCCAGTCCTCCTTCTGATAGCCCATTGGGCTAACAGCAAGACAATAGCAATAGGATATAAATGATATCCTAAAGGATATAAAGGATTTGTCCAAAAACTTAGTTCATCATTGACAACCAAGAAGAACCCAGGAGATGAATTGAGGATTTGACTCCTCCTCCATGTTGTGCACCAGCAATCCTGGTCAGACCATTTCACCAGGTATACCATGAGAGTATGGCTGCGTAAAATCAATTTGCTTAATGACTTTGAATAATACAATCCCCTTCCCCTTCCATAAGATCTTTCAGTGAGTTTTGTAACGCTAATTTCCTATGAACCAAGTGAAAGCGAGAAAAGGCATGGTAACCACTGTTGGGTTGCAATCATCAAATTGCTGTCATCTGAAAGAAACATGGACACACTGGGTCTCAAGTAGCTTTATGTCGTGTGCGCTAAACAGAATTTCACCTCAAAAGAGCAGCTACGCGGGCCTACCCAAGTCCTCTGCAGCACAAGATTTCCTCCCTAAAGACGAGGTGAGTGTTACCGGGAGCAGGTGACTGCAGCCACCCCACCCCACCCGTGCCCCAGGCACTGAAGCACGTATGGCAGGAGCTATACATCGTGAACTATGAGAGGGGAAAGCAGTTCTGCCAGGGCACAGTGGCCCGTAACCAGGCTACAGCGGACAGTACAACACGCTGCACCGCTGGAATCATCTCAAATGAGACAGCGAGAAATCAAATTACAGTAACAAAATGCTGGTAGTATCACACCCCACTGTACGGTCAGTCAGTAGTCATCACCTCACACAGCCCTCCATCATTAGCTGGGTGTTGTCATCACCACCTCACACAAAAGCAGCTGAATGGGGAAGCTGGGTGGCTGCCCCAAGTCATCCAGCAAACTGTTGCTGCAGGGGATCAGTCGGCTTCCCTAAACAAACTGCCCTTAGTCAGGCAGCAAAGCACCTCTCCAAACCACCCTGCTCTTCAGAGCCAGCAGGCACAGGCAGGGGAGCAGCAGCCTGCAGAGGAACCCCGGCCACCGGCTTCCCCTGGCAAGCAAGGCCCCTGCCCAGATGGTGGCACAGCACCCCCTCCCGCCAGCAGCCCACAGGAGACCTCTTCGAGAGAGATGGAGACTGTCTCCTTTGGGAATGTTCTTCTCCAGCAAAGCCCTCTATAGGTGCGGGTGTGCAGCCCTGGAAGGAGAGGGGCTGTTCTGAGAAAAACTGCCCACGTAATGCTAATCCATGTTACTTGTCATACTGGAGTAAGAGGTAAGAGCTGATGTGACCAAGACCGTGCAAACAGGCTGAGCCAAGAGCCACCAGAGCCTCCTTTGTGGGGGCACATACTTACTCTGCAGACCCTCTGCACTGAGGTTCAAAGCAGCTCTCTGCCTGATCACCTTTTGGGCAGATTACCGCTGCTGGCAAGGTTCTCACTGCCTGCTGTAAACTCAACATTAGTCAGTTAATGGGATCTCAGGATTGCTCTGCTTTTACAGTTCTTTGTGCACTCTGGAGTCAGTGGGTCAATACAGGGAACCCTCTTCCACAGCAGAAGGATCTCACCAAAATCCTGTAAAACCTCCAGTTAATGAGAACTATAGCAACTAATTAAGCAGTATCACGGGCACCGTGGTGTGCCACCACAGTGCACCACCCTAGCACCCTGCTCCTTACCCTTACTTCAAGGTCTCTGTTGCAGTTCTCGTGCTCCTCCAGAGGACCAAGCCTGGGAGCCTCTGCGATGCTGTTGGGAATGGGACCTTCAGGAAGCCTGCGCTGTGGCAGTGACTAGCAAAAGACAGAATTTTCACAGCCAAATGCTCCTGGGTCCTGCAGGGTCCACGTGAGCAGCAGTTACACACAGGCCAGTTGTACGTGAGAGGCGAGCACCACTCCAACGGCTGCGCAGGTGCAGATTTGAAGGTGATAAAAATGAACGAAGAAATGCAACCTCCCAAAACCCATGCAATTATTCTTTACTGGCTTGCCAGTTCACCTGTGGTCAATCAGTCTTTGCAAACTGGCTGCTGCTCAGCTCACAAAATCCACTTGTCCTTCAGTAACCAGCAGGGTAAACCCCCCCTCCTCTGCCTGATTGTGCATTTTCTCCCTGTAATTACATGTGACATGCAGCTGCAATAAATATTTGTGCAGTCATAGCTCACAATGATAATCACCAAAAAACAACTTCGTCAGGGAACGTATATGAATGCTAGTCTAGTCTGTAGCTAGGCTGATATTTGTAATCTAATACAAATTCATTAAAGCCAGGAATCTAACAGACTAAGAGCAAAAAAAGAAGTTACCCCTACTTTTAATGGAAAAAGATAACTGTGCTATCCATATACTGAGGCAGCCTTGATAGGCTGAATTTAAGAAATAATCTGATTGCCACTAGATGGCACATCTCAATTACTAATCTATGTTTGAATCAAGGACAGCTTTTATTTTTTTTAGGAAGATATTCCCTCTCTTTGCTAACATAACACTTTATAATCATGCTTGCTTTCTATTTTTAAATCAGACAGCTTAAAAAAAATAAGAACATATAGGAAAAAAAAATTAACTAAAAATACACCATCTGCCAGTGAAAATCTAGCTTGATTCTGTCACTTCTACAACCAAACCAGGTTAATAAGCAGCATCACAGATGGTTTCTTTATATATATAAATACGTACATCTCCCCACAGTGACTCCCTGAGCTGCTTCCTGAAACTGCTGGCGCTGCGTTACCTCGTTTCCTAGGCGATAGCTGTGCCTTACGCTCAGCCTGGACGGTATGCAGCTGGAATGGATTTCAGAAGATGCCAGCCCCTGCCTGCGGCTGTTTCCAATACCAACAAGGGATGCAGCGGTGGACAGCCACATCTCTACCAAAGAACAGCAACAGATGGATATGAATACATTCTCATGCAGCTGGTCTTTTCTCAGATGATCAAATCTGCTGGAGGGTTCTTTTAAGTTGCCCAAATCCCCACATAAGGCTACATAACAAATATCACGGTGGCCTTGATACGACAGCATAGGGCTGTAGTCAGAGCAATAAAGGTGGAATTTGGTCTTTCTGCAGCATTCAACAGTAAGAACTGATGTTGTAGAAGTCACTTTCTAGCTCAAATAGAATCCAATACATCGCAGTAGGAGCAAGGCCTGTTGGAACCTTAGACTGCAAGCCTTGAACCCAGATACGCTGACCGTATGCTGAACTCTTACTTAGCCACCTGAAGGAAGGCCCTGAAACCGGGGCAACCCAGGAAGGTAAGGTAGCCGGAACAATCAGCAGAAGCTGCAGCTAATCAAGGTAAGAAAAAAAATGACCTGCCTGGAGACTGGGAAAGGATCCAATAAGGAACAAGAAGACCCCAGACCCAAATATTACTATTGGACTGAACTGTCGCATGAGGGGAGGGGAACTTAGACTGTAAGGGTACAATTGCCCAGGGATTCCTTTGTTCAGAGTCCCGCTCCGAAGGCACCCAGCTCAAGCTGCCCTCCACCGCTGTACCACTCAATAAATTCACCTGGCGTACGTCGTGTCTGAGACTCTGCTTCAGGGAAACCTAGGGTTGAGCCTGAGGGGAGAGGAAGTGCCCGAGGGTGTGTTGTGGTCTAACCCCAGCCGGCAGCTAAGCCCCACACAGCCACTCGCTCACTCCCCCCTGGTGGGATGAGGGAGAGAATTGGAAGGGTAAAAGTGAGAAAACTCATGGGTTGAGATAAAGACAGTTTAATAGGTAAAGCAAAAGCCGCGTGCACAAGCAAAGCAAAGCAAGGAATTCATTCACTACTTCCCATGGGCAGGCAGGTGTTCAGCCATCCCCAGGAAAGCAGGGCTCCATCACGCGTAACGGTCACTTGGGAAGACAAACGCCATCACTCCGAACATCCCCCCCTTCCTTCTTCTTCCCCCGGCTTATATACTGAGCATGATGCCGTATGGTGTGGAATAGCCCTTTGGCCAGTCTGGGTCAGCTGTCCTAGCTATGCTCCCTCCCAGCTTCTTATGCACCTGGCAGAGCACAAGAAGCTGAAAAGTCCTTGACTGGTGTAAACTCTACTCAGCAAGAACCAAAACATGAGTGTGTTATCAACATTATTGTCATCCTAAATCCAAAACGCAGCACTATACCAGCTACCAGGAAGAAAATTAAGTCTATCCCAGCTGAAACCAGGACAGGTGAGTGCGTGTGTGAGCGAGGAGTCGGAGCGGGGCACCCATCAGCTCAACGGAGCTGCTCGCTGCGAAGGGACTCCGTCCTAGCAGTTACAGTCTCGGGTGGTATGTGTGCGACTCCCTGGACGGTGGGTGAATGCTCGGGCGGCTGCTGCTCCCAAGACACAGACACAAACCACTAAAATGCAAACAACAAAACCATTGTGGGGTCCCATGCTCATTCTCCCTGGGTAGTTATCTGTCAGGGTCTCCTCAATCAGAAGTGGTTATTTCGTAATTCTCCTATGTCCAAATTCACTTGAGATGAACACTTGAGCTGGGTTCTCTTCTTGTTCTATTACCAGCAGTGAAATGTGTTTCAGACCAAACTGCAAACCTATTGCTACCACTTTGAAAATAGGTAGCTGCCACCTTCCAAGAAGTTCCATGAGCATCAAACCTGTTAAACAATGACACAAAGAACAAACAGAACTCAATTCACTTTTTCCTGGTTCTACTTCAGTCATCTGAAAAGCTATGGAAGTTGTATTTGTGGTATTGAGTAAGAGTGCGCTACTCTGTAGCACAGAGTCTAAAGCTTCTGGGGAGGCTCAGGGGCAGTGGGGTTTAACATAAGCTAGACTGGTCCACGCACAACTCAACTACTTGGAATAAACTTCTGTTGGCACCCATATGATACAAGCCCCCTTCATACGACAGTGAAGGCTAAAAGATTGTAATTAAAACCAGTTTAACATTTCTAAGTGTATAATAAAAATCATTTGAAAGAATACCCTAAGAAACAGAGTAACATAGAGTCCAGAACTAGGACACACATAGTTCAAGCTCCGTTCATGGCTATGACACCGACACAAGTGATAAAAATCAATTCACTACCTATGTTTGGGCTCCAATTTACAAATGCCTGCAAAACGGGCGTCATGATGCAGGTTGGAAACCACTCTGAGATCTGCTCATGATCTGCTGAAATACCGGATGCTCTCATAAATTAATTGCAACCAACATCTTTCCTGGGGCCTGCTTTACAATCAGATGTCAACTTCTTTCATCATGGGTCCAAACACCTGATTGTAAGACGGCAGGCTCCAACCTACTGTATCATTCAGTCATCTGCTGCTGTTAGCAGTGTGTTTTTTTGGAAAGCGTGAATTCAATTTGGAAAATCACCAGCACATTGCAAATAAAAGTAACCGCCTTCATTAAAATAGTATTTTCACGTGGCTATACAGAGTAGGTGAAGTCTTAAACAGCCAGGTGCAGTGTGTGTCATGTGGCAATGAAACTGAATGAACACTGATTTTAGGCTTGGCATTACGGAACTATGCCAGGGTAAGGAGTGCCTGCCTGCCGTTCGCTTCCACCTTTCGCAGATGTCTTTGTTCACAAAAAGTGTTCTCAAATGGTGAGAAGAACCATCGCTGCGCTGCGCTCCAGACAGGAAAGTACACTGAATTAATTAATGGCAAATTGTACCTGCAGCAGTAAATTAATCAAATGCATACCATAGCAACTTCTGAGTTGAAAGCTTCACCGCTTAAAACGCAACTACCAGGAACCTCACCACACACAGACAGGTAAATCTTTATTTTGGGGGGCAAAGGCAATTAGGACAGCAGTTTCACTTGGTTTTACATACAACAAAGGCACACCTGCACATTTTTCTACTTATGAACTTGTCTTACAAGCGCCTGGAAACAAATGCTGAACAACTGGTTGGGATATCTGGTAACCTTGCATTTGGGGCTTACAGTGTTAACTGCAGCCAGCATGTCACCCCACACCACCACCACCGCTGCTGCCAGCTGCTGGCTGACCAGTACAGGGCTGCCTTCTTCCTCAAATTTCAGAACGTAAAGCGTTCATTTACTTTAAAGCAAGTAAGTAAGGATTGAGATCGTCGAGTTCACAGTAGAATAACGTACTTCATTATAACTTTCTTTTGCGGGACTCAAACAGACGGTAGGTAAAATTCTTCAAAGTGCCCTACCTACTTTGGCACCTATACGTCAGTCAGAGAAGAAACTTAAAGCACTTACACAAACAGCATTAAATCTCCTGAATAAAACACAATGACTGAAAATTTTAACTAGTGATACGTTAGCGTAAGAGAAGCATAATTCCCTTCAGTTATTTTGAATTCAATCCTAGTGCAGAGTAATTCAAACTTACATAGCAAGTCAGTGTCAGGATAATGCAGTAATCTAATACTATCCTTACAATACAAAACAAATCGACCAAACAAACAAAAAAGAAAACCACCCCAACCCCCAAAATAATACTTAGATCTTCCTACATTCATAATCAGTACTGATAACTAGTAATTGCTGTGTTGAAGAACCACAATTTTTAGAGTAAAAATTCATTACACTGCAAAAAGCCTGCTCTGGAATGGTTTATTTTCTATACCTTATCTTTAGTCCTAGCTTTTTGGTGAGGTATTTTCTCAGCATTCCTGTCAACCTCTGCTGGAGATCAGCATTTCCCATTACAAGAGCAGTCAGCTGAACAATATCAGCCCAGTCTAAGTGCCTGAGAATAGTAACAGCTTCATCATAGAGTTTCTGCTGCTCAGCAGGAGGCAATTCCAACAAAATCTGAGGGACCGGCCTGAACTGTCCGGTAGCCATCCAGGCACCAAGCAAGCCACCAACTGCTCCTCCTGGAAAAGAGAGAGAGAGATGTTACCCTTTACCAGTTAATGTTAAAACCTGAAATTCTATCCATGGCCTTCATCAACGACGTCATGAGAAATCAATGCAGAGTTGCGTACGTGTCTACTTTAACTAGGTTTAGACACGATGTCCACAGCACCAGGAAGGTTTTTTCTGAAGCTTTCTACATCTCCAGCAAGCACAAAGAAACTCTTTATACTATCAATCAGAGCTAACAGCTTCAGGCTGGAAATCAGAAACAAAGTAACACTCCTTAGGGCACCGGTCTCTTGAGGATAAGCTCGACTACTAAATAAAACCATGCCCAAGGAAATCATCTGACCAAGAATTGCCTTAGCAGTGCCATTAACCCATAATCTCTTACTAGAGACTCCCAGAACGATCCAAGCTTTCTGCTTCTCAAGTCCCCCCCTCAGAAGGTGCTCACAGAGGCCAGAGCCATCAGCTTCATGGGGTTAGACACATTCATGCTTTCCTCTACCACATCAGCACCCCACCCGCACCGCCCACCCCGGCTGGCCAAGAAATGCTCCGGTAATTCGAGTGGTTCCAGGTCATCAAGGTAAGAGCAGCGAAATTCCCTACAGCTGGCGTGACTGTGGCCGCTGCTGAGAAACCAGCGTTACGCTCCTACGCGGCTGCTCTCCTTCAAAGAGTTACCGGTCCCACTTGAAGTACTGATGGCTAAGTTCCTAGTTTAGTGAGAGAAGATTTGTTACATGATCACACTTCCCCCCCCCCCCCAGGCAACGCATCCACAACCCATTCGTCTCAGAGCAACTAAGTAGTCCTTAGAAAGCACGATACGCTGCAAGTTTCTGCTGCAGCGACCGCTGCAGATGGGAGGTAACTCACCCACTAATCCTTGGTGCAAGGCAGCAATGAGGAGAACCCCTGCTGTCCAGTCCCACACCCTTGCAGGCTGTTTGTCTCAGTGAAAGCGCACTGGATTGCAAACGTCCCTGTAACCGTCCTAAAACCCACTAAAGACCCAGGGTCATTTACCTTGGCAATTTTTACAATTAAATGAGGGCCTTCTGATTTAGTTGCACTGTCATCGGGACACAGCTTTTGGTACACTTAGTACTTATTATTCTTATTATATGTACTTACTATTGTATACTTTTGGCACACAGTAATAGGTATACTTGTTCCACTGCCTTCAGCAGTGGCTGAAGAGACACTATGAAAGCTTAAACAAACACCTAAACAAAATGAGAAAACACATCCAAGAATAACTTCGGTGTTTCTCATCATCTCACTCAAGAATGAGGCCGCTGACATTTTTTACTTCTGATTTGCAGCTTAGAAATTTCTTAGGAAAGCTTTATTTCTCTTCTTTGCTCCTGATAACGTCAGCCACGTGTTTGTAAAAATATTAATTTTGGCTATTAATTAAGCTCTGTACTTGTAACAGGAGTGAACGCAGACCTTCATTTTGCATTTTCTGTTATCGCTCCTCACGTAGTATTTGCTTGGGTTTTGTAACTCACCCTTGCTAACCCTCACACAGGCATACTGCAATTCAGTGCAATACTGATAAGCCAGTGAAACTGCTGCAACTGCTCGCAGCGTAAGGAGCATTCAAGGACCAAGGTCCACATGACTTCAGTGACGAGGCAGCTTTCAAACTGGACAACTCTTAATTCAAGAGACGGAGGAGAGACAACTCTTTACTCTTAGACGCTGGACTTCCTGTAATTTTCCATACCAGGAAAAAGCAAAGTGACAGGGAACAACGAATTCCAGAGGAAAAAAACAAGTTCACCAAGAAGTGGCTAGCCGGTACTTTTAAAATACAGAAATAAACGTAATTTTTAGTAAGATCATTAGGAAGATGATCCCGTCCCTTGCTAAAGCTGACTAAGAATACTTATTCACCCTCGCATTACACCCCCATTGTCTTTCTGCTGTGCCACCTGGTACCAACAACCCCCCCCCCCCCCGACTGCAACCAACACAACACCCCCCCACACCCCCCGACTGCTACCATCATCTCTTGTGCTCCCTCCCCCCTGCCTCACCCCCCTCCTCTCCACTCCCCCACCGCGGCGCTGGAGCAGAGCCTGCGCCAACGAGCTCAGAGCCCCTTAGTTTGCTCTCTGTTTCGTCCCGCACCTCGGACACTGCTGCACCCCAGCAGATGGGAACCAGGGCTCTACCCGCCAAAAGCCAACGATTTGCTAAGAGCTTGTTCAAAGGGTTTCAAAGGCACCGCTGTCTCAGCCTCAGACCTCTGGATGGCTTCCTGCTTGCCGCACAGCAGCCCAGGTCAGCAAGGTCTCTATCCCCCTAGAAGGAAACACTGACACATGCCTTCCTGATGCCCGCCTCGTTTCTAAACAGCTAACATACAAAACGGCATCTTGTTAAAGCCCAGTTACACGAAGTCTCAGCGCTGCGCACCCCCTTCCTTCAATCCGTACCTCCTACACACACTTCCTCGTTTCTTCACTCAGGGAGTTAACCACACTTCTTGTTCCTATAGCAAAATGCACTTACCTATAGCGATTCCAGGCGGACCTCCTATCAGACCCCCAACAAACGCTGTTGCACCCGCCAGCAGGGTTCCTCGACCAGAGTATTTGACAGCAGCTTCCATCCCCTTCACCTGAGAGACACAACAGAACAATCGCATCACATCATCAACACGGATGGGCATCTTGGCAAGTTAAGGTCCTGGAAAAGACGTTTTATGTTATCTTTTGAGTGCTGCAACAGGGACTAAATCCTGCTGCTAAACAAGTTCAGGAGCCTGTGAAACTAAAAGAACAGAGGCACAATTAATATAGGGAAAAAAAAGATTTGCTTTCTCTTTCGTTTCTGGGAAAACCAAACCTCTTTCCAAGCAGCTAAACATTATTGAAACTGCTGATAAAACCACAGAGCAGACCAGAAAAATATGGTTTAAAGACCAATTCAGAAGACCAAACAAGAACAAGTACCAGCAATGAGAGGCTTAAGAAAGTTTCTAGCTAATTCGACAGCACATTGCCTTTGCCTCGAGCAACTGCTGCGTGTCTTCAGCATCGTGCACAGCTCTGGGAAAAAGGCAAAGCAGAACCCCCTCTACCACAACTAGCAGGTCATAATTGACAAATCTGCCAGGTATTTTCTCCTTGTCCTAATCCTTGCCAGAAATCAGTTGTTTGTTTTCACATGTCAGTTTTTCTCCCCGTTTTGTTGCACACTTAAACACTTTCACACTGGTTTCTGAAGGCAGGAGGGTGTCTATAGCAAGCAAGAAGAGCCTGAGGAAGGGAACAGATTTCAGAAGGAGTCAGAGACCTGGGACTGGGAATAAAGGGGGAGCTCTGGAGACAGGGCATCAGAAATGCAGGCGTGTATGGGCACGGCAGTCGGGACTCAGAGCAGACACGCGAGACGACTCTCGTGTACGAGGAGACAGAGAGGTGGGACCTCAGCCCCCTGGCACACAATGACAAGTCCCCAGCATGGGGCAGACACCTGCCCCCGAGAACGATCCCGCCAAGACCAAACCTTTTCCACCTCATTCGCTTGCTGCTGCTGCCGCCGCCTATCTAAGCCCATCCATTTCCGTAGAGGCCCACGGAGAGCATGGCTACCCACTGCTGCTGCTGCGGCCACCGCTGACAAAAAGGGCAGCGGGCCATGCCCAGGTGAAGGTTCCAGCCCCCACTCCTGCAGGCACGGGAAGCCACGCCATTGCATTGAGCGCAACCCCGAGAAAAGGCACATGAACATGGCCTAGCTAAAAAAAATACTAACACAGGGCACCTTTTTGGAATTTCTGCGTATTAACTATTCTTTTCCCCAGGTCGCTTGCCTTGTCACAGCAGGTGGCTCAGGAGGCGTAACAGAAGAAAACACATGCCTCAGAGTTGCAGGTGCCAGCAAGTGTAGGGAGCCAGGAAAGAGGCTGTACGAAGAAACAGTACGGCTGCTCTGCTTTACAAATGAGAAGATTCCACCTGAAGAAAAAGATTTTACCCCTTGTTTTGCACCTCACGTTTGCTTGCTGGTAAGCCAGTCACTTCAATCAAACTTTTGAGAAATGGTTACTACGCTCTAACTTTTCCAGGCATCCCTCCTGCAATCTGAGAGAGAGATTTGCAAAAATGCTGACCCCTCAAAATAACAACTGAATTCAAATGCAGCGCTGCCCGAGTACAGCGTTACGCAATGCCAAGCCCTGAACGATCCACCTTGGGCATTCAGTTTGGCAAAGCAAGTGGATACTTTTAACAACTCTCTTAATGATAGGAGAACCGAGATATTACAAATATCCTCATCTCATGTCGCAAAACCAGGTTCAATACTAATGGAAGACACTGATTCAGACCAATGAGACCAGAGGAAAACCCACAAAGGGAAATGAAGAAACGCCACCCCCACAGCAGAGTTGGAGGAGTGTTCAGTAAATAAGGCCCGAGGACGAGGCACTGAACAGTAAGAAAAAGCTTGCTCGTTAAGCAAACACCTTCCATTCTGCACACCAATGGAGGAAAGGGCTTGCGGCGGGTGGGGGGAAGCATTCAGTATGATTAGACATATATTCACCCCGAAGGCACAGATTTATTGTTGTACGTGTAACGTTAGCACTATCAAACAGATGAGCGTCTGGTTTTCCAGCCTCTAGGACACTTTTGATCCCAGTGCGTGTGCAACTTTCTCAGCCCAGGCCAACTTGCCTTCAAGTCTTTTTTGAATACATCTCCTCAGTGCAGACTGAAAGTGGAGTGCTAGCACACTATTTTTCCTATTAAAAATTAATTACTGTGAAAGCGAAAGCGAAAGCTTTCTTTTGCACTAAAATAGCTGACCCCAAATCATCCGTGTCATTGTACTATCCAAGCACTGCTGACACTGAACAAAAATCTGTGTTTTGGGAAGGCACCACATATGCTCCATAGCTGCAGAGAGGCACAGTAGGAAATTCATCAAATAGCTGCATTTCTCTCACTACTTCATTCATCCTCGTGCCAGTCTAAAGGAAAACATCAAAGCTCTTCCTTTTACCACCGTTGCTTTTGGGTTTTTGGCAGGCTTATGACACAGCAGCGTATCAGGATGGCAGCGCGTGCTGGTTAGCGACAGCAGAGTGACACGCTCTGCTTCCAGAGTTATATATTATCTCATTCAACACGATTCAAGCTCAAAGTAATAAACAAATGGCTGCTCTGTTCATCCTGGAGCAGGAGGAAGTAAAAAAAAAAAAACAAAACACAACAAAATGATCACACCGTACCCAACCCACTGAAAGTCCTACTAATGCAAACAACCAGAGAGGGTCCCCAGATTCATCTGTGGTGTGAACCTCAGTTCATCTCTTTTCTATTTAACATTCCCATCGCATTATCCTACTTCCCCCTTCACAGAATGACGACTTTTGACAGGCAAAAGCCATTTCATCCCCTGGGTTCACTGTCCCACTTACAGAAAAACAAACACCCTCCCAAATGCCCACACAGGAGATATTCTAACCAGCACACGGCCTGGCCCACAGCCGAGCTGTCCTCACTGCTCCTTACAGTCTGCTATCGAGTTAACTGAGTAGACTCCTCAGTAACCATCGCTACCATCTGCAGGTGCACAGAACAAAAATCCCCTACAGGACAAACTCCAAACCTACCAAGCAATGAAGACATAGGTCTAAGTCGTCTTACCAGGAGCTAACTTGATCTTGGTGGGCCCCATATGGTGATAAGCAAGAACGTGGCATGAGAATCTCCATACAATCGCTAGAAAGCAGACACATGAACTGCGTAGCTCTTCAAGATGCAACTTCAAGACAATAGCAAATACTTCTGCAAGCAGAGATGACCAGGAGATAACCCAGGACAATTTCTTCTGCCTCAGCTGTACAGCAACAGCTCTACCGGTAATGCAACCTTTTGTACTAAATACCAGGTCAGCACTAGAGCAAAACCAAATGCAAAGCACTCGGCAACTGAGGCAGACGAAAGAACACAATTCCACAAACAACAGCGTGCACAAAGGTCTGACTTGATGCTTCAACAGGCCAGAAGTCCATTAACGACTTCAGTAATAGCTGGTGGGCAGGCAGGGAATCAAGATATTCCTATCTGCAAAGGACAACCGTCTCATCGCTGGGCCATACGCATATGCTGGCCTAAGCAGCATCTGTGCTCCGACACCGTCGCTTCTGAAAATCCTACCCTTGGAGCCCTCAGCGCTCAGCCTAGTATTTAAAATCCGCCAAGCAGGTGGCTTCATCGGCATCAGCGGCCAGAAGAACTTTGTTTCAATATCAACTTGAGCGCATTAAAATCAATCCACGGGTTCTGAATGTTTCGAAATTTATCAAAATCTTCATGACTAAAACAGGCTGCGCGTGAAAGGTAACTGTAAACTCTTTCAAACAGCTGAAATGTAATGACACTTCAGGTATTTTTCACTCATTTTCCTACAAGGCCCAGCTCAGGTTTACTACCGCCGAAGCGCCGCCACAGCCGCAATGCCATTTGGGGACAAGCAGAAAGCGTTCGTTAAAGGCGAGCTCAGGCCGCTGCCAGGATTTCCAAGGCTCCTCTCGCCGTCCCCGGACACCGCCCTCCGGCCCAGGGCCGGCCCCGCAGGCCGGAGCGGCGGCGGGCCCGCCGGGGCGCGGCCCGGCCACGGCCCGCAGCAGGGCCCCTCCGGGGCAGCGCCGGCACCCGCCGGGCTGCGGGCCGCGGCCCCCCGGCCCCGCTCCCCGCAGCGCCCGGCCGCCGCAGCCGGCCTCCTCGGGAACCTTCCCGGCCGCCGCCGACCCAAACCCCGCCGGCAGCGGGCCGGGGTCCGGGGGAGCTCCCCGGGCTGCGGCGGGGCCCGCCCGGCCAGCGGCAGGCCCCGCCGCGGCTCCCGGCCCCCTCGGGCACAGCCGGCGCCGAGCCCCGCCGCGGCCCTTCCTTCCCTCCTTCCCGCCCTCCCTCCTTCTCCCGCCTCCAGCCGCCCCCCTCAGCCGGCGGCGCCCGCCGCGCCCGGCTCGCAGGAGGCCGGCCGGGAAGGGGCTGCGGCGCCGGGGGAGGAGCGCGGCCCGGCGGGGCGACCCCCGCGCAGCTCGGCCTCTGCCCTGCCCGCCCCAGGCCCGCGGCCTCCCGCCGGCCTCGGCGGTGCCCGAATGCCTGCAAAACGGGCGTCATGATGCAGGTCGGAAACCACTCTGAGATCTGCTCATGATCTGCTGAAATACCGGATGCTCTCATAAATTAATTGCAACCAACATCTTTCCTGGGGCCTGCTTTACAATCAGATGTCAACTTCTTTCATCATGGGTCCAAACACCTGATTGTAAGACGGCAGGCTCCAACCTACTGTATCATTCAGTCATCTGCTGCTTTAGCAGTGTGTTTTTTTGGAAAGCGTGAATTCAATTTGGGAAATCACCAGCACATTGCAAATAAAAGTAACCGCCTTCATTAAAATAGTATTTTCACGTGGCTATACAGAGTAGGTGAAGTCTTAAACAGCCAGGTGCAGTGTGTGTCATGTGGCAATGAAACTGAATGAACACTGATTTTAGGCTTGGCATTACGGAACTATGCCAGGGTAAGGAGTGCCTGCCTGCCGTTCGCTTCCACCTTTCGCAGATGTCTTTGTTCACAAAAAGTGTTCTCAAATGGTGAGAAGAACCATCGCTGCGCTGCGCTCCAGACAGGAAAGTACACTGAATTAATTAATGGCAAATTGTACCTGCAGCAGTAAATTAATCAAATGCATACCATAGCAACTTCTGAGTTGAAAGCTTCACCGCTTAAAACGCAACTACCAGGAACCTCACCACACACAGACAGGTAAATCTTTATTTTGGGGGGCAAAGGCAATTAGGACAGCAGTTTCACTTGGTTTTACATACAACAAAGGCACACCTGCACATTTTTCTACTTACGAACTTGTCTTACAAGCGCCTGGAAACAAATGCTGAACAACTGGTTGGGATATCTGGTAACCTTGCATTTGGGGCTTACAGTGTTAACTGCAGCCAGCATGTCACCCCACACCACCACCACCGCTGCTGCCAGCTGCTGGCTGACCAGTACAGGGCTGCCTTCTTCCTCAAATTTCAGAACGTAAAGCGTTCATTTACTTTAAAGCAAAACACAGGCCACCATGATGCTTGTTATGAATATTTTAATGAAAACAGAGGACCAGCTCTTCAGATTCACTCAAGAACCCGATGCTGAAATGACAACCCTAGCCCTAGAGATAGTACAAAAATGGCAGATTCGGCTCCCCATTTCCTTTTCTTTTTTTTTTAAAGTCTATTCTTGCCATGCCTTCCCATTCCAGGACACCAGGAACTCCTAACTGCGCAGTTTGTTTACCTGTTGCTTTAAACATTGTTTAGGCATTGGCTTCACTTCTTACAGAACGGAATAAGTAACTCAAGAATTACAACAAAACTGCGACAAAGAACGAAGTAAGGATTGAGATCCTCGAGTTCACAGTAGAATAACGTACTTCCTTATAACTTTCTTTTGCGGGACTCAAACAGACGGTAGGTAAAATTCTTCAAAGTGCCCTACCTACTTTGGCACCTATACGTCAGCCAGAGAAGAAACTTAAAGCACTTACACAAACAGCATTAAATCTCCTGAATAAAACACAATGACTGAAAATTTTAACTAGTGATACATTAGCGTAAGAGAAGCATAATTCCCTTCAGTTATTTTGAATTCAATCCTAGTGCAGAGTAATTCAAACTTACATAGCAAGTCAGTGTCAGGATAATGCAGTAATCTAATACTATCCTTACAATACAAAACAAATCGACCAAACAAACAAAAAAGAAAACCACCCCAACCCCCAAAATAATACTTAGATCTTCCTACATTCATAATCAGTACTGATAACTAGTAATTGCTGTGTTGAAGAACCACAATTTTCAGAGTAAAAATTCATTACACTGCAAAAAGCCTGCTCTGGAACAGTTTATTCTCTATACTGTATCTCTGCTCTTAGCTCTTTGGAGAGGTAATTTATCAGGACTGCTGTCAACTTCTGCTGGAGGCCAGCGTTTCCCATTACAAGAGCAGTCAGCTGAACAATATCAGTCCAGTCTAAGTGCCTGAGAATAGCAACAGCTTCATCATAGAGCTTCTGCTGCTCAGCAGGAGGCAATTCCAACAAAATCTGAGGGACCGGCCTGAACTGTCCGGTAGTCATCCAGGCACCAAGCAAGCCACCAACTGCTCCTCCTGGAAAAGAGAGAGAGAGATGTTACCCTTTACCAGTTAATGTTAAAACCTGAAATTCTATCCACGGCCTTCATCAACGACGTCATGAGAAATCAATGCAGAGTTGCGTACGTGTCTACTTTAACTAGGTTTAGACACGATGTCCACAGCACCAGGAAGGTTTTTTCTGAAGCTTTCTACATCTCCAGCAAGCACAAAGAAACTCTTTATACAATCAATCAGAGCTAACAGCTTCAGGCTGGAAATCAGAAACAAAGTAACACTCCTTAGGGCACCGGTCTCTTGAGGATAAGCTCGACTACTAAATAAAACCATGCCCAAGGAAATCATCTGACCAAGAATTGCCTTAGCAGTGCCATTAACCCATAATCTCTTACTAGAGACTCCCAGAACGATCCAAGCTTTCTGCTTCTCAAGTCCCCCCCTCAGAAGGTGCTCACAGAGGCCAGAGCCATCAGCTTCATGGGGTTAGACACATTCATGCTTTCCTCTACCACATCAGCACCCCACCCGCACCGCCCACCCCGGCTGGCCAAGAAATGCTCCGGTAATTCGAGTGGTTCCAGGTCATCAAGGTAAGAGCAGCGAAATTCCCTACAGCTGGCGTGACTGTGGCCGCTGCTGAGAAACCAGCGTTACGCTCCTACGCGGCTGCTCTCCTTCAAAGAGTTACCGGTCCCACTTGAAGTACTGATGGCTAAGTTCCTAGTTTAGTGAGAGAAGATTTGTTACATGATCACACTTCCCCCCCCCCCCCCCCCCAGGCAACGCATCCACAACCCATTCGTCTCAGAGCAACTAAGTAGTCCTTAGAAAGCACGATACGCTGCAAGTTTCTGCTGCAGCGACCGCTGCAGATGGGAGGTAACTCACCCACTAATCCTTGGTGCAAGGCAGCAATGAGGAGAACCCCTGCTGTCCAGTCCCACACCCTTGCAGGCTGTTTGTCTCAGTGAAAGCGCACTGGATTGCAAACGTCCCTGTAACCGTCCTAAAACCCACTAAAGACCCAGGGTCATTTACCTTGGCAATTTTTACAATTAAATGAGGGCCTTCTGATTTAGTTGCACTGTCATCGGGACACAGCTTTTGGTACACTTAGTACTTATTATTCTTATTATATGTACTTACTATTGTATACTTTTGGCACACAGTAATAGGTATACTTGTTCCACTGCCTTCAGCAGTGGCTGAAGAGACACTATGAAAGCTTAAACAAACACCTAAACAAAATGAGAAAACACATCCAAGAATAACTTCGGTGTTTCTCATCATCTCACTCAAGAATGAGGCCGCTGACATTTTTTACTTCTGATTTGCAGCTTAGAAATTTCTTAGGAAAGCTTTATTTCTCTTCTTTGCTCCTGATAACGTCAGCCACGTGTTTGTAAAAATATTAATTTTGGCTATTAATTAAGCTCTGTACTTGTAACAGGAGTGAACGCAGACCTTCATTTTGCATTTTCTGTTATCGCTCCTCACGTAGTATTTGCTTGGGTTTTGTAACTCACCCTTGCTAACCCTCACACAGGCATACTGCAATTCAGTGCAATACTGATAAGCCAGTGAAACTGCTGCAACTGCTCGCAGCGTAAGGAGCATTCAAGGACCAAGGTCCACATGACTTCAGTGACGAGGCAGCTTTCAAACTGGACAACTCTTAATTCAAGAGACGGAGGAGAGACAACTCTTTACTCTTAGACGCTGGACTTCCTGTAATTTTCCATACCAGGAAAAAGCAAAGTGACAGGGAACAACGAATTCCAGAGGAAAAAAACAAGTTCACCAAGAAGTGGCTAGCCGGTACTTTTAAAATACAGAAATAAACGTAATTTTTAGTAAGATCATTAGGAAGATGATCCCGTCCCTTGCTAAAGCTGACTAAGAATACTTATTCACCCTCGCATTACACCCCCATTGTCTTTCTGCTGTGCCACCTGGTACCAACAACCCCCCCCCCCCACTGCAACCAACACAACACCCCCCCACACCCCCCCCCCCCCCCCGACTGCTACCATCATCTCTTGTGCTCCCTCCCCCTGCCTCACCCCCTCCTCTCCACTCCCCCACCGCGGCGCTGGAGCAGAGCCTGCGCTAACGAGCTCAGAGCCCCTTAGTTTGCTCTCTGTTTCGTCCCGCACCTCGGACACTGCTGCACCCCAGCAGATGGGAACCAGGGCTCTACCCGCCAAAAGCCAACGATTTGCTAAGAGCTTGTTCAAAGGGTTTCAAAGGCACCGCTGTCTCAGCCTCAGACCTCTGGATGGCTTCCTGCTTGCCGCACAGCAGCCCAGGTCAGCAAGGTCTCTATCCCCCTAGAAGGAAACACTGACACATGCCTTCCTGATGCCCGCCTCGTTTCTAAACAGCTAACATACAAAACGGCATCTTGTTAAAGCCCAGTTACACGAAGTCTCAGCGCTGCGCACCCCCTTCCTTCAATCCGTACCTCCTACACACACTTCCTCGTTTCTTCACTCAGGGAGTTAACCACACTTCTTGTTCCTATAGCAAAACGCACTTACCTACAGCGATTCCAGGCGGACCTCCCATCAGACCCCCAACAAATGCTGTTGCACCCGCCAGCAGGGCTCCTCGACCAGAGTGTTTGACAGCAGCTTCCATCCCCTTCGCCTGAGAGAGACGGCAGAACAGTTGCATCACATCATCAACACGGATGGGCATCTTGGCAAGTTAAGGTCCTGGAAAAGACGTTTTACATTATCTTTTGATGGCAGCTAAACAAGTTCAGGAGCTTATGAAACTAAAAGAACAGAGGCACAATTAATATAGGAAAAAAAAAAAAAAGACTTGCTTTCTCTTTTGTTTCTGGGAAAGCCAAACCTCTTTCCAAGCAGCTAAAAGTTATTGAAACTGCTAATAAAAACCACAGAGTAGACCAGAAAAACGTTTTTAAATTAAATACTGTGAAAGCGAAAGCGAAAGCTTTCTTTTGCACTAAAATAGCTGACCCCAAATCATCCGTGTCATTGTACTATCCAAGCACTGCTGACACTGAACAAAAATCTGTGTTTTGGGAAGGCACCACATATGCTCCATAGCTGCAGAGAGGCACAGTAGGAAATTCATCAAATAGCTGCATTTCTCTCACTACTTCATTCATCCTCGTGCCAGTCTAAAGGAAAACATCAAAGCTCTTCCTTTTACCACCGTTGCTTTTGGGTTTTTGGCAGGCTTATGACACAGTAGCGTATCAGGATGGCAGCGCGTGCTGGTTAGCGACAGCAGAGTGACACGCTCTGCTTCCAGAGTTATATATTATCTCATTCAACACGATTCAAGCTCAAAGTAATAAACAAATGGCTGCTCTGTTCATCCTGGAGCAGGAGGAAGTAAAAAAAAAAAAAAAAACCACAACAAAATGATCACACCGTACCCAACCCACTGAAAGTCCTACTAATGCAAACAACCAGAGAGGGTCCCCAGATTCATCTGTGGTGTGAACCTCAGTTCATCTCTTTTCTATTTAACATTCCCATCGCATTATCCTACTTCCCCCTTCACAGAATGACGACTTTTGACAGGCAAAAGCCATTTCATCCCCTGGGTTCACTGTCCCACTTACAGAAAAACAAACACCCTCCCAAATGCCCACACAGGAGATATTCTAACCAGCACACGGCCTGGCCCACAGCCGAGCTGTCCTCACTGCTCCTTACAGTCTCCTATCGAGTTAACTGAGTAGACTCTTCAGTAACCATCGCTACCATCTGCAGGTGCACAGAACAAAAATCCCCTACAGGACAAACTCCAAACCTACCAAGCAATGAAGACATAGGTCTAAGTCGTCTTACCAGGAGCTAACTTGATCTTGGTGGGCCCCATATGGTGATAAGCAAGAACGTGGCGTGAGAATCTCCATACAATCGCTAGAAAGCAGACACATGAACTGCGTAGCTCTTCAAGATGCAACTTCAAGACAACAGCAAATACTTCTGCAAGCAGAGATGACCAGGAGATAACCCAGGACAATTTCTTCTGCCTCAGCTGTACAGCAACAGCTCTATCGGTAATGCAACCTTTTGTACTAAATACCAGGTCAGCACCAGAGCAAAACCAAATGCAAAGCACTCGGCAACTGAGGCAGACGAAAGAACACAATTTCACAAACAACAGCGTGCACAAAGGTCTGACTTGATGCTTCAACAGGCCAGAAGTCCATTAACGACTTCAGTAATAGCTGGTGGGCAGGCAGGGAATCAAGATATTCCTATCTGCAAAGGACAACCGTCTCATCGCTGGGCCATACGCATATGCTGGCCTAAGCAGCATCTGTGCTCCGACACCGTCGCTTCTGAAAATCCTACCCTTGGAGCCCTCAGCGCTCAGCCTAGTATTTAAAATCCGCCAAGCAGGTGGCTTCATCGGCATCAGCGGCCAGAAGAACTTTGTTTCAATATACCAGTTTTAACCCTGCCCTGCATTTGTGATTTTCAGTTATTTTCCTCAGGCAGGGTTCGCTCCTACTTATTGGTCTAAAGATTAGAACATGCTGATTGCCACTCCTTATCTCTGGATTTGGCATTCTTCTCTCCCAACGGTGAGGATTCACTACATCTACAAATATTTATTGCAAGAATACAAGCGTGTTGCTGACTATATAAATCGAACGCTTATTTTTGAGTTTCAATTATATTAGAAGATGGTAAGAAACTCATCCATTTGCTAGACAATCCAAATTCAACCGAAATGTGTAAAAGAGCATTTTAATATTGTTTGGTAAGAACTGCGACCTTAACAGCTTTGCTTACTTTCTTCTTTTGTGTATTTACCAAAGCATGGAGATTTACCAAAGCATCCAATTGCTTTACTTAACCAAAGAGGCAACAAATTTACTCATTACACAAACTCACTCCTTCTAGGAACCAAGGAGCTGATTTTACAAGGCTCTTGGATGCCTAAAAATGCAGGTAAACACTCAGTGGGAATGATCTCCTTCCACCGAGATGAAAGGAAATCTGGGACCTAACCTGCCTAGGCACTGACGATGTCCTGCTTACCTGGACTGGAAAGTTACTCAGCACCTGCGAAAGACTGGCTGCACGTCCTCCAGCCCTTGAAACCTTTTCAGAGCTACTCACTGTCTTTTTAATTGATAAATTAAGGGCGGAAATTTCTTTCAGTTCCTAGCCAGCTTCTCCCTTTTGAACGCAGTATTTGAGAAAGAAAGAGTTGCAGGTTGCTTGCGTCGGCTACCTGCTACTGAAGCCAAAACGATCGCTTTCCGTTAAGAAAGTAAAGAGAGCCAACACTTGGAGAACACAGAAACAGCAGCGCTTCTTCCCCTGCACAGATACTTGGCACGGTACAGGGCAGTGGTCTCTCCAAAATCTGAACTAAGCCCCGAAGTTCAAGATGCTTTCCCTGACTCACTACAAAAACATCAACTTGAGCGCATTAAAATCAATCCACGGGTTCTGAATGTTTCGAAATTTATCAAAATCTTCATGACTAAAACAGGCTGTGCATGAAAGGTAACTGTAAACTCTTTCAAACAGCTGAAATGTAATGACACTTCAGGTATTTTTCACTCATTTTCCTACAAGGCCCAGCTCAGGTTTACTACCGCCGAAGCGCCGCCACAGCCGCAATGCCATTTGGGGACAAGCAGAAAGCGTTCGTTAAAGGCGAGCTCAGGCCGCTGCCAGGATTTCCAAGGCTCCTCTCGCCGTCCCCGGACACCGCCCTCCGGCCCAGGGCCGGCCCCGCAGGCCGGAGCGGCGGGGGGCCCGCCGGGGCGCGGCCCGGCCACGGCCCGCAGCAGGGCCCCTCCGGGGCAGCGCCGGCACCCGCCGGGCTGCGGGCCGCGGCCCCCCGGCCCCGCTCCCCGCAGCGCCCGGCCGCCGCAGCCGGCCTCCTCGGGAACCCTCCCGGCCGCCGCCGACCCAAACCCCGCCGGCAGCGGGCCGGGGTCCGGGGGAGCTCCCCGGGCTGCGGCGGGGCCCGCCCGGCCAGCGGCAGGCCCCGCCGCGGCTCCCGGCCCCCTCGGGCACAGCCGGCGCCGAGCCCCGCCGCGGCCCTTCCTTCCCTCCTTCCCGCCCTCCCTCCTTCTCCCGCCTCCAGCCGCCCCCCTCAGCCGGCGGCGCCCGCCGCGCCCGGCTCGCAGGAGGCCGGCCGGGAAGGGGCTGCGGCGCCGGGGGAGGAGCGCGGCCCGGCGGGGCGACCCCCGCGCAGCTCGGCCTCTGCCCTGCCCGCCCCAGGCCCGCGGCCTCCCGCCGGCCTCGGCGGTGCCCCGCCGGACAGCGCCGCGCCCGCGGCAGCCCGCCCTCACCTCCGCGCCGGCCGGGGCGCTCTGGGAGCGGGGCGGCGGGCCCGGCTCCCTCCGCTACAGCCGGCCTCTGCGGCGGCTGCCGCGCTCGCTGCACGGGGAAAGCTCGTAGCCCGGAGCGGCGCCAGCAGTGGGTGTTGGGGTGCCGCCGCCTCCTCCCGCCTGCCCCCGCGGCGGCAGCCAGAGCCGCGCCGGCCCGGGCTCCCCGAGGCGGGCGGTGCGCCCCGGGCCGCGGTGCGCGCTCCCCGCCCCGCCCGGCCCGGCCCGGCGGAGCCGCTCTCCTGCAGCTGGGTGCTCGTTTTGGAACGGCGCAAGGCGCCCGGGGAGCGTCTGCGGCTCCGGTTGCGGACACGGGCTCTGGGAAGGGCGTTAGACACTGTCGGGGTGTTTTCGAGCAGGCTGCTGGGGAAACGCACCTCCCGCTCCCGGCCGAGCTGCTAAGGAGGAGGAAGAAAGGGACTGCTTACCACAGAATGCTCCTAGGACAGCCCTGCACCTAAGCTGAGAATATAATCTGAGGATATTTTTTGCATACTTTTCATCCAGGTTTATTTCAGTCGTCAGCTCGGTAAACTGCAGCGTGCTAGCCTGACGGAGCACCATACGTAATCAAACCAGCTATGCGCTGAAGCAGCGTTCAACAGCTGTGTCACATACGGCTCCTGAAAGACCACACTGTTCTTAACACCAGTACAATCTTTGAAAAGTTACTGCCTAATGTTAAAAATGCTATTGCTTCCCAAGAACGGATTATTAACAGAGGTTTTTGGTTTTGTCAGCATTTTATTATGATTTCATTCCTGATACCAGGTAAACCACCTGCCCCCGGTTCCTTGTTGAGAAGATGAAACAGCAGGATGAGGAAAAGAAGGAGGAATGTAACTCACGATTTTTGTCCCTTTCCTGTGGCTGCACCGGGGACTTGTTAACCTCCCCATGCTTTATACGATCACATAAAATAACCCTCTGGGTAACAATTCAAAATGTTACAGGTCTACTGGTGCTCTTGATTTTTATGATTTGGATGTAAAAAGCAAATGTAATTCCTAAAATGAGCAAAGAACCGAAATGCCATGTATGTTTTAAAAAGTAACACCCCAAATTCCAGCTGTAAGCAGCTTTCCAAGGAGCAAAATTAAAAGAAATGAAGTCTGCCAACCATCAAAGGAGGGAATTTTTATCCATCTATCCCAAACTGAATCATTACTTCACTCCTCGGGTTAAAAACAAACATTATTTTTATTATGTTATTAGGGCTACATCAGCAGGTATTTATTAGGTCTATTTTTTTCTGTGGTAGAAGTTACTAAAATGAAAACGCAAGATAACAGTGCAGAGTGTATCCCTTAAGGATGTACGCACTGCTGTAAATCATACTACACTCTCAGAGAAATTCTGACTGTTGAAGTCAATGGGAATCTGGTTATTGTTACTAGCTGGATTAAGGTTTGATTCCGTACGTAGTTACCAGCCAGCATCTGATGGCATGCCTGTTCTGCTCCTTGGAGAGCATTAACCAATACATGTGCATCAGCACACCACACATTCCACCAAACATTCTGTGCGTTTGGGCTAAATCACAGCGCAGAAGTCCTATTTTCGGTCTTGCTGAAGCAGCAAGACCAGCGATAGTTTGCTACCTGGCGGGCTCCATCTGGTGGCTACCCACACCTCGCCATTGCAGGGGTTCAGTTTGGGAAAAAGTCATCCTAAATGCGAGAAGGGACAGCTCTGCTGGCTGCAGTCTCTTGTACAGGATTGTGTATTCTGGCTGGATCTCTCCCTGTAATTCTAGCATGTATTTATGCACATTTCAACATCCGCTCTTCACAAATAATTACTATCCGAGATAAACGTTCACATGCTTTTTAAATTCTAGGAGTGAAGTCCAAGGTGGTCCTGCTGCAAATCAGATCCTGCCAATAATCTCACTGTATTCACTGCAGTATGCCAGGCTCTTAGAAGTACTAGATGTCATTGCTATTCCTATGTCATAGTTCTCTTTTGTCCCCTTTATCAGCATTGATTCACTATTTAATTTCCTTTATCAGGATGTTTTACATCTTTTTCCTCTTCAGGTTACTAGGAACTCTATACTTTTAAAAATCAGGAGGAAAAAAAAATTCCCTTTCACCCCCCAAAATCTTCAAGTCATCTGCCAAAAGCAAGCATCAGAAATCAACCACAGCAATGGTGCCTTGGCATTCAGGTTTGATGAGCCACTTGGCAGATTTCTGTCAAGTCCTTCCCTAACATGCAGCGGAACCCAAAATAACCACAAGCTGGTTCAGCCTGTCCAGTGTGCTGGGTTCACTGCATATTTTCACAGCTTTTGACATACTAGGAGGTAGGCCAAGGGGTGCCAGGAACGATTTCAGCTGGAGATGGACTGTTGCTACCAACAGTGATTCATTCTGGCTTTCAGCCTGCTCCTTATGGGATCTCGAGAAAATGCCCATCAGGAGCAGGCTCATCTGGAGGAACTGTCCAGAAATACCTGATGCAATTATCTGAAATACCTATTACCTTCACAGGAAACTATGACAGATTTTTTTTAAGACGAGGCACTTAATCTTGTTGGACAGAAAAAAGCTGTTTCTCTACATTTTCTTCTGTGCCAGAGATTCACAGAGAAAACACAAGGATTAGGCAACTGTATGTGACAGACTTCGTTTCATCTAGTTGGCCTTTCCCCCCCACCCCGCTTAAAATCTTTACATTTCTTACTATCACAATGGCAGGAAAAAAACATTCCAAACTTGAGGCATGTACGAGTAATATACGTCAATTTGCCTAAGTTTGCAAAGCACCTAAGAATACTCTTGAGATTTCCCTTTTGTGTCAATGTGTTAACTTGGATATAGGTAAGGATGGTTTAATTTACAAGGTTACATCAAAGTGTCCTGGTTTCAGCTGGGATAGAGTTTTCTTCCCAGTAGCTGGTATAGTGCTGTGTCTGAGTCTGCCACTTCTGCTTCATATTATAGTTATAATTTGAACCTTCTCTTCTTGACAACAATTCAGTTTTATAACTCCTGAGTTCCTGATATTATATTCTGGATTACCAAGAAAATAGTGAGCTTCACAAGATCAAACAAGGCACAACCTATATTGAAAGAGAAAATGAATATAAAAGTAATGCTATAGCATTTAAGTCCTTAAACAGAGCCACTTAGTAAGGGAAATCTTCCAACTGCAGAATGGCTGTTTAAAAGGAACGGCGCTTTCTCCTGAACTCTGTGCAATGAGAAAAGGTAACATTTCTAAATCCAGGAACCTAAGTCCAATTTTCACCTATTAACACTCTTCACCTCTGTGCATGCAGGTGTAAATAATATAGTAAAAATGACCGAATCGCTACTGAAAGACACAATAGCAGGTTACAGAGATCCACTACAAGCAAAGCATATGCTTGATGGCAAATCTTTTCCCCATTTCCTACATTAGATATTCATCAGGATCTGACTTCTAATTGAATGCAAATAAAGGATGTAACAGGTTTTTGCATATGAAGTGAAGATATAGAACATCTGTCTCTTCACAGCCTTTCAATGTACCTTATGTGACAGTAAGCAAAGAGGAGGTTTGTTTCATCAGGAAACGGTGAATTTGAAGAACAGCGTGACTGAATTAAATCATTCCACTGCTGCTTTAAAAGGTGCTTCTTTGGTCTCCCCGCACACTCTCAGGTGATAAAATGCCAAGTTGGGCAAAATCAGTTTCAATGCCAAAAAGATGGACTACCGGTGCAGAAGGTCACAAAACACTATTAATTATCTTATATCATCTCGGTCTTGAAAGATGATCCAAAAACATAGGCTGGCACTTTGGAATAAAGCACACTTTGTTAGCTAGCACTATCCAAGCAAGCTGTTTAAGATATTTAAGGCAAATCCTTAACTGCAAACAACATACCTATCTTCTGCTCTTTTAGACTCTTATTAAAGTAGTAATTTGTGCTGTTTTTTTTTTTAATTTTTCAGCAGCCTAATTCTGTAATTGTGTTTACTGGTACAGAGTAGCCATTTTGTGACCTTTTCAGAAAAAGATACAGCAAATCTAAATGTAAAAGTCAGTGTCCTGAAATTAGTTTATGTGCTTATATGTTACAGCATGTATGAACACTGAAGCGGCAATAAAATCCTGGTTAAAAAATAGCTACACAAAATACCTGCAAGGATTCCAGAGAAGAGCTAAAAAAGAGACAATCATCTCCTACAACCACGTCCCCCACTCATCACACTTTTGCAGAATACATCTAAGAAAAGTGTATCTGAGGTTTCCTCAAACCTCTAATTAAAGAGCATACATAAAGTAGACTAAGTTCAAAATCAGATCTAAAATGCATATTGTAAATTCAGTTAAGGAATAAAGCATTCTAGTATCAAGGATGGAAGGATGACATTTAAAGGTGCCTGCAATAACACCAGTGATAGATTTCCATGCTTGATACTATTCAGTGGTGTGAGAAATCTGTACCGTAAGCTGGTGCTTGTGGAGTCTGAGAATAGTAAATGTTCAGCTACATATAATTCTGGCCCCAAACATACAGTACTTTGGAGATGCAAAGAGTAAGCACAAAGAAGCTGACTGAAGTCCCATCAGAGTCAAGGGTCCTTGGCTGACTTCACTTCCAGCCTTACACCGACTTCACGGGTGCTGAATGAGAGCCCAGATTTTAGAAAGCTGTTAGACTAAGTTTCCTGTTCTTCTGGGAACACAGAACAATTCTCTCCAGACTTCTTGGGTCTGAGTTCCGATACTGTGGCAGGCAAGAGGGGAGCTCGCAGTCAGCTAGGGTAGCAGGGTGCAAGGGAAGAGGCCATCTCGTACAGATTACATTGCCTGGTTTTCTTTTCTCATGTGATAGGTTGGAGGCAAGATGGAAAGGTGAATTTGAATCACTCTCTACAATGATGGACCAGATTCAAAGCTTCCAAAAGTCACTGCAAATACTCAAGTGTGTTACAATGGGATTTTCAGACTTATGCAGTTTAGCATGTTGTATTTTAATATTGCCTCCTGGACCACCTCTCTGCTTCACTTGCAATCACAAGGGTGTCACCATTTAGGATCACATAATGCCTGTGTGGCTACAACAGGGTTGTCTAAAGAGCTATTGCTAACCTAAATGAAGAGTATGATAGTGTTTATACTGTATTTGTAGTTGTACTATAATGTGATCTAGACTTTGGAAACAAAAAGAACTGGAAACTCTTTGCAAACTACAAAGAGGCCCTTTGCTGGCTTTCTGCAGACCTCCGTCTGGGAACCACTGCCTTAAAAATGTCACAAATGACTGTATCAGGAGTAAAATGATGTGCATTCAAAACCGGTAATGGGCATAATTTATAAAGAATAGCTAATGCCAAATGGCTTTACCTACGACAGCGTGCATATACACAATCATGAGAGGCAAGTGCTGCTGGAATAGAGAGCATTGACGAAGCAGATGAGTAGAAAGGGAAAGAACTGGGCAGGCCCTTCTCTATGATAAGTTCCAGGGGATCTTTCATTCTGCCCTAAGTAGACAAGCATTAAGTTCTCAAAAGTCTGTTGAAAAGACTCACAGCAGGATGTGCCAATCTCTATACCACGGAAGAAGACTAAGATTTTGCTGCAATTAGAATAAACAACTCTCCTTAATTTCTGTCAAACAGTAGATGTCTCCCTTTGCCAGTATTTGGAATGTGTGTAAAATGTTGTTAGGGTACACATCCACAGCCAGCACTATTACTCTTTTTTTTCAGCCTACATTCCCATCATGCCTCGTAGAAAAATCCATGGGGGACGAAAGATAACACTGAGTCCAAACCCTGAGAACAGAGCCCCATGAAAGCAACAAATTATAAACTCTACTGAAGAGATTTTCTTCAGAAAGATCACAGGTCTCATGCTTTAGTCATGGCCCATTCCTTTGCCAGCAGGTTCAGAGAGAGTGATCTGTGAGAGCTAAGTGATTTCTTTCAAGTAAGCTGCTCACGATGACTACAGAAACCTCAAGGATTACAGTGCACAAACAATGGGAGAAAAGCTGCTTCAAATAATACACCCAGACAATGGAGTTGCCATTATGGTAGCAATGCAAAATATGGACAGGGATTTAAATGAAGCGGGTGATATCTGTATACTTTGGAGGGCTCACGTGTGCCAAATTTGGCAGCATGAGTGTTCGTATTGCTTGTTGCTCCACCCCTTGAACAATGAGGCTAAACCCCATATGTGCAGGAGTTGGTAGAGCACAAGCAGTTTTGCTAATCACACTGCATGCAAAAGCAAAAAGACAAAGGGAACTAGTAATGCTTAGGCTAGCATTGGGGAAATAATTAAGCATGAATGAAATATTGTATGTGGATTTGAAATGAATGTTCTTGGAAACAATTGTGCTGTTTCAGTTGTGCTGCTTTCCCCCCTAAGTTTCACAAAGTAATTTGCATGTCATTTAAATAAATACCATAAATTATTGCAAACTTTTTGTTTTTATTTACATAAAACAAAATGCTCATTTCCATTATTGTTTGGATTACCTGACAAGAGTGAAATGCAGAGGTCTGAGAGGAAACTTGTCTCTCCAAAATATTGGAGATTTCTCATGCGTGAGTGAGCCAGAAAGGAGGACCCCACCTTTAGCCTTGCCTTGTGTAGACAATTAATGCTCTGTAGATGTAACAGAGATACAGGATTGGATCTTTCTGTTGAGCCAAGCTGGAGCTGCAAGCTGGTCGAGGGTACTGGTATATGCTGCCTTGCACTTGTCAGGGCTTCATGGCCCTTCATGAAAATAAGAACAGCCTCAGCACTGCTTGTCTGCTGGCATGCAATGTTCACTGGCCAAACCTGCTTTTTCTGGGATAGCTTAGTTGTTTAGGGCTTAAGCACACACAGCGAACAATGACAACAACAACTGTACAGGCATCCTGAGCTTGCACAAGCCGCTTGGGTGCTGGACCGCATCCGCAGCGGATACTCGCTACAGCTTTCACTGTTAACTTGCATCTTGCTGATGAATTCTCTGTTTCTCTTTGAGAATTCATGAGATTTAACTTCAACCACCATATCTTACAAGGCCTACACTCTTCTTTGATGCTCATATTGTTTTCACTTCCATTCAGTGTTATCCACACATCACCAATTTGATTTCACCTCTGATAAATATTTGCCTTCCTCCTTGACTATATAAACTTACTTCTCAGATTCTTTCTCAAACCTGCTTTCACCTCTCACCCTATGGGGGGGGGGGGTGTCAACAGCATCCAATTCAGAACCCTTGCCATTCTGTGCATTCAGAGAATTAAAAAGAAATCAAATGATTGAAATACAGATCCTAATCCAGAAAAAGGTGAGTGCAAGGTAGCCTAAAAAGTTAAGTAGGTGCACATCCCTCTGCAGGATCATATGGGGCCTGTTGGCCACTGAAAACTAAATATAACTGCCATCACCTGAAAAACCAAGTGACCTAACCATCTGCAAAAGGAGGAACTGAATATCTATTTTTAATGTTCTGGCCATAAGACAGTAAATGATCATTCAGGCTTCTGACCTGTGAAGACTGCCTGCAGGTTTCCTCCACAATGCTTTATTTACATCTGGTTGCTCTCTCCATGCTCTCTCCAGTATAAATGGGAACCCAACAAACATTCTCCTCTCTCCTCACACAACCCTGGGCTGCTTTTGCCCATGGTCTGTTGCAAAATATGTCCAACATTACAGATTGCAAACCAGATGAACTCATTATACAGATGTTCTTTTCACAGAAGAATATCCCATAGTCTCAATTTCTAAGACTGTTTTTTGTATTATAAACCAAGGGATTCAACCCGCTTCCCATCTTGGATACGAAGGCATTTACTTTCCTGGACTTTGCTCAGTGGAGTCCTAAGTTTTGCTTCACCACAAAGGAAGTAAAATTGACTGGGTCTAACTTCATGATTTCCAGATATCACTAGGGTGTGCTGTAGATCATGAAATTTCAGTAAAGCACAGTTAACAGGGAAAAATCTGTCTGCTATACTAAATATTTTAAATTCATTACAAATATAGAAGCAACTAAACACTGACTCAAATTCTTTTTAAAACAACATACACACTCAAGAGAGGTAATATAACACTTTAACAATTTAAAACATTTTTGTTACACAGGCTTGGTAAACACAGTGTGGTACACACCAGAGAACTAACTAGAAGTCAGGCAGATAATCACATGCCTAAACTGCACATAGATAACTAAAATCCAGGCATGCAGTCTGGTGGGAATTGAAAAAAAATGGGACTAGAATGAATATCCATAACAAACCAGGTAACAAGCAATCAGGGACTCTTTGTGGAAAACTTTCTTTGAAAAAAAAATTATGAGACTGTTTATGTCACTGGAACTCACAAGGGTAAGGCCTGGGGATGCAGAGTCAGGGGCTGCATAGTAATTATTTATACCAACTAATGCACATAAACAATGGCGCTGAAATTCCCAGCGAGGATAACAGTAGAACTGAACCAAATTCAGCATAGGAAACTGCACCTGTCAGGTCTCGGCTCTCAGTACTGGGGTGCCCAGCACGGAGTGACACTGGGAAGGGGACCGCAGCCTCTGGAGGAAGGAAGCGTCAGCTCCCAGCTCTTGGCTTCCACCCACTTCCAGCCCCTGCAGGAGGTGGGAACCCTTGCTACAACCTACACCCAACCAGCTGCTCAGCTCTTGGGAGGAAGCATCTTCCCGCTCTTGCACCTATAGCCTTCAGCCTAGGACAGAAACATATATCCTGGCATACCATCCTGTCAGCTCCCAGGATAGTCATGGAGGGGTGGTGGGATAATGAACCCAGCACAATAAGGATGCTGAATCACAAGAGATTTTAAGCACATGCTCAGCTTTAAGCATATATTTACGCTAACAGCCACAGACTCAAATGCAAATTTAAAAACAAGCACCTATTTAAACATGAACAAAAGCTTAAATGGCTTGCTTCGCTGAGGCCCCAACTGTCAAGACATATCCAGTATGCCATAGTTAGTGGTAACAGCAAACAGAATTATCAAGTGATGCTTCCGCAGGCTGTATGAACTGAGTTTGGTAGTCTTACACCATGAACCACGTATTCATTATTACAGCAATTTGTATTACTATTTGTAGCATCTAGGGAACCCCAATCAGGGCTCTATTGTGTTACAGACTGTACAAGCACAGAAAAATAGGATGGCTCTTATAATGAGTACATCACAAGCCCCACTACCATAATTAACATTGATTAGCATCGATGCAAACAGCATGGGAAGACAAAGATTGAGCCAGTTTGGGAGCTGAGGTACTCTCTCACCCTTTAAGGAGGCTCCTCTGGTTCCCAACTGCAGAACAGAGGCGAGGCTGTTTCAGTGGGGAAGGCTGCAGTCTCCAGCACTCCCAGTTAGCAGCTCCCATGAGCACATTCTAGGATACAGGATTCAATGAGGCATCTTTGTCACCTACTAATCCAGGCTCTATCACAGGCAACTACATCACACAGTCCTGCCCTCAAAATTATCAAGAACCATTACAAACCACTCAAGTGCTTTATCTTCCTACTCAGGGCATACATCTCTCTGAAAACATACCAGGTTGGCTGGCACAGTTGAATTAGACTGTGTATCTACACATCAACCTAAATACTAAAGAAGGCCTGCTATTCGCTGTCACAGATCAATATTAGTGTGAAATACAACGGCTAGAATTGACCTGAAACAAGAATCAGAGTCAGACTTTCAGAGTATGTAAATCGACTGAAGCCAAAACACCAGTAGCAAACCAGCTCCCTAATGCCTGAACGGGATATTTACCCTGCTTCCCCAAGCCCCCCTTCCCAGTATTTGTTACTCTTCCCCAATACCGCTGCGAAGCTGTATGATTGCAACCACCACAATCAATTCTGATCAAAAAGGACAGCTGGCAACCTCTGATCTACTTTATGTATTAGAAAAAGACCCCCAAAAGCTAGATCCACTTTAAATGAAATCTCTAGAGCGACCTTAATGGACATGGGATGTGGAGTGGCATGTCATAAACTTCATCCCGCCAATATACGATGATCTTGCCATCCGATGATCTTAAGGGTCTTTTCCAACCTGAATGATTCTATGATTCTATACAGCCCTTGCTAGATCTATAAGTATCATATGCGTCTTCTCATCCCAGGCCCATGGCATTTTCCCAGATTTGCCTTGGATACTAAAGCAGTTTTTCCTTTCCAACTGTAGGAAAGAGTGTCGACAGCTCTGTAATGCCAGCAAAAAAAAGATAACATTTTGAAATGGATAGTGTGAAATTATAGGGTTGAATATTTTGATTATGTAATGAAACTACCTTTATTAACCAAATGAGATTCAAGACCCCAAACTTTCTTATGAACCATCCTCTCCCCAAAATGTTTCTGTATGTTTTTATTGCATAACCTAACAAAATACAGCCACCTTGAATTTCACTTTCATATCCAGTACCATGGAAAATACATCCATGGAAAATACATTCACACTAGAAATTTAGATCAATTCTCCATGACATCACTCATGTCACAACCTAACCTGCAACCTGGTGCATCCTCAGACTCTGTGCATATCCGAAGAATTCTCACACGCATTAAACTGAACATACATGTAAACATTTGCAGGATTATACTGTAGCCACAATTTCAAATGCAATCCAGGTATGCTTACGTGCTCAACTGTAGTTAGGTTCTGGTGCTTTGCTACTTTTTGCCATTCTAGTAAAGTTTCTTAATTTAATTTTTTTTAAGATATTTCCTACAATTTCACTCACAGGGAAGTGAACAATAATTCTGTAAAGCCTAAAAATAAACTTAGATCTGCTAAAAAAAAAACCAACAAACAACCAAACCCAACATCATTTCACTCCCAGGCTTCCACCAGCTGGGCTTGTCTCCTTTAGGTTTGACACCCCTGAGAGCTACATGCACAACTTATAAAGATGAGCAAGTTTACATGAGAATGATGAAGACATCAAATTTTTTAATCTTTACTTTGCCAAAATACTGTCCAGAGCACTTAATACTGGAGGACATTTATTTTTGGCAATTTCTCCCTCACTTTTAATACCGTTCTTATGTTATTGGCAAATTTGGAGAGGTAATGTCCAAATACGTACACTTGTCTACGTGTACTTTTTTCAGGTTTGCTCATTACATTCGTTAAACTATTTAATTCTCAAGGATCTACTGGAGATACAGTGAAGACCCCCTGAACACCAGTTAAGAATAAACCTGTAATGAGAATAAATTACATACACATATCAATTGCTACAGGTCCTGTAAGGAGTGAGACCTTTCTACATAAACATCTGCTGCAGAATTAAATCTGATACATTAATAAAAGCCCTCCCCACCCAAATCAAACAATGGAAGTATAACAGTTACCCGATCAGTTAAAAGAATAAACCTTTTAAATAAATAAATTTGCGCTACACCAATTTATGTCACTATGGTACTTAAGGCGAAACCTTTTAAAGGAATAGATTTACTGTGCATACAGATCTCCACTGGGTATGTGTAATTATGCAAAGGAAAGGCATTACTTTTAAAGTGGATGAATGGCTGATACTTTTTGATTTACTGCTAGAAACAGGAAAATGGTAATGGCATGAAATAAGCATTTGCAAAACCGTTTTGGCAGACAGAAAATGTTTGATTTACCTAGGGCATCCATCAGGTTCTATACTTTAGATCAAAGTAGATAAATGGAAAGGCAAATGGATATTTGGAAAAAAAATCTACAGCTTTTCTGTCAGCCCTGCAAGTAAGTTAAATGTTTGGAGGGAGAAAAAGCCCAAGGCTCTTTGGATGGATGGAAGTCATGATTCATCATTGCTCTGGCAACTACAGCTTTCTGTATTTACCTGGAAAGGTGAGAATGGCATGGAAGTAGTTGTAACTTTCTCATTCTGGACCTGATTCTGAGAGGTGATTTGAAGGCAGCTGGCAAAGCTCACGATTTCCATCTGACACTGGAAATGGATAACACGTACCCTGGGTCATATTTTCGTCTCAACTCCAAGTTGTTCACTCTCTTTTTATCTCCTCTTCTGGCTTGAATTCACATTGGTGAAGAAAATATGTTCCAGTCAAGACACCACCACCCCCCGCCCAAAACTGAAAACCACTGCCTTCTCAGATCCTTTCGAAATCCGTGCAATAGGAAAGCAAGCCGAAGGTAGGACAAGGCTTACTGGACAATTATCTGTGACAAGTCAGGAGACTGAAGAACTAAAGATCAGCTTCTTCCTAGGGCAGAATTCTTCCTAGAGGTTCCTAGGGAAAAGCATGATTTCTGAGTGTGCCATGATCCTGTTCTGAACTCCTCCTATACTGAAATGCATCACCAGGAGCTGTGTAGTATATGCCTTGTGTCAAACCCTTAGAGCATCACTAGACCTGTGGTACACGTGTTGCACAGATGATCTGAACATGCTCAGTAAATCCAAAATGTTTGGGACACATCCAATTTGTTGTGCTTGTGAAAATCCACAGGAGGGCACATGCACAAGAGCCCCAGCCACATCAGATTTACTGCGAGTGTGGACACCATGTGCATTGGCCATTTCCAGTAAGTGTCAGATTTGCTATACATGTACAGTAGAAAGGATTTGCTCACGTGCCGAGAAAAGGCTGGGATTACTAGACATCTGGAAATCTTGACAAACATACGTAATCCTTGAATATAACCTCTTGACAAAATGTCTGCCTGGGGAAGGACACGTCTGGAGAAATTCAACGTATGTCCCTCTGCCTGCTCCATCAGGAAATAATGCAGAGGAGGGTATGGCCTTTCCAGCTCTCTCCACATCATTATGAACAGGAGCAGCAAATCCATCAGCTACTTCTGCATCCATTTACTCTACGGAAGGGTTGCCCAGCTCTTAAGAGGCCAGAGAGCAATCAAAACTCGCATCTTTTGCCCAGATAGGTAAAAAAGCCAGCAGGACTTACAATTACACAATAACAGAGAGCTAGCTGCTCTCTAGGATACTTGTTTCACACATTTATCATAACAAAATTAGCAGGTATCTGCTCCTACTGACTTACACGGCCTGTATTTTTAACTCAGTAGCTTATCCTTGACCAGTGAAATACTGGAATAGGTTACCCAGAGAGGTTGTGGAAACTTGCAGATATTCAGAACCCATCTGGCCAAGATCCTGAGCAACCTGTTCTAGCTGACCGTGCTTTAAGCCAGAGGGCTGGACTAGATGATGCTCCTTCCAACCTCCACTGTTCTCTAATTCTGTGGTGAAGATCTTTCCCTTCAGTTTTGTAGATATGCTTGCCTTCCAAGAAGTAATTAATTGATCATACCTCTACCATAAGCCATGGTTATCACTGCATACAGAGTTCAAAGATGCTGTATTTGCGGAGCAGGCCAAATCCTCCACAGCAATCTGCAGTTATCAACAAAAAATGATGTTTTACCAACAAAAGAGACGAAGAAGGATGATGCTAGCCCTCTGCTTCATTCCAATATCTGTGACTGGTAAACAGCCCTTATACATAAGGCTTTATATACACAGCTGCACAGATGAGATGAAAGCCAACACATCTTCAGACCAGGCTCAGCAAGCAGCACCCAGACCTTTTGTGTCTATATGCCCTCCAATCTCCCCAAGCTTGTCTTTAGTTATGCCTCCCTCAAACAGCAACTCTGCTGCAGACTGCCACATACATGAACTCTTAAAATCAAGACTCAAGACTGTAAGACCACTGAATGCAGGATGCATGTACACCTATAACAGTCAGCGTTCCTACGTGAGCTGAAGATTTGTGCACATCCAGGGATATTCGAAAGTTATACACTTTGTCTGTAGAAAAAGTCATTTCAAGCTTCCATGCAAGGAATAAAATAAGTGTTAAAATACTGAGCTAGAAGTAAGGCCAGACTGTATTTCTCCTCCTGTAATAAATCAGCACTATATGTATATATTAAATCCAATCCCTTGATGTGTCCAGTTTCAGTGATAAAAACTTAGCAAGCAGGGCAAAAGTTATTGGTTAGAGATCGATATGCTTGCTTGTTGTCCTTGATTGGCAATAATGCGACATTTTCTCCTTGACTGTAAGAGGCGCTTTTGTGATTTGGGAGCATAAAGAAATTCTGTATTTGACAGATTTATATAGTAGGAATACACTAATGTCCTTTGACCCGCTTAAGAATAAATACGACCTACCAAATTGTCATTTTTATGGGTATTTACAACTGAGGCACTTTGTAAACCTAAGAACTAATATTTCCCAAAGGAAATCTGTGCTCTCGAATCTTGATAAATTATTGAAAAATACAAGGCACTACCAGCCCTACAAATTTTCTCTTCTATTTCTCCTATTTTTAGTTACATAGGAGTTGTCAAAGCAGATTGGACCACTGATCTATTTCACTGGGTATGTTGCTGCAGCCATGGCTAGTGCTTCAGAGGAATCCTATAATATTTTTGGCTATTCAGTCAAGGCTATGTAAAAAAAAAAATCTTTCCCAAAACTTGAAGGTTTTCAGTCCCCAATTGAAATATTGGTCATTTAATTCTTTAAGGTCTCAAATTAGTTTTAGAAAAGTATTACAAACTATAATTTCCACAGCCCAGATGCCACCAGCTGCATTTGCTCTCATGAATGCTTCAGTTGATACTTTAAACAAACAGTGCAAGCAGTAAAATAAGCCATCCCAGTTCACCCAAACTTCAGTGCTCACCACCTCATGGGTGTAGTGCAGATACTCTGTAATTTAATAACTCGTTACTGACCAACTACATCCCTAGTTACTTAATTCTGCAAGCCAGGTGACCCAGGAAGCCTTCACTTGATTGCTGTATCTCAGCTCCACTTCATCTCACCTACCCACCCACTCGCCACATAAGTTTCTTCCATCACCTTTGTGCTGTCTCTGGCCACGAAGGCTTTCAGAAAAGACAAACTAACTACCTGCAGAGGAGAGATGGGAACTAATGAGATGAGGACCTCTGCCCTTCAGAATCTTCCTCTGGAAGATGACAGCGCACGACTATACCTCTACAGCTTGGTGTTAAGGAAACAGAAGTTTTTGACAGGAAACTGATTATTAATATTGTCATCCCTAACAGAATGGCTGAAAGCTATTTCCTTTTATCCTTATTCTCCAGCTGAGAGTCAACAAAAAGTCAGCACTATTTAGGACAGTATCTAAGACATGAGACTTGCAGTATTTTTCCAGCAGAAGCTTATTGTTTCCCCTCTTGGTTATATCCCTGTACAACAGTACAGATCCTCTCAAAGACTTTCAACACATCAGATTTTGACTAAAGCATCATGACGTGGCACTCATCTCTACTTTTACTCCATTTCTAAGGGCAGCTGCTTTTCTATTTTTCTTTGCGCATCTGTGGACAACAAAATCTTTTCTCTATCACAAGAATGTCTTCATTAAGTCAGTTTCTGCCTTCAGCTTATTCTTAGTCTTCTGCATACTATAATCTATGTATATGCACAAGAAAGGCTTGAGAGGCAAACTGGAAAAGCAGGAAGCTGGAATAAACAATGAAGGAGGAGCTGCGGGAAACTTGAGCATCTTTTCTTGCCCTTACTGTGCTGCTTTCTTTTTCATCCTTGTTTACTGTTGAATTTGGGATTCCTCCTACATTTGTAAGAAACATGATTTCAATTATGTCCTCTGTTTTGCAACCTCATTCTGATAGCAGTATGACATGGCGCAGCTTATACAGTGACTGCGGCACAAAGTCAAACAATTTTGAGTTTAACTACTATCTTGAATGCTTAATTTCATATCAGGTTTGGCAAATTTAGATATTTAAAATTTCCTGTACACTTGCCTTACACTTTTACAGTTAAAGTTGTTCACTAAGTAATAAAAAGGTCCTAAATACCCACTGATTCATCAGCTCCTACCCCCTACACTGGATATTCCATTTCCCTCTGCACAGGTAGTAGGACAGAAGTAGAAGTTGCATTTTAATATACAAAACACCCAATAATGCAGCCATCCATGCAACCGAAGAGCATCTCTGTCCCATTCCTTTCAAGGAGTGATGTCTTCTGGAAAAAGAAATTATGTAACACTAACGTTTGCTGTCTGACACTGAATTTACTTTGTGAAACAATGAAAATTTGACAGTGACAGGAAAGAGGGAAGTTAAACATAGACAGAGAGCAGTAGTTTCACCCCAAATCAGCAAAATCCCTTTTTGACATCTTGAAAGAAACCTACCTGTTAATAAGATCAACAGATTTTCAATCAAGATAATTACCCTCACACATCTTTTCCTATCCTTAAGTGTTTAACAAGAAACATCTTAGGCTCTCCTTACCTTTACTACTTCTAAAGCTTCAAACTGTAAGCAAAGAAACAGACTATGTTGTGAATTGCAATCCTTTTGCCTCATGTGACAGGCTTTCCTATTTGCATTGCAGAAAGACTTTTTTCTCCCTAAAATTATCTGTGCATTTAAAGATTGGGGTGAAAAAGCATCTATTACTCTCAACATTTCATTAGAAACCATCTGGCCTTACTTTTAGTTCAGCTGCTGCCTCTGTTTCCTCTATTTGCTGCAGACCTACAGAGGCTGACAGGAAGGAGCAATGGTTTTCTGTCTGTGAGCAAAGTACAGGGGAGAAAGGGAGTCATCTATGAAGCCTGGAATACCTCGCTGCCCCAAAGGCACTGAGATAGTGCACAGGCAAGTAGTAACTTTGCCAGGTGAAGAATAATCCAAGGAAAGTATTTAACAGGTCTGTCTGGACCTGAGCGAGTGAGTGAGTGTCAAAGTCTTTTTGACAGATGAAGCCAGGAATATGAGTGCAGTCAGGAAACTATGCAACATTTTCAACTTAATATTGACCAAGTATGGACTTTTCAATAGAAGATTCCTAACCAGTCACCATATGAGAACAATGTGACCAAAGTTATTAGTCCTAACAGGTCTTTAACGGACATCCTAAGGGAAATAGTTTTTTTAAATCCCTAAAACAAGTGTTGAAAGGATCAAATAATCCTTGTCATTAAGAGTCAAACAATGGTTAAGAGTAGGGAAAAAAAAAATGGAGAGAAGTTCCATAATGCCTCAACATGAACAATTTCTTGCAAGCCCCAGTCCAAGCACTGGTTCTTATAAAAGCAAGGAGCTAATTGGGTAGGTTTCCCTGACACCTCTAAGGCAGGAACCCAGCTCTGTCTCTCTCTGAAGGATTTTAAGTTCTGATGGTGTTTCTGCAGCAGGGACCATAGAGTGGAGAGGAGGATCAATTCTACAACACACCCGTGGCATGTTAGCCCCCCCAAAAGAATATCTCGGCCCAATTCTCCACCCTTTCTGAACAATATATTATTTAGGTCACATAGGTAAGCACCGCAAATGTGCAAGAAAAAAAAGCCACAGACAGTTCTGTTTCTAAGCTCAACTTCGAAGTTCCTCAGCACAGCAAACACTGACTGGATGTCAGGGCAAAGGTGCAGGAAGTAAGTGAAGTTTTTGTAATGCAAACCTTTAATGGTTTCTTTTTGAAGATACATACATCTAAATCTGCTCTTAAACCAAGGAGCTGTGAATTCCAAGCCTGGATTTTGGTAGATATCACCCCTTATTGCCATAATTATCCTGCAAAACTTCAGCTTTCATTTAGGAAAAAAATGTCTTCGAAAGCACACGTACCAGCAGAGATGATCTTGGAAACATAACCTGGGTGTGAACTCATGAAGTCTTAACTGAAGAGGCTGCAAACAACCTGAAACTACAGCAAACATCCCCATGCACTTCTCTCAAGAGACCCATGCAACGTAGCGATTTGTCATGGACTTCGAGATTTTGCTAAAGCCAAATAGTTTGGTTTCCTTCCCACTTCCCGCTCTGCCAGGACCTGCCTGCAAGTCATTTATACTCCTCAGTTTTCCCCCAGTGAGGAGTTTGTTGGAATAGGTGCAGGAAACAAGAACTGGACTCCAACTTGTAATCAGGGCGTCTGCAGAGTCAAAATAATGGGATGAAAGAACAGCCTAGCAGCTGGATCAGCTGCCTAAATGACACAGGGATGAAAATCTCTGAAAATTATCCGTAAATCTTACAAGCTTATATATTTTCAGCACCAAAATAGGTAAAAACCCATTTGTCTTATGAGGTACAGATAAAAATATTTAAGTTTTATGAATGGAATGAGGGTTTATTAAGATTTATACATTGATTTAGACCACAAAGTCTATTATTACCAGTAAGTTTTATTTATCTATGATTTCACTAAAGAGTCCCCCCATTTTACTAGGTATCTTTCCTGTACTAATGCTGATACTGAATCTTCATGTAAAGTCATTTTGCTACACAAACAGACACTTACATTCTCTCTGCTGGTTCATAAAGTAACAGTGAGAACCACACGTGAGGTTCAGGTGGGCACATTAGGGAACTGAGCTGTGGGCAATTACTGTTCTATTTTCACAATCTATTTTCAAGTTTTTTCTGCTCGGCACAGAACGGAGATGAGTAAGTACAGCACCTATGCAAGAGCAAAACCTGAGAGAAAGAGATCCAACAAGGAAGGGAGGCCACTATCTGACATTTTAAAAGGGCAAATCGAAAGCAATCAACACCCAACAAAATGCTCAATGTAGGATGAGGTGATAGCTTAGGATATACTTAGGATACTATAATGAGGCTAACAAGTGCTGTGTGTTTTAATGTAAATTAACACAAGATAATCTCTTCACATATTTAAGTGCTGCACTTCAAATTAATTAATACATATTTAATAGAAGTCTTCTTGAACAGCTGTTATTTACTTCTGGAGTTTCTACACATTAGCACTGCCAGCTTTGTTCTGCTCTGAAGTTGTTCATGCTCCAAAGTACTTTAACAACTTGGGCTATATAAAAATTGAACAGTCTTCCCAAAAGAGACAGCCTTTCTGATAACTTAATATTTTTACATTGAATATTCAAACACTTTCTGAACAAAAGGTCAAATTCTACTTACAGCATCTGTGTGAAACAGGCAAGCAGATGCTTAATGCTGCTAGACAGATACTTCCGGCACAAAGAATGATAAAGAGTTGGCGATCAGTCACATTTCCAGGCTTTAAAATCAGCTTTCCTTGACTTCTGTTCCCTAAATTCTGCACTTACAATTCATATGTAAAAATGCAGACCCAAATTATGGCCTGTTCCTTCCATAAGAGTTAGACAGTGGTGTATTAAATGAAATCCTGACAGTGAAAGTGCTGTCTACAGTATTCGTTGCATGTTATGAGTATTACACCAACTCATTAGGGATTTTGTCTTACAAAGACTACTGCGTATGACATATTACTTCATTTAGAACTTGCATACAGCATTGAAGTAGTTCTCACTTACCACCCCTTTTATTCAGATGAAAGCCCATTCGAGTTCCAGTCACTTCTGAGTTTTTAAGATGTGAATGAGTAGAAACCAATTCAAGAAACATGCTGGTAACACATTATATTTTCGCACTCTCAGTGATAAACATGACTTTTGGCAACTGTAATCAGTTTCTTTAAAAATAATTATCATCACTGAACAATCCTTATCAGTGTATCAGTTGTAGTTTTCAGCTGACTGCCTGAAGACGTTTACTCTTCTTATGGCACTAGAGCACTGGCCAGTGCTCATTGCTCACGTCAGCCTTTCTAGAATCATAGAATCGTCAAGGTTGGAAAAGACCCTTAAGATCATCGAGTCCAACCGTCAGCCTATCACTGCCAAGTCCATCTATACCATGTCTTCAAGCACCGTATCTATCCGTTCTTTAAATACCTCCAGGGATGGAGACTCAGCCACTTCCCTGGGCAGCCTGTTCCAATGCTTGACCACCCTCTCGGTGAAGAAGTTTTTCCTAATATCCAACCTAAACTTCCCCTGGTGCAGCTTGAGGCCGTTTCCTCTCGTCCTATCACTTGTTACTAGGGAGCAGAGACCGACCCCCACCTCGCTACAACCTCCTTTCAGGTAGTTGTAGAGAGCAATAAGGTCTCCCCTCAGCCTCCTCTTCTCCGGACTAAACAACGCCAGCTCCCTCAGCCGCTCCTCATAAGACTTGTGCTCTAGACCCTTCACCAGCTTTGTTGCCCTCCTCTGGACACGCTCCAGCACCTCCATGTCCTTCTTGTAGTGAGGGGCCCAAAACTGAACACAGTACTTGAGGTGCGGCCTCACCAGTGCTGAGTACAAGGGGATGATCACCTCCCTGGTCCTGCTGGCCACACTGCTCCTGATACAATGCTTTACCTGGTAAATATGCTGTGGGTGAATGAGAGTGTGGAAGACAGACTTAGAAAGCATCTTCATGATCCTCAAATAATTCTGCACTGCCTATACCAGCAGTTTGGAGTTAGAGCTGCAGATGCAAGGGATGAGGAAGATGACCTGAATTTCCCCCCACCCCAAGCATGGCTGGTACAAGACTGGGTTAGCTTTCAGCTAGAATCAGTTTCCTGATCCCTGCAAGGCCACATGAATGCTCCTGCTGGTACAAGAGAAACAGTGGGGACAAGTGGTCGGGACAGAACTGTTGGTTTCGATGGAAGTCCAAACACACAGCAGATTAACACACCTGTGTAAATGTAGACGTTGACAAAGTAGTGCCAGCCACAATAAAGAGGCACCTGAAAGGATTTCTATGCATTGAAACTTTGTCAGCCTATTTAGGAGGAAAAGAGAGAAAAGCAGAATGCCAAGGTTGTCATAGGGTCTAAAGAATCTCTTTTCCAGGAAGTCAGCGCACCAAACACATTTCACTGCTTTTGATGGGAGTCACGTGGGAGACAGACTAGTGCAGAAAAAAGAAACCTGAGAAGACTTAATCTCATACTGTGATGTTCTGGAATCACCATTATGTTAATGAAACTAAATTTCTTGAAAAATCTTTTTTGCCTTTGGAAGGAGGATGTATCTTTTGTTCAGAGAAGCATGGGCACTCTGCCAGCTGACACAAAAAACGTGTTTGTATACTTGCTTTGATACCCACAATACAACTTTCATTAGCATCAGCAGAAGCCTGATGCATAGATGTCAAGGAAAGGGAGAGAGAGAGATCCCAGAGGACAAACTTAGCTCCCAGTCCCAAGGAATGAAAACATATGCCCACATTTTGTACAGCCATGACATAACAGGTATTCTTTGGGTTATTTTAAACTTCCTTAGAGCTACAAGATCAAATTCAAGGGGAATCTCTTACAACATACACAGTGAGACTGTCCTATTTTTCCTCTACATTTTACAGGAAAAATGTAAATCTGTGTTTACCTGTCAGCTTTGGTAGAAAGGTTTCCATAATTACACCCTGTGTATTGGAAGGAACCTGGCAGTTTTTAACATCACTAATACTAGTCTGGAGAGGTACAACACTGTAGGAGCTTGCTGAAAAATAACAATAAACCTTTATTAAAATTTCCAATTTTTGCAAAAACATTTTGACTAAATTCCAACTCTACTTAAAATGTAATTCAATATTTACATTTATTCTCCAATAAGTATTGCAAGTAAATCAATTTCCTAATTATCTTAAATTTTTGTATGGTATACAATTACTACATTTTTGTAATAAATGCACAATTCTAATGAAAAAATAATGATCTTTAACTTTAATAGAGCCCTTCATTTGAGGAGATGAAAGTGCTGTACATTCATTCATTTATTATGTCTTACAACCCCCCTGTGATATAGGTACTATTATCATCATTTTACAGATGGGAAAACTGAAAGGCTAATTAACTTGTCCAATTTACAATACTCTTAAGCTGTAAACCTAGGGCATCCTATTGTACTCACAGGCAAAACAAAATTCAGCTCACCTGTGATGAATATTTACTACAAATTCTTAAACTCCATAAGCATTTTACTTATAGGAGAGAATATATTACATGCCTTCGGAGAGTTGGTTTTGCATTGGTGATGGCTTTGAGTGCCACAGAAATGTGCTGCCTAGAAACAAACACCAGAGCACCAGTTTATTGCCAAGTGTCACCATGTTTCCCAGCTAGTTATGGAGATGATGTGCATTTTCATTTAATGTTATTAGCCATTCAAGCACACATTTGTGCATTAATTTTGTACGATGTATCATACTGCACTTATACACACACAAAAAAATACTGTTTGCCGACAAACTCATTCTCTCAGTTTACTCATGTGTTCCATAAACTTCTTCACTCGGTCAGGATCAACACCATTTGCCCAATAACCTTCTTTCTTGAAATACGAACCAATTATTAGGGCGTTTGCATCCAAGTAATTCCTCACATTCTCCAGAGTCACTCCAGACCCAATCAACACAGGAATCTTCACAGCATGTTTAACCTCTGAAGAGAAGAAAACCAAAATTAGGGTTAAGTCCCATCTTTGAAGCTCTATCAAGACTCTTAATTTGCATAGTTTTTCAACAATAAAGAAAGGTATCAAGAAACTCATGATCACGTTATGTCTTCTACTACAGAACAAAACAACTTCTCTAGAAAAAACACCTTTAGCTCTGAACAGCTGTTAAGAAAAATCTCACTTTTATTTTATTTTGCATTCTGTTGTTGTATGAAACACTGCAGAAGAATATTCCTGGCCACATATCAGAGGATGGTTTCAGTGCTATGGAAGATATGAAAGTTGGGTCTTCATATCATACCTGTATGCCTCTTTATTCTTAAGGAACAAGATTTAAGCAAGATGAAGTTGAATTGGTTGATAGAGAATGTACTGCATTTTACTATATTCCCTCATAAATTAATTTTTGTTCCACACCCCTGGTAAGAAGAGATGCTGGATGCAGGAAGTTTTTGCACAGCAGGACCAGACCCTTTTTACTTACTGTGACTGTTACCATCACGCTTAGAGGCTCCATTGTGCTTGAGGTACTACATGTACATGGAAAGGAGCTATCGTTCACTACTGTGTTGCAGTAGCACCCAGTATAGATTGCAGGCAAACCAGGTCCATTGCCTTGACAAAGGATTTACTGATGTTGGAGTAACCATGTGGGCTCCATGCCCCATGTGGAGTCTTAACTCTGTTCTCAATTTCCCTCACCTTAAGATGTGAATAATCACCTCCCCCAATCTTTCCACAAAGTAATCAAAATACAGCTGCAAGAATAAGATGCCATTCTTGTTTCCATTCATTGTATCAGCTCAGATTCTTTTTTGCAATTCTGGTGAGATCGTTACAGTGGCAGAACTATTCAGCAGAGCTGTGCTCATTACAATTCTTCAGTCATCAGTTTAAATCACAATAATGGTAGTTGGACTGGTGTGTATTTCTGCCAGGTCTCCTTGCTGAATTTATGCTATGTTGACAACTAGTAGGAGATCTTCAGTGAAGAAAGAAGGGCCTTATTCACAGGGAATGGAAAAGGAATGTGTTGTCTACTTCATGATAAATTTCAGGGACTCGGAAGCAGGAAAGCAAGCAGTGGTCATATAGACTACATTGATAGCTCCAGCTAGTTTACCAGAAAGCAAAAGGATAGTACTGATAAAGACTAGTTATCTTTCTATGAATGGCAATGGAACAAAAAACCCAATTATTTTTTCTATGTACAGTATTTGTTACTTAATTATCTGGGCCTTTACCTGGTTCCAAAAGGAAAAATAGACAAAATATCAAAATGGTGCTCAAAATATTACAGATCCATTTCATCCCTTGTGCACAGGGGTGGATTTCAGGCCATGGTTCAGGTGATCACATTCACTGTGAAATGCATGCATTCTGACAGACTGACTGTGCAGAAACTGATTTATGGCTCAGTCACCGTAGTTTACATTTTTTTTTTTAGAATAAAAAGAAAAGGGGATGGCTGTTTTGACCACGGAAAGGTTCCCCATAGATAAATAAAAGGTTATTAGAGTATTTTCTGCAGAACTTGGGTCAGTACTAGCTCTGGAAAAAAAATATTAAAAATCCCAGTTCAAGAATCACTAAGCACCCTTCTCAGCCTTTCATTTCAAACTGACCATCGTAAGAGTCACTCACAGGACTGGATGTTTCTTCCCTTACTTAGAGAAATGTTGTGAGGCATTACTTCTGACCTTTAAAAACCATGTATATTGCTTTAATTGGTGATAAGCTGATGTAAAATGGTAAGAGCTTGAGGTAAACCAGGGAAAGCATATATGTAACATATAAAAGTCTGCTTCAAAACACTGTTTAAATAAAAGTTTCATCAGGCACCAAACTTATTAATTATGCTTCAGGGAAGACTAATTATTTATCACCTTCCTACTTCACCAAAGAAAGGGGATCAATTAAAATGCTCTTGGCTCTCTTTTTAGGTCACATGCCTTACCGTTTTCTCATCTAGGAACAATAACTCCTTACAAACATTTTAACACAAAAATAAAACCATTCCACACAGCCCTTATTGAAAATTTTAAACAAATCAGGTGGATCATGCATATATGATTAAAACTATAGTTATTTCTACGCATATTTTATATTCTTATAGTCATACTACTTACAGCAACAAAATAATTCATTTTTAGTTATTTATAGTATTATTGCTGAAATCCTGTTCTAGAAAAATCAGAATTTTATTTATATAGTATCTACATTCTCTTGGAAATAGATCTGCTTTACATAGATACCAAGGCATAATTAAGGTGCTACAACTGACCGGAGATTTGTGCAACAGTACTTTACTGTATTCCCAGAGGAACTTCATTCCAAGTCAATATTTGTTTTTACGACAAGTGCGTAAGGCACATTAGCAGGTAGTTGGTTTACAATTATTTCACATCAGCAGGAAAAATGAAGAACCAAATAATTAAACAAAGCATGATCACATGGGTGTAAGACAACAGCTTAGTCCTACGAGGCAAAGGAGTAAAAACCAGTGAAATCTGAGACTGCTGTGAAACTATGAAAAACCCCAAAGCTTTCCAAAGTAGCAAGGTATCCAACTCCTGCTGTGATCCATACATGACACACAGAGTCCACACACATCTCTCTGTGCTGGAGATTTATTCAGACTGACAATGTGAAGAATGGCAAAGGGAGTACTCTGTCTGCAATGAGACAGGGTTACCTAATTAAGTATGCTACAGATGCTACTGTTAAGTCATTTCCAAGCACATCAAGGCCTAAAGTTGATTAGTAGAAGGTGATTTGTCTATTGGCTGTGTTAATACAAATTCTAACTTGTAAAAGAAAATAAAGCAACAGCAGTGAGATGTGCTTTTGCATGGCAATGTTCAGTCACTGTCAAGATGTCTCTAAATACAGAGCTTTCCTTTAAATCTCAGCTTTCTTGGCTTTCTGCTTCTGATTATATTTTTTGACACAAAGAAAAGGAGACAATTCTGTGATGTTACAGTGACAAGATCCTAAAGTTTACATAACTTGTACATTTCTCTGTTTCAATAAACTGTAACTAGAGGGCACTGTGCTCTTTCTTGTGACGGTACATCTGCAGACATGTCTTTAATAAAATCAAATTAAATAGTGCTTGGTTGCAAAGCACAATGAAAGCATTTGAACTACGGTATGCACAAGTTACATGAAATAAAGGCCAAATGCTCCTAGCTTGAAAACAATGGCGAAGAGCAGCGTAAAAATAAGCGCCACTGTGCCAATAACTTGCTCGACTACTCTTCTTTAATAGCTGTTTCATATGCAGTAATCACTGCAGTGTGCAGTACCGTACACAACACTATGTTTATGGTAATGCTCCACTGTAACACATTTTAGTTTTTTAATTCAAAGGACTTTCTCTGTCATTAAATCTACGGTTTACAAAAAGTACAGATCAGAGACTTGCATCTCCTGTTTATCTCTATGAGGGTACTGCAAAGGCAGCAGCCTCTATTTTGACCTAAATGTACCATCAAAATGTGAGAGGGTGAATCAGTCTTGATGCCCCTTTTATGAACAAAAACGAGGAGGTGACAGTCACAGCCAGCTGGTGAGTTTCATGATGTACCCCATTTTCCACTGGTTACTCACCTGAGGCCATTTGCTTTGTTCACACAGATAACTAAGCAGTCGTTATACAAAGCTTTGATCACTTAAAATACAGCCTGGATGTGAAGCAGGTATTTCAGCAGTTATACCCAAAGAGAAAACCTGATAGGTTCACTCTCCAACCAAAGAATGTTTCGCAATGTAGCAAACTAGAACAAACTTCTATAACCTCTTAAATGAAAGTATGGTTTATTAAATAAATTAATTGTAATTCAAAATGCTCAGCTGTAATTCCTGCTCCTTAATCACCTGAAGTCTGATTTTTAGACCTTGTACTCTGTTGACCACTGGAGCCCGGTACGCCCAGAGAGCCCCAGAGCAAAGCCTGCCAGCCGCTGCGAGGAGCGACGCTGATGGCTGCCTATGAAAAGGCGGCGACACAAACTACAAACAAAACCCTACTGAACGCCGTTCTCTGGCTTGACAGGGAAACACTCATTTCCCACACCCCATCACAAATCAGTCAATTCAACACAGACACAAAGGCAAAAACACTTCTATATTACTGCACCACAAAGCTGAAAAAAAGACATGACAAAAATCTCATCTGTCTCTTGGTTCTGCTTTCAAGAGATGCTTTGCAGTGTGATGAAAGGTGCCCAATTGTGTGTATCATCGTAACACAGCACTTCCAGGGCTGCATAAATTCGTGAAATGCAAAATTTCACTCACATCAACACCAACTTTGTAGACTGTATATCTGATTCCTTTTAAGAATCTGCTGACATAGATGTGCCTAATTTGTCATTTCCTTATACCCTGGAATATTGATTTTTAAGAAGTTCTCGTAACTGTTTTAAGCCAACATCCTTCTTATAAGAGGGCCTGCTAACATCCAAAATGCTGTGACTTAAGTAAAATAAATCCGTGATCCACAGATTCTTTGCTTTCATAGCAGAAATCCAAACACAAAATTAATGTGTGTACTTCATTACAGCTGCCAACTCTGATTCATTTTGTTCTTTGGACCCAGAAAGAGAACAAGACGGAGACTGACGTGTTTGTTCACATGAAAGAAAAGCAGAAGCCATAGTGCTGTCTCGGAGTCCTGTGATAAAAAACCTATGGGCCTAGAGATCAGGTTTTGCTCTCTGATGCAGGAAATCAATGGAGGTTGCACATGCATATGCGAAAGCAGAATTTAACCTAGGATTTTGCCCTAAGACTTATCAAATCCTTTTTTTTTTTTTTTTAATTATTTAATCTGCATTAAGGGTGGTGGAGACATTCATTGCAAACTCTAGGGCTGGAGCTCTAGAGTAACGAAATTTTGTAGTCTTGAAACTATGCCTGGCTTTCAGGGTCACTTGTTCCATGGATCATTTCTAGTTTACTGTACCAAAAGACCCAACTAATTGAAGGGTTCAATATTCACACCAAACCATCATTTTCTTTTTAGCATTGGTGACTGAAGTGTAGTAATTTATAACCGATTTGGCAAAAAGTTCACTTAATATGTATTAAATAAAAAACCATTTTGACAAGTTCAACATTCATTTTAAATGCTGTTAAGCATGTATGATATAGGTAAAACCCTGAAAACGCTAAATGATTTCATATTATTTCAAAAGATGTTTGAGGTCCAGGTATCTATGGCAAGTAAAGTATGGTTTTCACCCTCATCAGCTAACATAAGTTGAATACAATTCACTCTGCCCTAGAACTTCAAAACATGCTAAGTTTAAGCATGTCAGCAAAAATAAAACCTAAAAACCACACATTCTATTTTATGTAGTGAGACCCTCAAGTGCAAGCCATTAATCTAAATTAGTGATGAAAATCAAATGCCCCCATGATAGAACTTTAATTCTGGCATGGGAGCAATCCATTTTCATGAAGACAGCCCAGACTTATGCCAATATAAAAATACGAAGAATCATATAAAATTTTTGCAAAGGTCAGAGCTCATAGGTCAAATGACTCTCCCTTGATAAAAAGTCCACACCATTTAAAAATTATTTTGATGTAATATCTTTCTATCTACCAATTAACTTACATTCTTTCTGAAAATCTTCTAAGCAGTATTTCCCCCGATATTCTTGTTTGGAATGTTGCCTTACCAAAATGCCTCTTTTCTTGCAGGACTTCCATTTTTGTTGCGAAAGACAAAAATGCTTAACTCTTCAATGGAAAGATTTATAGTTAGTTTTCTAATAAGGCTATAAAGTACCTTTTTCTTATATTAAGACTTTTTAGAAATGGAACAGGTAGGTTTTTAACATATTTTACACACATTTTTTACATTTTTTTCATTTAAGCCTCAACATCATTCAGTGTCATAAAAGCTTGAAATAATTTTCATTTTTGTCCCGCCAAATTGTTGTTTAGAAACATACAACAGCCAATCTGAATAGCACCTCAATCACATTAGTTCTGCATCAAACCAAACCCTACAGTGAGAGTTTTTCTTCCCTTTTTTTTTTTCCTTAGGGACCAGTGGACATATAGATTTCTTTCTACATTAACCCAGAAGCTGATTCACTGCCTGTTGTCCGACCTTCGTATGACAGCTCTCACCTTTCAGCTCCTGAGGATCTGCAGGCAATCCGGTAGCCGTGCCAGTCAGTACGACCCCATCAGCCATGAAGAGCTCAGCAGCAGAAGCGGTCTCGGCCACACTGACATCTGCCGTCAGAGCGTGAGCACTGTAAACAGCAGGAACGTACCCTGTGGTTACTGTCGGCACACACATTTGTTATCCATCTTGTTGAATGTTTAGACTGCATTTCATCTTCCCCGCTGTCAGAACAACCAAAGGCAGGCTTTGCAAGGGAGGGTAACTGTCCTGTTTTAAAACGGGAAGCAAAATTGCAATACGAACAAGAAAAAACCCAACCTTTTCCATCAGGGAACCATAATTGATCGGTCTACTGCTCTGGGTCTCCTGTCTCTAAAGAGTGATTGCTAAGTGTGAACTACCAAGTGTCAATTGAGACAGCTGCTTACATGTCAAGCACCTGTATTTCAGAAATGTTGAGCACACACAGCTCTCCGACTTCAAGTGGGAGTTGCGGATGCGCAGTCATTCATAAATCAGATCCTGTTGCCTAGAACAGAATTAACACCCCTCCATTTCACAAAGTCCAACTAACAGAAAGTATAGTTATTACCTATGATATAATCACAGGAATCATCTTGCACAACAGTTACAAACATCAGTTACCTGCAACCTAGTTTTTCAACAGCAGTCTTTCATATATGGGTGGCGCACTTTGTCCGAAACCTATAGCAATAGCAGCTTTTAATTTAAGCAGTTCTAAACTTTGAAGAATTCCAGCCATTGCTGGTTTAACACCTGACTTTGTTGTTTCTATACTTCCATTTAAGTAGAAAACAATGGCTATGGCCAACATGTTGCACTGATGAGCGGTGATGGAGCCAACCTCTTTCCTGGATCAGCCTGGACGGACAACGCTCTTGGGGGGGCCATGCTCTGGCCATATTCAGAGGCAGCGTGTGTGTGCAGCGCGTTCCACTCATGGTGATGGATGCAAGAACAAGTACACTAACTCCCTTTCTGCAGCTGGAGAAAGGCAGGCCTAACTACCTAATGCATATAATGAGGTTGAAACAGGACTTAAGAGTAATAGGCACCCTAAAACTAGCACATAGAGGGTAGCTGAAACACAGCAAGTAGACTACTAAAAATAGTTTCTCCCCATTTAAAGAACAGGAGGCTAGCAGCTCTCAGTGGCAGATGTGTTTTTCTACATTAAAAGACTCAAACAAGTCCTTTAACATTTCCTTCTCAGCTTATGAATCTGCCTGAAACAAAAATCTCTTTTCCTTTCTTAAAATGCAAACCCTTTGAACAATAGGAAGTATAATCCAAATATCAATTCATCAATTGTCAAGACAAAGGGAAAAAAAAAAATCACATGATGTAATCAATTTTTTATAAAAAAGATAATGCAATGTATTTTTATTTATATATATACACATACATATATAAAAAGAAATCATTAGAAAGAAACCACTCTGAAAGGACCTTAAAAGCTTAATTTGACTACACCAAATTGTTTCCTTTCTATTTTGAAATTTATTACCTGTTTATTAGGTATTTAAGATCTTCCTGACTTGGTTATTCTCACAATTACCCACATACTGCACACAAACATTTTAATTAGGTTATTTAGCATGTATAATACATAACACTTGAGCAGTTCTTCTGCAGGGAAAAAAAAAAAACAAAGAGTGACATCTAAATAGCTGAAAGTACCATGTGACAGTTATGATAAAGTATCAGCAGAAAAGAAACTGGATTCATCTGTCATAAGTTCCTTCTGTTTAGTAATCATAGAACATAATCCATACGTAGACAGCACTGATTTAAGTAGAAGAAACCAGTATTATGGGCAGAAAGAAGAAAAAAGAGAATATCTTTTTAAAAATGCCAAAATATTATGATTTGGATGCTTTTATATGGCAACTGCTTGCATAACTAAAGATCATCTTGGATGCCTAGCCTCCAGAAACAAAATTTCTTTAAACATAACAGGCATATACACAAGTATACAAAATCTCACCTAATACCAGATGCAAAACTTTTACAGTCTGCATTTATAAATCTTGAAGGTTAAACAACTGCAAACTTCACAGATGCAGCAACCTGCAGCTTACAGGTGCAAATTTATTTTTAAACATATCTCCTAATAGCACTGCCACCCCTTGCTTGAACAATAAAGTTCTCCCTATATCATTAACTTTCCTGACACTAAATAGGCATCAAAAAAATCAGAAAATGGAGAAAAACATAAGATCATTATTACATTCATATTTACATAAAATATTGCTTGTATTTACCTATGTTTCTTTTTAATATCAGCAAAAATCTGAATGTTCTCTGCTCCAACTTGTTTTCTGTATCGTAGCAGGTTACCTGCGCAGGCATTTATAATCCCCTCATCAGCAACATGAGAAAACACAAACCCTTCAGCCCGGATAAAATCAAGATCTGAAAAAAAAAAAAAAAACACAATAGCAATATCTTAGCTAAAACTGAAGACTGAAAAACAGAAATACTAAAAACAAACAACCCCCCACCTTACTGCCCCTCTTATTTAATCCCAGCACAAGTTGTTCCATAGGCGCTAGGGCTAACCAACCTTGCTTTTCCACATATTTAAGTTTTACATTCTTTATTTTCACCCATATTCTCTCCAACTTCTTTCCATTTTACCACCTTCAACTCCCTTCTCTCCCATAGAGCCCACCAGTTTTCTCCCTATCCCCACAGTTCCCTTCTCTTTCTCAGCCCCATCATATCAGTTTGTTCCCATGCGGCTCCGAACTGGCGGCTGCACACCCTGCCCTCCCTCTTGCCATGACCTGCCAGTGGGCACGTGCCGACAGAGGAGCAGGTAGGTCAAAACACAGCTCCTTTGTCCTAATGATGCATCTTCTCTCCAAAAAGGGTCATTAACTTGGGTGTCTCCCCTCTTTCCAGATACCTCTTTCATTGTATTCCTTCTTTTCCAACGTCTATTCCCCTGTTAAATATGCCTGAAGTTGGCCATCAGAATCAGAGGAATAGCATTAAGTCTTCTTTCTTTAGGAAATTAGGCAAGAAGACACAGCCTGCGACACATGATATACAATCTGTTTGACTCTCCATCTGAATGTGGCTTGTGTTTTCTACACAGCACAGCATCAACAAATTACTTCTAGAGCTGTGCCAAAGGTACGAAAAGATAAGGTTTGGGAGGAGCGAAACATTTTCCACTCTATCCCGAACTTACTCCAACCATCAACTCTACCATGTCTTAGCAACACAGATTCCACCATATTCGTTCATTTTTTTGCTCTAGGAAGGTTTTGTGGGATGGATACTTAAGAGGAAGATTATGAATAGCAATGACTTCACACAGGCCATTCATCTACTCTCAGGGACCCCCTACACAGCCTTGAAATATCTGTGTTGAAATACTGAAGCCTTGGGCCATGGTGTAATAAGCCCACAGCTGTAAGGCACAAGATTGAATTCTGACTCCCTTGTTGTATTCCCCTCTTCTCTCCAGTCTTTCATAGCCTTGAAGTTTATTTCACCTGTCACTTAACATACGTGTAAAAGCTCTGCATTCATCTTGTGCAGCTTTTGCTGTTCTTCCAGTTTACTTTAGAGGTCTCTTCCAGGCCCTTGTGAAGCTCTGCTGCGGCTCCAGCTTTGGAGTCAGCTGCACATTTAATTAGAGCTGACATCATACCAAGGAAACCAACGCATGTGAAGGCAGCCATCAAGGATGCAATCCCACCCACCAGAGAACTGCTTAGGCAACAGAGGCCTCACCTTAACACATTTCAAATATAAACATAAACGATCTTTAAAATCTATTTACCAAATGACAAGGTGCCTGTTTATTTTAAAATTTCGGTTTCATTCCAAAAGCCCTGAAGTTGCAGAAACAGAAGCTTATGCCTGATAGAGAAGAGACCGTATTGCTTAGCAACACAGACTCCAGCAAACAAGAAACATCACAGATGGATGCCAAATCAAATAGGAGCTGTCCTGTGCCTTGAGATTAGCGGGTGGAGAGCATGGAGTATTCTCAGGATCCAAAGACAAGAGTGTGCCACAAGTATTGTTATAGGTGCTAGTAGATATTGGGTAATAAACACGGCACAAATAGCTAGATTTCTGCATCTAGGAACAAAAGCTAAAGGGTCTGTTTAAATCACCCAAGTTTACAGTACAATTCAGACTTAAATAGGAAAAATTACTTCTCTTCTAATCATAAGACTATCGATGAGTCCAGAGATATGTTACATTTCCACAGCAATCACAATATCTAACTCAGGACAGGGGCTATTCATTGAGTAATTTCATTTACTGAAATCACTGCTTACACGTTGTTTGTGGAAGCTTGGTTTGTGTTTCCTTACCTTAATAATTTAAGACTTTCTGCTAAACATTAGGATTGTACTTAGTTTAACAAGGCTGCACTCTACTTGAGTTTTTGGGGGCTATGAAAATACAAATTTTAACCAACTCTAATAGGTGCAGGCACCAAATCATTACCCTTCTGTTTTATGAAGCCATAATCAGATTCTGCTAATGAATTCATTTTTACGCTCATAAAATTGTGAGAATGATACTATTGCTTACTTTCACATTTGGCAAGTTGAAAAGTAATAGCCGTTGAACAGTTAATAGGCAGTGCCATTTCTGACTTACATGGGAACAAAAAAATTTTGTAATCTCACTGGAAAACAAGAACAGGAAATTTCCAACAAAACCTAATAAACAGAACTTCAAGATTGTATTAGGAAGATGATACAATCAAGTAACCAGCCGCTGCAGGGCCTGTTCAAGGAACTCGAGCTTGTCTCTTTCAAAAGTTAGTGTTACTCCACTTACTTTAATCCAACTTAAACAGCATTACCCAAACAGCTGCAGAGGTATATCAGTTGTAGATAAAAGCTTTAATTTTTTTTTTTTCCTTCCCATGATAATTTATGATTAAAAGGAAAAAAAATGACAGACTAAAACACTTTTGCTGGGTGAGAAAATATCACAAGACTGAGTTGATGGAGAAAATAGTACTTTTCCTTTATCCATCTTAAATGTGCAAAATGTGCTATCGATGCATTTTAACACCACAAAACAGTGAATTCGATGCAACCATTGAGAAGCCCTTTCTCAGGTATGTTCCTTCCTTGAGTTATAAAGTCAAAAGGAGCTGGGAGCTAGGATTTACTGCTTTCACAGAGATGGGATCTGGCCTCTGCAAGGCAGCAGCTCCTGGTTTCTGCTGAATTCTGGACTTCAGGCAAACTTCTTCGCCTTTACACAAAGGTGAGATGCTGCAGGTAACTTTACTGGTGATATCTTGTTTTATATGCACAGTAAATCCTGGCTCCCAGCTCTTCTTGCCTTCCTAATTCAAAAAGAATCTGAAAGACTGATTTTGTGCTGAAAATGAAAACTCAGAGGAGTATTGACTTTGCCTACTATTGATGCTAGAGGCATACAGTCTCTGTGCCACAAAGACCCTTTACTATTCAGGACATTGTCTTACAGCAGCTCCTTCCACGCTCAGCAGGATTAGCAGGCCTGGGAGAAGCGTCTCCAGCAGAGTCCGCTGCACTCACTGCCTTGCCCCACAGCACCTGTGGATGCTCCCAAGGCATGCACACCCCTGCTGCAGTTCTCAGCTTAGCTGCCTTCCCCCCACCACAGCATTAAGACGGTGGCAGTTAAAAACGAAAAAGCAGTATACAATTCTGCCCAATTCTATCCCACCTTAAACAGTATCATGGGCTGTAGCAAGTAACTCCTGTGGACGATATCTCTGCTGGTGGGTGAGGGAAAGGAACAGTCTCAGACAGCAAAGCTGTGTTTATAAGAGACATGGAGATATCTGGGTACCTGGGATATCTTCTGATATGAAGCTTCACTTAATCAGCTACCAACTGTGTCATTATCATTGATGAAGACTAATTCAGAAAGGGGATTTCAGTAACATGATCCTTAAAGGAAAAAAGGGCAGTTTTACAGTCAGGTGGAGATGCAGTTGGACTAGATGATTATTTTAAGTCCCTTCCAACTGAGCTATTCTATTCTAAATTTATGAGATGAGAGAAGATAAATGTAAAAACTGAGCCCTGATTCATGATGAGCATAACACAGGCTCACCCAGGTGTAGGAAAGTTGCACTCTACAGTAGACCCTACAGTCCTTGCTCCCAGGCAGCCAGACTGAAGCTCTGGCCAGAACACAAGAGCATAACTTGCCTCTGGCCCATGAGCCTGGGTTTTCCACCCCGTGGAGTCAAGATACAACAGGGAGGGGCACCTGGAATATCAGAAATGTTCCTGTGCATCACTACAAAGATACGGCTATGGGGACTGTGTTATGCCTTGGAGATCAGCAGATGGCCAGGCCAATATTCTACAACAGCAATATTTCTTGAAATCCTTCTTCTTACCATTACCTTTGTCTCCATTAGGTTAATGATGGGCCAGTTATTTATTTCTTCTCAATGACTGCTACATGTTGGTAATAGAGAACATGCAGAATGTATGAAATAATAAAGGGAGTATCACCAGCATATACTCCCGGTATTATAAAGGCTCTGCATCTCCTCTGCAGAGACCTACACTGATAGATTAGAGCCAAGCAGAACATCTCACTAACGAGGAAAAACACAAATAGCAGCTGAGGGCTTTTGGGCAATTCCTTTAGACACAACAGTCCCCTCTAATATGAATAGTCCTTCATAATTAGCAAGCTTTCAGTAAAAGAAAAGCCATGTAATTTGGAAGTAGATGAACAACAAACAACATGAGTACATGAAATTAACACAATGGTTAACTTCAGGAAACAAGACATACTGATAAATAAGTAAGGAAAACCAAACACTATGCCTCAATCTGACCCAGACTTAGTGAACATATTGTGGACATTCCTGAGCACTGAGAAATGATAACCAGTAATATTTGCTAAACAAAAATACATAAGGGAGCATTTGTATTTTTATCTCCTCTACAAATGCTCATAGAACCTGCTTATATATATGGTTCTGTTTCAACCTCAAGCAGATGTAGTTAATTAAATCAGAAACTACAAACAGGAAATTATACACCTCTAAAAAACACATGGTACACCTGTTAATAATGAACCAATTGAAAGGTAACCCTAGCAAACAAATTCTGACTTGCTTCTCCACAAAGAGCATTTTAAGAAAGAAGGAAGATAGAGTCTTTGGAGGGTGTCATTAAAATGAACTATTAAGGGTTGTTTTTTTGAGAATAAGTATTTGAGATTAAGATGGCTTCCAGTCAAAAATATAAATACAAAACGGTACTATTCTGTATTGTCTCTATGTTTTGCACTCTATGGTTCCTTAGGGATGTTACTGTATTTTAAATTAAAATGCCTACATTAGAAGAGTATAAAAACTGAGCAGCAGAGGACTTTTAATATTAAAGAAAGGTGTGACATGAATCTCCCCCACTATTTGTGTATATAATGACACTAATTTTTGAGTGGGCTAACATTGCCATATCAGCCCTTAGGAACTGAGGGAAATCCGGCAGCTTTCAACATAACCTCTTGAAGTCAAAAGCGAAAGCAAAAGATCAGATGCAGTGACGCTGGTTTGTGGGGCAGACGGAGGGGGAACACGGGCCCTGCAGCGAGGCCCACGGCAGGAGAATGCCATGGCCTGTCGGATGGATGCCCTTGGGCAACCGCCTCCTTCAACGCCCTGTGGTGGACCTGTCAGTGCGCTGAACCAGGACCATTCAGCACTGGTGTAACAGTCTGCAATAACCTTTTGGAGCTGGAAGGATGCTGGCAACGATGGTTTTGGCTCAATAGTTGTTTTTTGATAACATGAAGAACTGCTTGTTTGTCAGAAGAGTGCAGACACAGTGGTTCCCTTTTTCCTCAACATCCCCCACTATTTTCCTACCACTGCCCATACCTGTGGCTGAAGCACCCAGCACAAACACATTTTTGCTGGCATTCCTTCCTTTAGGTGCCTAATTGAATAAATAAATGTTTCCTAAGGAACCTCAATAAATTAAAAAAATTCTCAGCCTTCTCATATGCCTCATCCCCTGATTAATACCGTTATTCTCAGATTTATCCAATACCTTGTCAATATACTAGGAAAATTCAGTAATTTCATCTGTTACTACTTGGCTACCCACAACATGTTTATTAGCATTAACCACGTGTTGCTGATGTTGAGCTCCTTCTAGTCACATTGTAAACCTGCTGACTTTTTTTCCCCCTTTACAAAATAAAATCATTAGCTTCACCTAGAGACCACTTATGATTTCCCTGTGCAGTTCTCTTTGGAATGGTTATTTCTACCAAAGATAGCAGTTTCCACAGGGAAAATGACATGACTGCACAGTAGCACGAGATGCTACTTATGCTTTTTAGCTAAAACACCTTCAGCAAGTATTTTTTGTAGTGAAAGCATACAGGGCTTGCTTTATTAATAGCTACCTATTAAAATTGTATTGACGTTAAAGTCACTACTAAGTTGCTACTGAAAAACTACTCAGATTTGCTACCTACAACGTAGCACTCACTTTACTATGGCTTTGCTTAAAGTGATTTTCTTTTATTTTTGCTTTCCTGTTCAGTGAACTTGAGACAATCATTTTTAGAGAAGTGCAATGAAATGCATTAAACACAGGCCTTTCCTAGCTGGCATTCTCCAGTTTCAGAGCAAATAGTGCAGAACAGTAGTAGAGCTGAGCAAAACCCAAGCCCTCCAGGAATTCTCTCCCTCATTAATAATTGCTGAGAAGTAAGAGAAATACGTTGTTCCCACACTATATCCCTTATTTAGTAATCAGGTTTGCTCCTAAAAGGATGCATAACTCACTAACAGTTTGACTATTGCTTTTAAAAAAATAAGATGTATAAATATTTTTGCAAATGCCTATGTATGTCAAGTATCCTACATGCACACAACCCCTAAAAACTAAAACTAGATTCTGTTAGCATTTTTATTTTGTTTTCATATAGGTTCCACTGCAGCAATAAAAATCAGGTTTTGTCAGTTTGTCAAGTAGCTAGATACCTTGAAAGTGTCAGGTTCTGATTTTAAAGCACTCAAATCTTTGTTCAAAACACATCTATTAACAAGATTTCCCCCAACAAAAAAGGAATTTAAGACTTTTAGAACATATTCAACATAATTAAAACTGCCACTGCAGGTAAGTTAGCCTACGTTATTTTATCTGAAATACGGTTTTCAATTAACACCAACATCTTTTAGTTTTGCATTCTTACAAAATTCTGCCTGTTTATAAAATTGGTACATTCAAAAATGTGCAACCTAATTGTAATCACATATGCAATTTAGGCAAAAACAGGCATTAACCCTCCATTTATGAAGTATTTAGGAAGTACAAGCCTTCCATATTAAACCAGCCTCCATCTTTAAATCATGGAACGTTACATATGGAAAACTAAAATTGCTTCAGCAAGCAGTAGGAGCAGAAAGGTTAGTAAGTCTAGGATTCATGCAATAAAGATAGATTAATTTATCTTTAATTTCCCCAAATGCAATTTAATTTTAAGTAGTTTGGCTAGCTGTACACTCAATTTTTTGTTATTATATAAAAAGCTTAATTCCATCCATTCATTAAAAAAGGCAATGAAAACTTAGTTTTAATGGATAACAGTAGTAGCAACAATATATAATTAGATGCTGAAACAGGATGCTTAACCACAGTGGGTTAAATTGATCCTCAAATATAATTTAACTGAAGTAAATAGGGTTACACCAAAGGTGGCTTTTAGACATGAGTAGGTTTAAACTAATCATTATATTTAGACAGGTTTCGCCTAGAAAGCTGCGGCAGCGGCCTTGGGAGTTTTAGCTGCCTCCTACTGAAGCAGTGCACAAGTATCATCTATTATAATCAAGCAGGCATCTTTCTCAAAATCTAATTTCTGCTTTTTCAGGGTACAGTGAGCTTTTCATGTCTCATTTTTCATGGTATCTATGTTAGTACAATGCACAATTTGCAGAGAGTAAATGCCACAGCAAACAACAGTAATAACTGATGAGTCATTTCTATTACCTGCAGCAAGAGCAACTGCTATTGCCTGTTGATTTGCAGCACAGAGGATCTGGACACCCAGCGCGAGATGAGGGCAGGTTTGTCTCACTGCAGCACTAATGACTGTCATTGCTGCAGTTACTTCAGGCCCAGGACATACCGTGTAAGGAAGATCATGCATGTTTTCTACTATCAAGCCATCCTGTGGAGATTATTATAAAGAAATATGATTAAACTGGAAAAAAAGGAACTTAAAAAACATGGCTAGTTTACCATTACGCTGTTTTGTATTAAAAGACACAGGAGTTTAAAGGTTTTCCTTCAAAGGAAGGATTATCTACAGTAAATTGTGTTGATGCATACAACCACTTACAAAAGTGCTTTCATCAACAGCATGGTATTTGCAGTAAAATCATGAAGAGAAATAAATGTGATTTTAATTATACATTCATCAATTTGGTTTCCTTTGATCCATCCTAAAATGTGAACTATAGGCGAATGAGTTAAATCTTATACCTCATTAAAAACAGTGTAAAGTCAAACTTCAATTATCCAAGTGGAATATACGATATTGAGTATGTTTGGATAACGGAGGATTTAGAGATAATCAAGGCAATTTTCAATTCAATTAATGTCAGAAAATAACTTATTTTGGATAAATAAAGGAATTTTTCGTTTGACTACTATTGTGCCTTTTTGCAGTGTGCCTAATACCATAGTATTAACTATTGATATTTCTCCCATTCCAGATTCAGAATTACTTTACGGAAGATATTGCTATACCTCTCACTCCATACGGGCATACTGTTATCAAACAATGGAGTGATGATAAAATACTCTGCTGATATAATTTATGCAATTTATTGAAAATCTTTGTACATTATCTGGTACCTTGTACTTTTCCAGTCATTGTATAGTATATACCAGAAAGTTTTCAACAACTGCAAATCATATATAATTTTGTCAAGGACTAATAACAAGAGTAAAAGTATAGCCTTGAAACATATTTCAAGCCTGATGTTTTGCATTTGCAGTAAGAATGTTAAAAGAAGCTAGAAATTTCTCACTTGCTTCAATCTAAAAACACAAAAAGTTTAATAGACAAATTAATTGTATGTATAGAAAATAAATTTCACTCTCTGGAGTATTATCACACATCTTAATCCTTTTAAAATGAGATCTTTACATTTCAAAGATATTGTAACTGAACCGGAATAGAAAGAAGAACAAAAATACAACTAGAGATTAAACAAAAAAGTTTGGTTAATAATAACGTAGAGAATCAGGAAGGGAAAAAAAAAAGGTTTCCTTTTTTAAAAACTTTCATATGTAATGCTTCTTTAATCTTTGTCATAGTGTAGAAGCCCTTTTGGCAGTAAAAGACAAGACAGTATATAAAATGCAGTTAGCATTTAATGGCTGAGTTACAGGCTAAGCCACAGACATCATAAATGAACACCTAACATGGAGGATGGGGAAAACTGAGAAGGGAAATAATCCCATGGAACAATATGGTCAGTCCAAGCACACGACCCACATACAGTCAGTGTAGCAAGGTACAGCTGCATATTTAAATACACAAAATACATGCTACCTTAAAAACCAAAGGACACAACCTATTAATGGAAAAAAGTGATCTAATATTATGAGCACCCAACATTAGGCCTATGCACTATTTGGTGCCATTCATCAGCATCTTTAATTACAGAATTCCAGTCCAAGAAAAGCTAAGCTAGGCAAAGGAAAACCAGATATGGTCACTAACCAAAACATCCGTCCTTGGTTTTGTTTCTATGTCCAATTCAATGTATAATTTAACATCCACACTTCTCCACCTGTGATGGGAGGTAGCTGTACAACAAAGATGACAACCAGTCCCCTGAAAACCCACTGCATTTTCAGAAATGAAAAAAAAAAAAAAACAAAAAAACAAAACATCAATCACAAACTTTTAGTCAGTTTCTCTGGAATGAGGTCAGGACTGTTCCAACAAACCTGAACTGACCAAATGGTCTTGTACCTCAGGCACAACTACTGAATCCTTTGTGGCACCAACAGAAAAAGAAATCCCTTAGCCTTTTGCCCTCTGTACACATAAATATATTAGGTCAGGCTAAGCAAGAATGCAAAGTTCGTCTGTAGTAATATATGGCAAAAGGGTTAATGTAGAACTATAATATTTTAACAAAACAAACTCAAAAAATGCAACGAACCCTCAAAACCAGGTAATTCCTTGAGGCCACAAAACCTGGAAGCCCTTGGTCTTGGCTCAAGAACACTCTACTTGGCAGGCTTCACCAAAACCTGGATATCTGGGAAACTCCAAGCTTATCATAAGGGCAAGGAGCTAGGATCTGCAAACCAGAAGCCCCAGGCTTTCAGGCAGTCAAGAATCAATCCCAATAGGACATGCAGGAAGAAAGGTGTCTGGGAACGGGGCTTCAGACACTCGGTTCCTGAAGAGCCATGCTAGTAGCCAAAAAAGCAGGAGAACAGGCTGGCAGAATTCCACAGGAATTCCACAGTGAAACAGATTTCCCTGAGTTGCTACTACTTTTACAGCTCAGGATTTGCATAAAGCAAATTATTCCATTAGATACATTAATGAATTAATTCATTTAAAAATTAATTAAAAACTCTGGCCATACTACTGTGCATGAAAAGTATCTGATTGAATTCTAGTTCAAACTGCCAGCATATGGGGAGATTCCAACATTTCTCTCTTCTGCCTTAAACTTATTATATTCACTTTTCAGCAGTTGTCTCTTCCTGTGGTCTCAAGGTCCATAGTTACAATGAATATTTTTGGTATTACTTTAATAATGTGTTATTCTTCTGGTACCATCCAACAGACTATGTTCTTTTGCATATTATGTTTTGTTTAATTAAAAAAGAACAACATATGTTCTGCAATACAGAGAGCTGAATTACAGATGCATTAACTCAAAGCTTTCTTTCATATTTTATATAAAAATATAACACCACAGATTTCTGTGTTTACGGAATTGATATGTATATAAAACAGACTTCAGTACTATCAGACAGCTAATTAAAATGGTGGAAAGAAAACAGTTATGCTAAATTAAAGTTCTTGGAACTTAAGCTTATAGTTTAGAAGTCTATGGGAACAGCTACTATATTACACCCTCCAAAGCAGAATTTATTTGGATAGTATGAGATAAAACTCTAGCAAATATCTATTATGCTCTTTTTCCATTGAATATTAAGATGATTTAAGTGTTGCTTATATATAATAGCCTTATTATAAGTAATTCTCAAACAGTATATTTCCTTTTTAATTTGAATGACTTCTGAAGTGCTACATATATGCAAAATGCCTCCTGTATCACAGTTAGCTACTGGAAAACGGGTCATTTAAATAGCGCTCTGATTATATAGAAAAATAATTTCCTTAGCTTTATTCCACTTATAGAAATGACCTCTTAAAAACTTCAGCCACATGCACACATATCACAGCAGACAAGCCTCAAAAATAGTCACAGCACTACAAACCACAACAGGTATAACAATCATACAAACTTTAACTCACCATCTACCTAATACAGCTTTTACCTAGGGCAACTTTAACCCCGGTGTTTCCCCTAACAGAAAGGCTTTACCTACAAACATATACATACTAATACAAACCTTTGCAAGCTTAAAATAACTACTCTTTTCTACAGGAAGAAAAGGCTTTTTTGTATCATACCCATTATTATATAGGCTCAGGTGTGCACTAAGACAATTACAGCCTTTCCCACCACCACAGTCATGTGCCCCTTATAAAGGAAATCAGGTGCCTTTGTAGAGCATTTATTTGCTGTGTCTAGGCACAGCTTCCTAGCAATTCCTTTAAAAACTCTACCTCCGGAGCAAGAGGTTACTGCCTTAATATAGGTAAATAGGTATTTTATGTTCTCCCACATATACCATAGGAGGTAGTTGCAGGGAGGTTTGCTATTTTTTTCCTACTGTAATATAGCTAAGATTTGAAATGTTAACATCTGTATTCCAAGTGATAACTACCTCCATGTTTCTATGCAGAAATACTAGTTTCTTCTGTCTTAACTGTTATTAAACTCTAATTTGAATTCCAACTATCATCGTAGCTATAAGAGTAATAGGCTTGAAACTTATTTTTTTAAAAACTTCAATGTAAAAGATGTAGTAGCAGCTACTGTTCCAGGTACAAAGACAAAAGAAGGGTCAGGAGGATCAGAACAGCAATGCATGCATCTCCAGAGACAGCACTGGTAAAAGAAGTAAACCTAAAATTTTATGTGGTAAGAAGCACCATAATATTTGCAACTCAACATAGCTTTATAATTTGGGGTTTGGGTTTTTTTTTTAAAAAGAAATAGTTTTACTTATGTACCTCTAACTGTCTTAATGTTAGCTACTCAAGTAGCTACAGCTAAGTAACAGCAACTAGTAGTAAAGTGATCTATATCAATGAAATTAGAGGGAACTCGTGCTCTATTTTCTGGCTACAAAGTAAGCATTACCCAGGCTGAACAAAATGAATAAAAGTTAACTCAAACATATTTTGCATTTTTCTTAAACAAAAGCGGATACAAATTGGAGGGATCATAATGCCTCCTAGCTTGCTGCTTATAAAAATCTTGTCTAGGGAATTTCATTGTTTAGCAGCACACAAGTACAAAGCATATACATTTTGAGCACAGATGGCTTCCTAACTGAGCACTCACTTGTTCTCATTACTGTGCTCTAATATCACAAATCTTTCATATTTATTATGTTAAGCTGCTAATGTGCCAGACAAGTCACCTTTTTCTGAGTATACTAGGATTTACTTCCAAGTGTAATGCATACTGAGTGAGCAAGATCATATACTTTATTTTTAAATGTTAATGCCAATTCAAGCTACTTGAGATAATATGTAAACATCTAGTAACAGCAAGATGGTTACATACCTTCTTAAAGGCTACTGTAGGCAGCATTTAGAAATACTGTCAGTAGAAACATCTGTGGAAAAAAAACTTTAAGTTTCTAGCTCTTCTTCCACAAGAAAACCAGCTTAACGGCTCACTCAGAGTACTGAGGGGGAACCTAAGTATATTCCCATTAAAGAAGCAGGATAGCTAGTTTGGCAGAGTGGTGATTGCTGTGCAAAAGCCAGGAAGCTCCTGAAGTATCTGTCACGAAAGCTTGCATTTCTCTTAAAGTACCAGGAAAAACTGAACAAGTGAATGGCAGAAAGTGTTAGGCAACCATACTGATATTTATGGAAGCTCTCCTGATTATCTCTGACCTTTATGGCATTAATAAAGGATTTGTTTGTCATATTGCTGTAACATTATTGTGTACAGACCTTTAGAATAAAGATTGGTGTGGAATGTATACTGATGTTCTTGCGACTTCTACTGGAAATGGACTAAGCATAACTTTAAGTCCTGAATTTGTCCAAATGTGTAGAGAAACAACTACGTTCACCTCATCTCTCTACCTGAGAGGTAGGTTTTAAAATATTTAAATTTTTATTTATATTTAAATATTTAAAGATACTTAAAAAGTCAAGTACAGAGACTGCGATGCAGTAGGAGAAAAGGTAAACCAGTTAGACTTGGAACAGCAGAATTTATTACAACTGTTAAAAAGACAATAAGTATAAAACCCAAATTAAAATTTTGTGTTAGTACTGATTTTAAAGTTGATCTTAAAACTGTTCCGGCTTTGTGCATGTCAGCAGTGAAAGTAACTGCTCCTGTACACTCCCTCACCTTTAGGTATACTTGGTGTTTTCTCCCTGCTGCGAAAGGTTTCAATGTGTAATTGGTACGTAAGGGAAATGGGTAAACAAGCACTGGAATGCAGGGCAATGGTTTCAAGAGTTACAGATCACTTGTGTAACCACTTCCTTTAACACAGGAAGACAGAGACTAGTACTTGTCACTCTTCTGATGTAGATCAAATCATGTTATACCGCATGTTGATAAAGTAACTGTAAAGGCAAAATATAAAGTCACAGCACAGAATACAGAGCTATTGCACACCTGTTCTTTCAACAGGCATGAAAAGGAAGAAAACTTACTCATTCTGTACAACTTGCAGTTAGAGATTATTCTAACTGAGTGGACATCTTGCACATGGTCATCTGGTTCATAGGCACTGAAGCCTGCCTATGTAAACATCATTCTTCTGCACTGCTGTTTATCCTTTCAACAATTCTGTTCTCAGGATTCTTTCCTAATTTAGCCTTACTAGTGCTCTGCCCCTTCTATAATTTAGACTAAGCTCTTATATTCAATTTTGTTCACTCTGTAAAGTATCATTCTAATTTATGCCATTAAAAAGGTTTCAACTGGCTTGTTATTAAATTTTTGCAGAAAACAGCAGCTCAGAGCAATGACTACTTGTTCATTTAAGATATTTTCAAACCTCGGACATTAGGACACCACCTTACCATGCCAGAAAATGTACATAATACTGTAGGCACGTCAAAGAAAAAGCACATCAACACCCAAAGACAAGGTGCAATGAAATGTTTAAAACATATCTGACCTTTCAAAAGGACATACACCCTGTTAAAATCTACTGACCTATGAAGATTACTACGCCACTTTAGGTCCAACAGCAATTCAGTCAGTAGTACCTGCCTCTTCTTGCCTCTGGCTGACACTGGCCTTTTGGGCCTTCTTTTCTAGATGTGCAAGGCAGGCATGCTTGCTGTGAGGGGGCTAGGATAGAAGGGTTAAAGAGGGCAGAAAAGGGCCTGAGGTTTTTTTTGGTCCCTGAATAATCTGTGCTGTTTTGTTACAAACACCAATGTGGGGTGATCCTGCAGCCTACAAGTGACTGAGGTATATATGCAGTGCCTCAGCTGTGCACATGGCATTCCTCCATGACTTCATGAAGCCAGAGTGTTGTACAGAGCTAAAAATACAGTGGCTTGTCAGACTGGATGATGAAGCATTCTACAGCCAGATACCTACAATGCCAGCAACCGTCTGTGTTGCAGTCAACTTTCCTTTTCTTTTTTTCACCCTAAATTGACTTGTTTCTTTGAAATTGATGGTAATCCAACTTAAGCAACTTGAACTGCACAATTTGAATTTAAGCTTTTTCAACTGTTTTGGGTGCATGTGATGCTTACTGTAGGTTTTGTAATCTAGAAAGCCTACTTACTATGTTGAAATAAAAGATGTGGATTTAAACATCTTCCTAAACCATGTGGTTTAAGACCACAGAATGGCTGGGGTTGGAAGGGACCTCTGGAGATCATCTAGTCCAACTCCCCTGCTAAAGCAGGTTCCCCTAGAGCAGGCTGCAGAGGATCGTGTTCAGGTGGGTTTTGAATATCTCCAGAGAAGGAGACTCTACAACCTTTCCGGGCAGCCTGTTCCAGTGCTCTGTCACACTCAAAACAAAGAAGTTTTTCTTCATATTCAGATGGAACTTACTCTGTTGCAGTTTGTGACCGTTGCCCCTTATCCTGTTGCTGGGCATCAGTGAAAAGAGTCTGGTCCCATCTTCCTGACACCTGCCCTTAAGACATTTGTAAGCATTGATAAGATCCCCTCTCAGTCTCCTCCAGGCTAAACAGACCCAGCTCCCTCAGCCTTTCTTCATGAGAGATGCTCCAGTTTGCTAATCATCTTCATAGCCCTCCGCTGGACTCTCTCCAGTAGTTCCTTGTCTATCTTGAACTGGGGAGCCCAGAACTGGACACAGTACTCCACATGTGGCTTCACCAGGGCAGAGTGAAGGGGGAGGATAACGTCCCTTGACCTGCTGGCCACACTCTTCTTAATGCACCCCAGGATATCATTGGCCTTGGCCACAAGGGCACACTGCTGGCTCATGAGTAACTTGTCCACCACGGCTCCCAGGTCCTTCTCTGCAGAGCTGCTTTCCAGCAGGTCAACCCCTAACCTGTACTGGTGCGTGGGGTTGTTCCTCCCTCAGTGCAGGACCCTACGCTTGCCTTTGTTGAGCTTCATTAGGTTCCTCTCTGCCCAGGTCTCTAGCGTGTCCAGGTCTCGCTGAACAGCAGCACAGCCTTCTGGTGTATCAGCCACTCCTCCTAGTTTTGTATGGTCAGCAAACTGGCTGAGGGTACACTCTGTCCCTTCATCCAGGTCATAAGTTGAACAGGACTGGATCCAGTACTGACCCCGGAGAACATCGCTAGCTACAGACCTCCAACTAGATTCTACACTGCTGATCACAACAAAAGCAAAGATGCTTTTGATGAATTATAGACTTACTTAATTTAAAATATTGGCTATGCAGAAGCAGCTTTGTGTAAATGCTGCCATAGAAAGAAGGAAAACAAAACTTACAACTCCAGCATCCTTGTAAGCTTCTGCCTCTTGACAAGCTTGGTCAATGATCTGGGTCAATGGAAGAGAACTTCTTGGTGTCCCTGCAAGAATAATGCTGCTTACCCCAGGGCACGCACAAACCAGCTTTCAGGCAGGATAACTGTAGGGATTGGCATACTGAAATAGTGAGGAACAGGGTAAAGTTTCTAAAAGGCTGCTGTATCTCCTTGAGACATGCCTTAGTGGCATCTCTTTCCTTACCTGAACTTGACAGATCTGCTGTGACCATTCAGCTCCTAAATCTAATTCACAAACATGAGGAATATCTGCTATAATCTCTTATTGTACCAGGTCTGCTCTTAGCTTGCTATTCCTGTACTTATTATAGCTTATCCTGCATTAGTGATGCTCCATGCAATACCACCTATGGTGAGACCGACCTCTAGGTCTGCAGAATACCTATGCTGAACACCAGTCAATTTAAAATTAGTTAAACCTATCTTAAACTCTAATCTGCAAGGTTGATTGTACCTGATCTTCAGTACAAGTGCTTCATGGCAGAAATGAACATGCATGGATTTTGTTGGAGTTCAATGAACTTTCCTTAAGATCAACTCCAAAGTCTTTTCTGATACTTGGGCTCCTAAATCCAGGCACTGACAGTCTGAAATGGGGACTGAGAAGAGCCCTCCGACAACTTTTTTAGATGGTCTGATCTGACAGCCTGGTGAAAGCTGGCCGTAGTGCCTGGAGGCTGCTTCTGCGACAAGGTGGAGCACAGTGAGCTCCAGGCACCAGCCTGTCACGGGGAAGGTCAGTAGCTGTAACGGGCTCTGCCTCCCCTGAGCCCCCGGAAAGGTGGATGAGGAGGTCAGGGTGGAACAAACCCTGCCTGCTGTTGCCTGAGCTCCCTGCAGCCTCGCAGGACCTGCGGGAGCTCTATCCAACATCTGTCCTGTCCCAGCGCTCGTTTGTGTAATTTCATAACCATCGCCTCTTAAAACACGGCAGCGGAGAGCTCACCAAAACCATACCCTCGTTTTCCCAGCCTAGCTCCCCACATGGAGGTGTCTCCTGCCTCTTTTCCCTCCAGGAAGGGGCGATGCCCAAACCCGGGGCCCTTCACGGGGGGCCCGCAGCGGCGGTTGAAGGCACAGCCTTCCAGCGGAGCGGGCTCTGCTCCGGGGGCCGCCGCCGGGCTGCGGGGCGACGCCGCCGGCAGGGCGGCAGGGCCCGGTCCCGCCGGCTGGCCCTGCCCGGCCGCCGCTTACCTGGCAGCGCTCCCACGTGCACCACCCCGACGACCGCCGCCTTCAGCCGCCCGCGGAGCCCCGGCAGCCGCATGCCCTGCGGGGAGGGAGGGAGCGGGTCAGCGGGGCGGGCAGGCCCCGGCCCGCCACGGCGGCGGCCCGCCTCCGGCCGCGGGCAGGCCGGGCCCGTTCCCGACCCCGACCCCGATCCCGTTCCCGCTCGCCGGCGGGGCGGGCGGCCCCTCCCCTCCCCTCAGCTCCGCTCCTCTCCTCAGCTCCTATCCCCTCACCTGCCCCCGCCGCCGCCAGCCCGGCGGCGTCCACCTGCGGCGGCCCCGCGCGCTGCTGCCGCTGCCGCTTCCGCGTCGGCGCCGCCGGCCCCGCCCCCGCCCCGGCCCCGCCCCGCCCCGCCGGCCCCGGCGCGGGATTCCGCGCCCCGCGGCGCCCCGCGCCGCTCCCCCGGCGCCCGCCGACGGCCGGCGGCGCCCCGCCGCGCCACCCGCAGACCCCGCCCCGCCCGCGCGCCGGCCCCCGCCGCTGCGCGCGGGGCCACGTGTGCGGGCGGGCGGGCGGGGAGGCGGCCCCGCGCCCCGCGTTTAAATGTCCCGCTCGGCGCGGGCCGCGCTGTGCGCAGGGACGGGAGCGGCCGCGCCGTGAGGCAGGAGGCGCCCAGCGGAGCCCGCCCGCGCCGCGCTCCCGCCCTGCCCTGCCCCTGCGCCCCGCCAGCGCCGCCGGGCACCCAGCCGCCGCTCTCGCCCGGGAGGGTCCGGGGCGGCCGGCGCGGCGGTGAGTGAGCGAGTGCGCGGGCAGGGGGCGGCGGGCGCCCCTGCCGCCTCCCGGGGTGCCCGGCCGCGGGGCGGGGGGAGCCGGCGGGGCCGGCCCGGGGCTGCGGCCGCCCTTTCCGCGCCGTGCGCCCGCGCCTCCGCGGCCCTTTGTGGGGGCTGGGGCCCGGGCCTGCTCGGCCGCTCCCCGCACGGCGCTCCGCTCGCCCCGAGCCGGCCCAGGCGGGCACCATGCGCCGGGAGAGGTGAGTCTGCCGGCCCCGCCGTGCCCGGGGCCCTGTAGGCCGAGGTCTCCGTCAGGCGCCCCTGAGGAGGCTCGCCGCGGCCGGGGCGCCCTCAGCTTCCCCTCTCTTGGCAGCGACTGCGCGGAGGAGAAGGCTCCCGCCAAGGGGGACGGGGGTGCGGAGAGCGCCATGCGAGCCCGCAAGAGGAAAGCCGATGTGGCCACGGTGAGTGCGGGCCCGGGCCGGCCCGGCGGCCCTGCCTGGTGCCCGCAGGCCACCGCCTGCCCCGCCGCCGGGCTTGGCCTCCGGGCCCTCGCCTCCTTTTGTTGGGGGGCTGGGGGCCATGTGGTGGCCTGGGTGTGGGGCAGGCGGTGGTCTGCTGCGGGCCGGGATGCTGAGGGATGGGGTGCGTGTCGCAGTGGCCAGCCGTCGCTTGTCCCGTGGTTTGTACTCCTGAAATTATATCTTGCTTTTTGTAGTTCTTACAGGATCCTGATGAAGAAGTTGCTAAAATGGAGATGACTAGAAAAAAGCAATATGAAAACCAGGTAACTTATTTGGCTTTAGACCGTGCTCCTGTAATCTTACTGAACCCTATTATTACTTTGCAGTACCTCATTATGATTACAAACATGGTGCAACAGATACACAGCTACCATGTGCTGTGTAGCAATGGGCAAGGGGGACTGTCAGCCCTGGCTGATGAAGAGTGCAAACCACGTCAGGTCATACAGGTTGCTTTGGAGTCTTTGTAAGAGGTGGGGCCTGTGTTGGCCTAAAGCATCACATTAATACTTCAGTATATCCAGCTGTCCTGGGACTGCAAGGGTGCACCTTACAAAAGCCTTAATATGCATTTAGGCCTACATGGAGGGACTCTGCATTGACTTCTCTAGAGAGTTGCAAGAGCACAGTCGTGTGCTTATGTGCTGTACTTTGCAGGCGAAAGCACAAGACACTTAAGCATACCAACAGGATCATCTTCCGAGATGATTCTTTTTGTAGTCGTGTCTCTACTTACGTATCACCTGGGAAAGATAAAAGATCCCCTGCCCCTTCCACCATCAGCTCCATTCCTATTGACAAGTGTCATTGTCAGACTGACAGAGAGTACGAGGTTCCTGATTAGAACTTTGAAGTTTATACTAGATGCTAATGCAGTAGTAAAATAGGCTTCATTTCTCTGCAGAACAAAGGGATAATTTCTGTAAAGTTGCTTCGCTGTGGAAATCAGGCCTGCAGTGGAGGTCAGTAGTGACCATTGCCAGTTTTCTCAGTAAGACATTTAGAATGATCGGACTTAGAAAGTCAAAACTAACTTCATTAGTGTCCTCTTGCTCCCTCAGTGCCCTTCCTATAATCTTTGAACCTGAGATGCTATGGGTGTCTGTTATCGGATGCTATGTTGATATATGGTATTGAAAGCATCATGCTTTTGTACATTGAGATGCCCACTGTAAAGAAAACAGAGTAGCCTGTTTTCTGAAACAGGTTTATTCCCCTCTTTTTTTTTTTTTTTCCTGCACGCACACACGTGCCTGCTCAGTCACTGTCACTAGGACTTCAGCCTGTTAATGCACATGCAGGGTGAAACTTAAGCTGCAAAAGTCACGATCAGGGAGTACAGACCGTACTCATTTGGTACGCGGGACTACGCATAATGTGGCACATCTAACCAGAAGTGGCAGCTGGAAGTTCTAAGACTAAAGTGCTACCATAACAGATGGGCATCATTGTTTGGAATGGCCTCTGCTTGTTGCAACTGCGTATACTAGTTATCAGTCAACATATTAAGCAGGGCTCAAATGGTGAGCATTTAATGAGGGGATCTCTCCTTCCCTTCTGTCTTTCTTTTGTGCAGTATATTGAACTAATTTCTCACTTCTGACAAGGAAGAGCTGCCTGTCCTTCACCACAGCTCTCTCCTTCACCAAAAGATTTATTCTGTTTGAGCTGAGCAAGGGCTCCTTGTGCATGTTTATTGCATAATAGTAAGGTAGTGTTAAAAAACCCTCAGCAGGGGCCTAATTTTACTTTCTTCCAGAAAGACAGTGAAAAGAAACTTGAAATATATTTGGTATACACTGACCTTCAACTTTGAAAGTAGATAAAGACTTAGAATTTTTTGTTCTTCTTTGTGTTCCTGGCCTGGTGGCTGTTCAATGTTACTTCTGGAATGATAGGTAAATTAAAATTTGGATAATTTAGGCAGTAGGCATCCAAGCTATTTACTTGAGAATTTTTCAAGTTAAGCTTAGGATACTGGTGGGATTTGGCCCTTTGATTCTGTAAACCATAAATAAAATGGGTACCTGTATATCCGTCCCTACATAGAGAAGGTTATTTGTTGTGACAAAGTAGCCAGATTGTTACAGATCTGTTTAAAAAAGCTAACATTTGGCTGCACAGCAGCAGCTCTTCAGTCTATGGTGTGACACAAGCTATTCTCTGATATAAATTGCCATGGGCCCCTAATGAGAATATGTTTACGGTTCCAGCAGCAGTATAGCTGGCTTGTATGATAGCCAGTGAGATAGTTATTCTGTTGAGGCACAACAATTCTAAAATGCAAGTAGCTATAAATCCACTGCAGCCTATACCACATGACTTCTACATTAAATAAATTGTTTACTGACAGTAGTTTATGCACAAGGCAAAATATCATAGTCACATCCCACTTTATAGCATCTTCATAGTCAATTCATTAGTTTGCTTCTGTTGAACATAAGGCCTGAGTTCTTAATTAGGATGCTGTTACCCTTTATGTGATGAAAGGGTGGCTATATCATCAGGTTTGTGACAGCAGAATATTGCATAAATTCTGTGTTTGATTTTAGAGAACTGGCACTGCTGTAGTTCTGCTAGCAATTCTCATATTAATTCTGGCTGCTTTCTGTGGACGGATATACTTCCAAGGCTCCGTGTAAAACCAAATTCATCTAACTGGATTAGAGTCATCCAAGCAATTGTGATACAAATTACATGGCCACCTCCATCTAGAGTGGATAATGGAATCTAGAAGGTAGTTTCTTTGGGTGAAACTAACCAATCTTTTCAGGTGAAAAGAAATGGAGTAAACTTTCAGGAAATAGTTTTGATCAATTTATCATTAGACATTTTTCCAGAATCCGGTCTTACTGTTGTCAAAATGTTCCACCTAACTGGTTTGAAAATATCCTCCAAAAAGTTTCTTTAACTGGTCTAGGTTATCTTTGGAAGATCCAATTTAAAAAACAAAACAGAAACCCCAAAAAACAACTTACAAGTCTTCAAACAAACAGATAAAGAAAGTTAAACTATATCCAGTGTGAGAGCTTGAATTGGCCCAGATTTGGGGCAGGACAAAATTCAGACTCTCTAGAAAATTAAAAGCAGTAGAAGTGCCTATGCTATTCAGAAAGAATTGGAACAACTTAATAATGGGAATTGCTCTTCTCTCTCCTATTTATTAATTCTGGGATCCCTTTCTGATGGCAAAGAAAATCACTATACTTCAAACTAATGCATCCTGTGAGTGAAAAATGGCTGGATTTATAGGTCTTACTATTTTTGATGCGCAAACTAAGGCTGCAGTCCAGTAGTTGATATCGATGTCTCTCTGTTATGAGGTGCTGCTTTTTAGGATGAGACAAACAGGCCTATCCCTGTCCTGTTTCTCTGCCTTGGATTGCCATGCAGAAAATCCTCTGATCTTGCTGTTTGAATGCAGTCCTAGGTCACCCTCTACCTCTGCTTTCCTGCTGCTCTCCTCGCCCTGGGTCTGTGGAAGCTTGTTCTGGTGGCTCCCATGCTCGAGTGTCTCAGCAGCTTGTGTTCTTGGGTGTGGCTGCTTCACTGAAGGCTCTGCCTGTAACCAATAACCCCAATGGTTGCTACCTGCTCCATTTTGTGTCTGGCTTATATGCCTGAAGGATATCCAAAAGATCCACTTAAATGAATGTTTGATATATCACTGAATGATGACATGCTGCAGAAAACTCAGGTGTGGGAACATTTGAGCTTTAAAAAAACCCAAAAAAAACAAACCCAACCTCTGAACTGCTAGGTGTTCTTTCTTTGGAGCTGTATAGGCTTGACTGCTCTGATGGACTTCTTTGGTCACCTACCTTCTGCCCTTCTTGGTGCTCTTTAATGAGCCTTCTTGTGTCCTCAGTTCAGTTTCTCCAATGTGTATCTAGTTCTCAGGTCTGAGATACAGATCCTATTCCTGTATCTGGAATATTACTGTGGGTGTCACCAAGATATCTTGCTGGGCTCCACATAGATGTCAAGAGGCAGTTTTCCCCACCGATTTTTGGCTTGCATCCTACTTGAGCTCCTATTGGCCTCAGAAGTAAGCCCAGGACTGTAGGATTTCCTCCCTTAGGCTGCACAGATTCTCTGTAACATCTGTCACTTTCTGGCAGTTTCCTGCTTTCATATTTGCTCTGTGCAAGCCCAAAGGAAGCTCTTCATGGTTTCCTCACGCCCTCCCCACCTTAAACTGTTTCTTTTTTCAGTGGTGGCTCCTATTTCCTTACAGTTAGTGTGATGTAATGCAGTTTCTTGATATTGTTTCTTAGTTTTGGTTGAACGTTTTGCTAAATCTGCTTTAAAGAGTCTGATTAATATGCTCATTCTCTCAGCCAGAGTCCATGCCAGAGCTGTGGTGTTCCCTCACTTACGCTAATTCAGACTCCTGTCTCCCTTCCCAGTAGCTCCTTGCTTTTGAGGGTCCTACACCCCTACGCATTTGTTTCCTTCTTGCCTGGAAGAGGCTCTTGACCCTTGATTTATATTTCCATATAGAAGATTGGGAGTGGTGGAATCTCCTAAATCAATTGTCAGTGTTGCTGCCATATAGTATGCGAGGTACCTGCTTTGATTGAGGACTCTCTGGAGCAGATCCCTTGTCCTTCAGAAGCTGCTGGTGTAGTAGGCACCTTTAAATATATATTATATCATCTACTGCCTTTCTGTTGATTTGCTGATTAACTGATAAGGCAGCCCTTCTCCAAAGGCCGTTGGCAGCTGGGCTTGCCATCCAGTTTGGAGGACAAAGTGTGACTAAAGTCTAGTTTTGAGGGAGGACAAAAATTAACTTAAAGCAATGCTGATGTGGCACTTTTATACAAACTTTCAGTTCATAAGGAATCTGTAATTTTTAAGATAAAGATACTATTCCATCTTTTTGCTTTCCCCCACCCAGATTAAATCGTGGCATGGCTGGGTATGTAGCTATGCTAGATTTGCATGTAGAACTCCAAGAAGAAAAACTACCCATCTGTGTGTCAGTAACTCAAAGTACAATGCAGTCTTAGCTGTGAGCGAACTGCAAAATGTGCTTTTGGTTTCATCAAGTTAGTGGTTTCTGTTTCTGAAGCTGGTGCTAGGAGGTAGCCATTTTGCTGGAAAGTGATGTCATTTGTAGCAAGGATAGGGCAAAAATCAGGTGTGGAAGCTTATTTGTGAAAGGCAAATTTCCTGTAGAGCATTTTACTTGTTAGCACCTAATGATTCTTCTGATTTTTTTTAAATTTTTAAGTATCTTGTTACTGTGTTCCGTCCTTTTAGTGCTGCAGAGAACAGATCAGTTTGCAGCAAGATGGCTGACTTCACTGTTAGGCAGAAATGCCAAATTTTAATTTGCTTAGGCATGATGATATGGGGCTAGCTTTGTATTCTACTGCAAAATAAAACAGGTAGTATTTTCCTGGGGAACTGTGTGAAGCATACACCAAGATCTTGTTTAACAGTTAGCCAGGAGAAAAGTAAACCTAAACTTAAGTTCTGGTCCAAATAAAAGTAAAAGGATATGATGAGTGAAATGTTGGATGTCTGATGCTTGCAGACTGGCAAAATTCTGTATATGAACTGGTCAACTTGATACTTTCATGGCAGTTGCTTAACATGTACTTGCTTCATTCTGAAAACAATTGGATCATAAGTGCTTTGTTTTTTTTTTTAATCTTAGCACTGCAAGATGAATGATTAAGAAAAATTCTGTAAACTACTCTTTTGCTGTGTTCATTGTCAAGGTTGCTTTGCATGGAATCACAACTTCAGGTGTTGCATCTATATATTCCTTACCAGAAATCCTGACCTTGTATCTGTATAATTATAATCACAAATTGGGTTTTAAAGTTCTGTCTGCTTATTCTTTACCTGAAGGCAAGCATTTAGCTTTAATGCAAAATCTTTTTGGTCAAAACAAAAGGTAACATGACAATAGGAGACTCTGACTTGGATATTCTTCCATGAAACAGTTGTGATCCTTCAAAGGGAGAACAGGGTAAATGTTCTTCAGCTTTAGTTGCAAACTTTCTCTACTGTGACAATAAGCAACACCTCTCTACTCAGCACTGGAGAGGCTACACCTGGAGTACTGTGTCCAGTTCTGGGCTCCCTAGTGCAAGAGAGACTTGAACATACTGGAAAGAGTCCAGCAAAGGTTCACTAAGATGATTAAGGGACCAGGGCATCTCTCCTATAAGGAAAGGCTGAGGGAGCTGGGACTGTTTAGCCTGGAGAAAAGAAGGCTCGGGGAGATGGTATCAATGTATATAAATACCTGAAGGGACAATGTAAAGAAGATGGAGCAAGGTTCTTTTCAGTGATGCCCAGTGATGAGACAAGAGGAGGTGGACACAAACTGAAGCACAGAGGTTCCCTCTGAACGCCTAGAAACACTTTTTTTTAGCGTGAGGGTGACTAAGTACTGGCCCATGTTGCCCAGAGAGGTTGTGGAGCCTCCATCCTTAGAGATACCCAAAAGCCATCCAGACATGTTCCTGGGCCACCGGCTCTAGGTGGCCCTGCTTGAGCAGGCGAGTTGGACAAAATGACCTACAGAGGTCCCTTCTGATTCTGTCAGATTCTGCGCAGTTTAAAGCGGTAATCATGGTTTCTGTCATAGTTTCTTGCCAAGTCTTGTTGTCTATTTATAGCTAAAATGATTATTTTAAAAGGCAGAGTGTGTAAAGTCTTGTATTTCATTTAACAGCCATCCTGGAATAATGTTCACAAAAATGCCCATATGCTGATTCCTACTCCGGATAAAGATGATGATCCAGTTGGTGTTGATTACTCTCACTTTATACATCTAAGTGTCGTTCCAACTAGAGCTTCACCATTACCAGTTCTAGGGTAAGTGTGCTACTTTGCTGCTGCTTGTCTGCCTGCCTTTTGCCTTATGATTCGAGACTAAACATTGATCTGTCTTAGCTGGGCAAACAGAGAAGACGTATGGAAAAACATGATAAACAAAGAAGAGACGTATGTGAGGGATAAACTTTACATGCAAAGGCACCCTCTCCTGCAACCTAAAATGAGAACAATTCTTCTAGACTGGCTAATGGAGGTAAGCGTCTGTGCTTGTGAGTATTTCAAGTGTGCTTTTGTTGAAGCACATTAATAACTGTCATGAGTACATTTCATGATCTTTGCATAACCCATTTAGCACTAGACACTTGTCTTCATCTTAAAGTTTGTCAATTAATGGCACCAAACTTTAAAAAAGAATATATAATAGATTGAGTTGATGGTGTACAAACTGACAATATATTCTGATATTCATTTAGATTGATAGTGGATAATAATCAGTTTGTCCCTAAAGCTCCACGATGTAAGCTTTTTAAGGTCACACTGCAGATAAAAGCTGCACAAATGATTATGAAAGTCACTGTATAAAGGAAGGTTGTGGCAGCTTAGAGACCAGATGCATCTCACAACCTCTCTATCTGTTATTGGCAGGTAGAATGTACTACAACTCTTCTGTCTGTATATGAGTCTTTTTTGCCGTTTGGCTGACTTGGTGGCATAGTCTTTGTTAATTCTGAAGTATTTGTGAGGATTTTCTCTTTTGAGGTGTTGGAATGGTGCAGCTTTGCAAAAATGAGGAACTGATGTTCTGACACTGTTAGAACATGTGCTTGCATTTCCTAAAAGGGTTTTCACTCTGATCTGTTTTTTTTTTTTGGGGGGGGGGGGGGGGGGGAGGGAGTTACTGTAGTGGCAGTTGTCTTGTGTCAAAGGAAACTGTTTAACTCATGCTCTTAGTTAACATGTTACTTTGCAATAGCAGTGAAGCAGAAAGCCAATATGAAATTTATGTTTAGCTCTTGTGCTTTTTTTAATACATCTGTAGCATCTGTTTTTGACTTTATAACACTGTTCTTGACCTTTGTAATCTCTGATGTCTCTCCAGGTTTGTGAAGTCTACAAGCTTCATAGAGAAACTTTTTATTTAGCACAAGATTTCTTTGATCGGTTTATGGCAACACAACAGAATGTTGTAAAAACACTATTGCAGCTTATTGGTATCTCTTCTTTATTCATAGCAGCAAAGCTTGAGGTAAGTATCTCCAGCTTTACTTAAACATAAAAATGTGAATGGACAGACGGTACACTTATTGTACACTAGACGCATTTTGGCATTCTTTATGAAGTTTGTTGCTATGACTTTTCAGCTGAGAGACAGGAAAAAAATCCTTTTTTTCTTTTCAAAGTTCCTCCTTTTTTTTTTTTAGAAGTGGCTAAAATTAAGACTAGCTAACATCACCGTATATCTCTTTAATCTTAAAAGGGTAGTCTTTTCAGTGTTAGAATAAATCTAAAGTTTTTAACTGCAGTTGCTAAAGGAGTGTTTTGGCTGGCTGCTGTATACAGAGACCACTTGTTCCATATCTGTTGTCAGTGCAGTACCTACTGGATGATAGTCTGAGCTATTCTTTATTTACTGGAACAAATTGAACTATTAAAATACATAGTGCTTTTTAAGTTCTTACTGTTTGTCTTTTAAGAGGGCTATTCTTCAATCTGCTCTTCTCAAGCAAGGGATAAAAGGCCTTTTCTTTGGGATGCGTAAAAAAAAAATCTTGATGTCAATTATGGTACCATCTCAGTGGTGCTGTAGTCAAACATAATACATGTTGTACTGATCCATTAAAGGTGAAAGGTGAAGGCTATGAGCAGGAAGGTTGAACAGGAACTCTGTGTATTAAAGGCAGAAGAGAACACCATAAGTAATGATGGGGGGTTAGTTCTTTTTCCTTTTTTTTTTTTCCCCCCTCTGTTTTGAAGTGCTGAAGTAGTGGTGGATTGTTCTTTTTCTTTTTTCTTTCTTTTAAGCACATGAGCCTAGTTACAACCTATCCCACAAATTAAATACTTGATCTCTTATCTTTCAGGAAATTTATCCACCAAAGTTGCACCAGTTTGCCTATGTTACAGATGGAGCTTGTACAGAAGATGAAATCCTCAGTATGGAATTGATCATTATGAAGGTAATATTTCAAAGTCGAATTAGTTCTACTTTAGTTTTTAAAAACGTATAGCATAATCAGACTAAAAGCAGAGAGCCTCAGTTAATCTTATGTGCTGCTAAGAGGCACAATTTCTCTTTCTAATTAGAATATAGTGTTCTCTAGGTAACAAGTGATTTAAAGCATCCACCAGTCCGTGCGTATTAACAAAATGAATCGTTCCCCCACCCTATCAGCAGGAGGAGGTACAGGAGAGGATTAGATTTGCATGTTTCAAAGATGCCTTGACCAACTGGAATTACAGCTTCTGATCTGGAGTAAATAAAGTTGCATGGTTTAAGTTAGGAACTCTTTATTAATACTGAAGTCTTGTGCATGTCTACTCTTTCAGGCTCTTAATTGGAACTTAAATCCGCTGACAGTTGTATCATGGCTAAACATTTACATGCAAGTTGCATATTTAAATGAGCTTTATGAGGTATTGCTGCCACAATATCCACAGCAAATATTTGTACAAATAGCAGAGGTAAGACTGATTTCTTCCTTCAAATGCTATGTCACCTGGGGGGAAAAAAGTGGTCTTGTGATAGACTTATTAAACATCTGTTGTCCTGTAGCTCTTGGATCTCTGTGTGCTGGATATTGGCTGCTTGGAATATACATATGGAGTACTTGCAGCTTCTGCTTTGTATCATTTCTCCTCATCTGAGCTGATGCAGAAAGTTTCAGGTATTGGCATTTATAAACTAAGTCTAATATATTTACAAACATTAAGTCTTCATTCAGGTAGATAAGCATATATGTCTTGTCTTCCAGGTTACGAATGGTGTGAGATAGAGGAATGTGTAAAATGGATGGTTCCGTTTGCGATGGCTATAAGGGAAGTAGGAAGCTCCAAACTCAAACACTTTAGAGGTATAGCTCCTGAAGACTTGCACAATATACAGACGCACATAAACAGCTTGGATTTGCTGGTATGTATGTGCATAATGAAGACAAAAATCTGTCTGTAAAATCTTCTAAATCTTGTTTCTTCTTTGGTCAGAACATACAGTAAACTTAAGTGAAGCATTATCAGACTGAGACTGAGTGTATTCAGATGATACAAGGCATAAGGTTGTACTCCAGTTCCAAAACTCTTGGGACAGAGACTTCTCTTGGGACTGACTTGCTCAGTTAGTTTAAAAAGATGATTTTGACTTAAGCCTCTCATCTCAAACAGCAAATAATTACCCTGGTAATAGGAAGCATATTTCTACCCTTTGGGATACTTCAAATATTGTATGTTAGACCTTCCTCTATAGGAAATACAGGCAATACAACCTTGTCTGATGAAAAAGAAAATAAAGACTGATCACTTGAGACTGATCTTGTGGGACTGTTATGTGACAGCGGTGGTTGACAAGAAGTTGAGCAAGAGTGGTTTTTAGCACAAAGAACTCGCAGAGGAACAAAATCTTGTCCAACAAATTGTAGTTAATCTAAGCTATTGGGCTTTTTTTCTATTTAGGTTATTTAATTGTAGTGGAAGTGAAAGTTCTTCCTGTTCAGTTGCTTCTGAATTTTGCTTTATTGAAGATACAAGTACCATAATGCTGATCATCAGATTCCAAAAGTTAATACTGATTTCTTGGGGTTTGTGTTCACTAACTGTTATGTACTGCATGATGTATCAGTTACTGTTGGGGGGTTAGATACAGATATGCATTTCCAGATTAGCAATCTATCAAGTTATAAGACACTGAATTATATTGATCTATTGCATAGATGTACCAACATAAAGATTTTTTTTTTTTCTCCTTTTCCTGTGCTTTCAGGACAAAGCTCAAGCAAAACAAGCCATATTGGCTGAGCAAAATAGGACTTCACCTTTCCCCACCGGTGTCCTTACACCACCACAAAGTAGTAAGAAACAGTCTTCTGGACTGAAGCCAATATGACTATAGAAACGGTTGACAGACAATTTTGCTGAAGTGCCTGTTCTGCTGGTTGTAACTCCTGCTCCATTACAGAAATGCTGCCAGTGAAGTTCATAAGCTTTTATGGAATCTGAAAAGGAAACTTTACTTTTTTCGGGACAGAAGAATTTTTCTATTTGAAATATTTTTATTGAACGTTAAAATATTTTAAAGTAATGGATCAAGTACACCAGCCACTTAAAGAACACCGAAGAGTGCTCCAAATGCTGCTATGGAGGGTGATGCTTGATGTGACCAACTGTTCAGAAAAAGGGCTTGATTAGTTACTGTGCCTGTTTGTCCTTTGGATAATCTGCAGTCATACTGTTATCTGTTGACAAATGGGCAAAAAGTGCTGTGGAAGGCAAGATTTCAAAGCCTCTTTTTCAAATGGTTGGCTTACAACTTGATGCCTTTTTAAAAACCCTTTATTGTAAATGCTGCTATGTCTCTGTGTATCCATTTTTAATAAAAATGCTGTCTAAGACAGCTGGTTTTATGTATATTCCTATTTTTCTTTTAATTATGGTCAGCTAAGGTTTTTCAGACTGTGACCAGTAGTAGTGTGGGAGTTGGGGATGAATAATGTAGTAACTATTGCTTTATTTATTTACCACTACTGGCTTATCAATTAAAACTTCCTTTTTGGATACTAAGATAAAATTGTCATGTTGGGCTACTTGGATTTCCCTTAGCCAGATGCAGGTGGCTAGGGAGGGGATAATAAACATGACAAGTATATGGGGGATCCTTCCACAACACACTTTCTAATGATCAGTGTATTGGGAAATTCTTGAATTGTCTAGATTGTTATGCTTAATAGCAAGAAATGATCGCTGGGAAAAGCCTACCTTTTCTTAAAACATAATCATTTAAACTTTGGGATTTTGGCGTAGTCTTTGACAACTAATTGTCTTCTGTGCAAAATTGAATTCTGGAATGGTGTGTGCCTTTTAACAGGAGGAGTTGTGCTTCTTGACCTTTGCAAAGTCTGAGAATCTGAGAAGTCCTAATAAGACGTTTTCTGGAGAGTCATGGTGCTGGAGAAAAGGGAAATAGAGAAATAAATGTAAAAAAATGCTTGCTTGTTTTTCTCATGATGTTCACTTTGAAGGACTGTTCAACAACACTGAAAACTTGTGAGACTACCAGGGTTCATCTCTTCCTGTAGATAAATGTACAACACTTATATTTCAGGAAGCTCCTACTCTGCTGTTGGTTAATTTTTCTAAACATTAGTTCCCAGCAAGGCTGCTTTTTTTTTTTAAGTTATTTTCCCTTTTGCTCTTCCCTGACCCAGTATTCTGATAAATGTTAAAGCTTTAATGTAATAAAAATGCCTATGGTAACTAATGGTAAACAAATTATGTGGTGCTGCTGGCTTTTTTTTTTTCTCCCCTTGCAATGAATGGTTATAAGTTCTGTGCTAACAAAACAATGTTAGCTGATGAAGTTAGCTGGTGCTGGTTCAGAGAGGTTTTAATTTCTCGGGGAACTACATATCCTGTACAAAGGAGTGTTATATTTGCCTATTATTGAAAAAGTTTGTAACATTGGAGGAATTGTCAAGATACATTTTGGTACTTTGTCCTTCAATTTAGAACACCCAACCTGGGCGGGGGGAACAGTAGCCCTCCTCAAAGGTAGTCTCTAGGCTTAATTCCTAAATCACGAGCCAAGCTTCAGTACTAGTCCTTTTGCTGTTACTTTTCAGTCCTGAGTATGTTTCGTCTGTTTCTAAAAAAAACTAATTTATAAACTAATTTTAAAAAATCATATTTAAACTATGACTGGCCCCTTATAAATAGGGATTGCATTTGCTTTGACTTTTAACTGTTCAAGAAAATATTCTGTAAAAACATTACAGATATGATGAACTTTCAGTTTAAGCTAAATATACCTTTTTGGTTAATACCTATTCAAGAGTGAATGCAGGTGTTCCATGTGTTCTCAGCTGTGTGGGAAACCTGTATCTGAGAGACACGCATTTATCTATGAGTGAAACTGCTCAGATAACAGGCCTCTTTCTCAATTGGATCTGTGCTTTAGATAGTAATCTTGCTAATTTTGTAACTGCTTTAGATGGTAATCCTGCTAATTTTGTAACTTTTTTTTTTTTCCCCTTCCTGAAAGGTCAACCTGCTTTATTTCGATGGGAAGCAGTCCGCTCAGAGGATGGAGGTGATGGCTTTGCCGCTTCCCAGGTAGGAACGCAATCATGCACCAACGATGCAGTACTTTCCAGCAGGGGTGACTTACCTTAAGAGCTATTTTCTTATTTTCTCGTCTTTATCTCATGCTTTAAGAATCTTTGTTTCTGGCTGTCTTGCAACACATGTGGGTACTTATGTCTGTCTGAATGTGCTGTCTTTCTAGGGTAGCTTGAAAAAATTATACACTGGTTACTATATGCTGAAAACCATTTTAGGGAGGAATGGTGCAACTAATTTTAAGGAAGATAATTGTCCCTATTAAAGACCCCCAAAACAAAACGAGGAGGGAGTTCCCTCTATATTTCTTTGCCTGAAGATCCTATTCTAAATTCTCTCTGGTCCTGGATCAATCTGGAGACCGATTGATGGCAGGCAGGGGGAAGCGAGTGGGCAGTTCTGCCTGACCAGGTAAGAGAAAAAGGTTTAGTGTGTTTACAAGTGGGCTGAAGTTTGTGCAACAAAGATGAGCTAATACCAAATAATATGTTCCTGCAAGCTGTCTCTGACTTTAAGCCTGGTACCCTGAGAGGTGGGGAGACGGCTCCAGGGGAGGACGGCCCTGGGGCAATGTGCAAGGCTGCTGTTCCTGGCGCAGGAGTGCGGGGGGCTCGAAGGTGCTGGGGAACGCCGAGAAAGCAATTTAGCTGTGTATTGCTGCATGCTCCTCCGCTGGAAACTGTCTCTGCCTTAATAGCTGCAGACCAGCATAAAGCATGCTGCAAAGTAAATTGAATTCTGCAGTAACCCAGGTGGCATATGATTATCTTCCTCCTCCTGAAAGGTTTGTCATAACTATGTATCAAAACCTCACCTTGGTCTGAAAGCTGGGGGCATCAGAGAAACTTTGAACAAGAGAAATGAATCCAGTCCTAATTTTCTATTACTGCTACTATGAAATTGAAAGTTGGCAGTAGCTGTGACTGTATGGAAGGAAATAACCCCAAATGAGTGAGCAAGGCTGCAGTTGTGAGCTGGGGCTGGGGAGGAGGAGCGCTCGTGAGCAGAAAGGAGGAAGATGCAGAAGTCTGTGCTGTGAGCCTGCCAGATGCTAAGCTGTTGAAAATGCTGTAATTACCTACCAGTACTTCATAGGAATAGTTCTGCACAGCTTGGCTCCCATAAAGCAGTAGGATGGTCTGCCTGTGGCTGTCAGTTTCTAGGTCTCAGGTCAGCATCTCCTCTTGGTTCTCAAGAATTACATCACGAGGGGTTTTATTACATCCTCGCTTGCATGAGGTGGAGGTAAGCAGCTGGCGCAAGTTCAGTGGAGTGCTTGTGCAAATATTCAGCCAGGCGTCCCATGGGAGCTACGGGCCCTCTAAGCTCCTATAGCCTGGCTTGAGTTTCTCTGAGTTCCTGGGTGCTGGTTCCTTCAGGTGGCTTGTCTCACAGCAGTATCAACCTGAATTCAAGCAGCTGGGTAAAACGGTCTTCTTTTGACCAGGCTGTGAAGTCGGACCTCGGTGCAAGCATACAAGGCTTACTGCAGCGTTGCCTCTCGGTGGGTGGCATCAAGGCACCTGAACTTTAGCTTGGGAATTGCCAAAGGCTACAACTGGCTTTCCTCCAGACATTAATGGGAGTAATGTGGGAGTAACCCAGCCGGGGCACTGCAAGGTTAGGTAAAGTGTGTTAGGAAATCGTCAGGGGGCCAGTGTGTACTGTGGCGGGGGAACTGGCGGGTGCACAGGCTGACATTGGATGGACCCACTTTACCTTGTTTGTTGGCATAAATCTTCTCTTATTTTGGGAACGTGCTTCCTCTAGGTATTTAACAACATGCATCTAAAGCATTAGATTACTTACACCCTCATCTTCCAAACCTTCCTCTGCCCTCAAAAAAAGGGAGACTCTAGCATATACTGTGAAATAATACGGGTTAACCCAGACTTTGTCTAGCCTTGAATTTGTTGGGGATTAAGTACAGCTCCTCCTTGCTGTCAAGGTTGAGACCAGCTTGACCTGGGCTTTTGTTCTGTCTCTGGAGATCTGCTCAGACTTGGCACGTAAATAGGGGGTGCAGCTCCGTCGTGTGATGCCTATGGCAGGAAGCGGCATGCCTCTTCCTTCCTCTCCTCCTGCCCTCGCCCCGGCCAGCATCGCCTGTGCCGCAGGGCGCAGACTGGCGAGGGCAGGGTGGGCAGTCAAGGTGGGGTAACTGAGAGGTTTGGGTGTTTTTTTTTTATTTTTTAAATTTTTTTGTGTCTGTGAGATGGCAGGAGGTGATGACTATGTACAAATGGGGAGAAGACTTTAATGTTCGTTTCTTGCCATTACAGCACTTGCAAAGCTTCTGTGCTTTGAAGTTAAGACTCCAGCAAAAAAAGTCAACTTGGCTTGGGTTGTTGAACAATAAGTATTTTGGTGATGGGCTCTTTCAGCCATGCTACCTGCAAACAAGTCACATTGTCTTACCTTTAAAGTACAAAACCTGTTTCTCTCAAGTTTTTAATTGTCCGCTACTGACACAACTTATACTTAATCAAACATTTAATTAAGACTGCAGAATATCGCAATACTATGTAATCTGTCTCCTTTCAGTCTCTTGAAATAAGCAGTTCAAGTCAAGCCCAAAAGGATAAGTTTGTATATGAAGGTTTTTATTTCTGTTTATGGTGAATTTGAGATTATAAAAAGAGATAAAGTATTCTTTGCAGACTGAATAAAACCAGGGTTTTCAAAACTCTGCAGACTGGCATGTTTGAGGGCAAATTAGATCAAATGGCTATCAAGGAAGGAAGGAAAACCTTTCTGATCCCAGGGGGCTTTGGTCCTACGGCTGCTGGCAATTCAGAGGAGCAGACTGTCTGTTGGAACTGCATATTATTTGCAAACTGGTTTTGTTTTGCCGAGCTGAACATGCTCTTGTGTAACAAGTATAGAAAGAAGGCAAATGTATTTTATAATGTACTGATTTTTGATGTTTCGGCAGGGCTGCAATAATACTCAAGAGGAAAAATATGGAACGCCTATTTCTGTTTGGCTTAGGATATGTGATCACCTGGCATATAAGGAAAAATAATGCACAGAGCTTCACCCTAACCTTCGTTTTGCTGGTGGACTCCGGCTGAGTAGACCTGTCCTTCCTTTTCCCATGGGTTTCAGTTAAATATCTGCTTGTTTGAGCTGAAGAGACTGCCACCAACACGTAAGGGGGGTGAAAATCTCCTACTCCTTGGCATGAGACTAAGACCTTACTTCTACCGACTGGTGCCTGTACTCCAAGACGTGTGCACCAGCCTCTGCGCCTGAGATGGGGAACAAGACCTTCTCTTTGGTTAAGGGGGAAGCGTTTCCTTTCTCAGCCTGTTTTCCTGTGATGTATTACAAGTCTCAAATGTTACATTTCTGACTTGGGCTTGGCTAGAGAAATAAGGGTTTAGTTGCTTTCTGAAATTTCCATAAGCATTGGAAAGAGGAGGAGCTAGTGCGTTTACGGGCAGCGGCTGTGATGGGGAAACGGTTCTCTAAATCTAAATGCAATTTAGTGTCTTTCTGGCAATATTTCAGTTGGTCTTTACTTTGTTTAAAAATAAAATATTCAGCCACATATGTTAAGGGACTCTTAAGCTATAAAGACAAAATCAAATGATCAAATGTTTGGTTTTTTACGAACTGTATACAACAAAGTTCCTTGAAACTGAAATGACACTGGTTTTAATCATGAGCTAAACAATTGTCCTGACAGAGAAAAGCAACAAGCCTAAACATTTTCTGGAAAATCATGCAGCTAAAGGCCATGCCACAGACATGATTTTCCTGGTACTAAAAGCATATCTTGGTATGTCATATTTTCTTCCATTGGAGGCAGATTCTTTTATTTTCAGTAGGGTCAGGGGTCCAAAGTAACTTGTGTACAGATGTGAGCTTTCAGAAAGAAACCACCATATACGTTGATGGTGTAAGGATGCAAAATCCACAAAAGCTGAGAGCGTGAGACTGCAGCTGGTTAGCATGAGCAGGCAGCACACCCCACTACACTCTGGATCTCGGATCATTGCTTTTTTCTTAAATATGGATGGAAGAGTTCTCGTGTAGAACTAAAAATAAGTGGCTTGGCTGGAAATTAGGCACTCACTGCAATGACAGTAAAGATGTAATAAAGCTGTGTAGGAAAGGGTTTGATTTTCCCACCCGCCCCCCCAAGGCAAAAGAAGTAGGGACAGCTGTGATTTGCCAGGTTATCGTGTTCAGACTCCAGTTACATGAGTCTACCTATTGCGTGCCCTGCATGTAACTAGGATAAATGGTTTGAGCGTTCTTGGATTGAATCCCAGAGTAACAACATCAGACAGAAAAGAGTAATATAGTGCTTTATTTTATAATTCTGTGTAAGGTGTTTTAATTTGGGGGGGGTGGGGGAGGCGTGCTCTACCAAAATGCCAGCCTCTGCAGCTCAGCACCTCAGCCCAGTCTTTCTGTATGTTAAAGAATTATTGACCATGACATGAATTAAAAGAAAACCTTTTTTCTTCCCCACCCCAACATTAATCTTCCAAGTTCCTACCAGACATCAATGTAATATTTGGACCATACAGCTCACAGTGAGGTTTGGTCGTTATGCCTCAGTTTAAGGTCGGTCTGAGAATAAACAAGTCGCTCTCTCATCTCAGCCAGATCTGCAAAACGTTGCTGTCTGATGTTCGTAAAGCCGGTGTTTCTGGGCTCGCAGGACGCATGCCTGCTTACCTATGCCAGAACAATGATGATGATGTTATTTTGGGCACAGTAGAGGGCAAGTGAAAACCTTTTTACATCTTGGTTTGGGAAGTCTGGTTGTCAGCCACAGGCTTGCAAGATCAAAGACAAGTGTTTTAATTTTAGCCAAAATCTTGCAGAATGAAGAATGCACCAAGGAAAGGGTAGCTGATCCTGCGTGGTTTTATTAGTATTCTAAGCTTCAGTCAGGAGATTAATAATGGCCATAGACAGTGTCTCTTCATATTAAAGTGTCTTCACATGAGTAGTTTGGGTGAGTGCAAAAGGACCGCAAGGCACAAGCAAGCTGTCATGTCTTGCCCCAACTGACAATGAGTCAACACTTTAATATAAAGAAGAGACAGTTGGTAACAGTCATTAACATAACAAAGTGCCCTATAGATCACTCCAAATTCATCTGACTGTTTTAAGCAAATGTTTTCCCCTGAGAAGTGGCAACAGAACAATTTGTTGAATGTTTTGCTGCCTGTGCCACCCTGTTACGCTGGGAGTGGGAGAGGTGCTCCTGCTGGGTGGCTGGTCCTGAAACGTAATAGAGGATGGTATTTTCTTGCAGTGATAGTGTACTGATTTTTAAATTTTTTTTTAGCCTAATTTCCTATCAAAACTGGATTCATGTTTTTTTTTTTTCTGGTGGTTTTCCCCAGCCCCCCTCCCCCCCGCCCAATCTGTTGGCTTCTTCCATTGGACAACTTCAAGAGGACCTGACTTCTGTTAATATAGGTAAGAAAAAGGAGTCAGCCAGGCTGCTGATCCTCCATGTGAAGGAGAGGCACAGGCTCGGCCACTGTGCTCTGTGCTCGGCCGGAGCCCTGGACGAGTGACAGCAGGGGGTCTGTGCTGGCAGGACGAAAGGTGGGAAGCAAGAGGGAAGAAGGAATCGGGGTTGTAGCACTGGCAGCCGTGATGTACATCTGGCATTGAAGGGGGCTGAGTAGAGGCTAAGAGTGGCTCCAAGGAGGGAAGAAGTGCCATGCACAAGAGCGGGCCTGTTAGTCTGGTGCTCAAGGAGAAATTTGCTTGGCTTCTGTACTACCATCGCACTGGGATGATGCAAGAAATGCATTGGTTGAATGTACCAAGAAGCCATTGTGCGTCTGCCCAGAACAACCTGGTTTTGTCATTGCTGTAACTTGCAAGTGCTCTTGAATTATGGTAAGACGGCAGGTTTCTCCTGTGGTTTCTGAGGGCTGCCTGCCGGTGGCAACAGGGCTGGGGTGTGCTGGCAGCTGCAGCGAGTTTGGATCCTCCTGCTGCCAGGTGGACTTTGCTCCCCAGCAGCCTGCCTGAACAGAAACCCCGTTTCCTGGGATTGACGTAACGGAAGGGTTCGACTCTGGAGAAGGGAAGTCACAGGAGTCTGGGACACATTGCTGGTTGGCACCAAGGGTAGACGTACCAGAGCAACCCAGCCGGGGAGTAGTTTTGAGAGGCATCAATTCACCACTTATAATTGTGTATCTGACTTCGCTGCGTGCTTACAAATAGGTCATCCCCTCGAGGGCAGCTGCAGGCACGTCAGACGCTGGGTTTGGGATGGCTGTGTGTGTTCTGGCATTTGTTGCTCATGGGCGTGAGAGAGATCCCTGACTCTCCCCCAGCTGTTGGTGTCGGAGGGGAACCGGACGAGCCTCTTCCACCTCCCTCTCTGCCCACTGCGGCCAGGGGAACCATGCGTGCTGGGTGTTCATCTCTGGGGTGTGGGGGAAGCATGAATGCATCGCTTTGTGTGGGGCTGCGCTGGGGGTCGTGCACTCCTTCAGGGATGCAGAGTGGGTTGGAAGATGTCTGGGTGCGACCTGGCTGGGAGAGGGGCTGCAAAGATAGCGGGAGCAGCTCAGCAGCCCCCGCGCTCATTGACTTAATTGGGGCTGTGCTGTGGGGCTGGAGGAACACAAGATGGCCAGGATTCTCACGGCGTGGGGAGGCTCGCCGGCGATGACCAGGAACCGGCCAAATTATTAACGTCAATTAAGTACAGAATGTGTAGATTACTGAGATGTTATTGTTAGGGCTCTAAAAGAAATATAATTAATGAAACTCCCCCACCCACACCAAGAGGCGGCCCTTTGTGTTCCCTGTGCTTTCCCCTGCCTGCAATGTCTATCTCTTCCCGCAGCCCCGTGCTCCTTTCAGCAGCCTCGGACAGCATTAACATTTGAATTAACATAAAATCACTTTCTGAAATCTGTTAACATTTATAATGTTGCTGTACTTTGCCTGATCACTGCATTTTTTCTGTCGGTTTGAGCTCGGTGAGTTTTTTTCAAATGATACCAAACATAGACCTATTATGCTGCAAAAATTGCATATTTGTTTAATGATTTCCCATTGGTATCTTTGTTGCTATGAACCAAAGCATTAAATAGAAGCTAGCGCGTTAACGCTGTGTTGTTCTACATAATAAATTTGAATATCCCCAGATGAATATTTTTAACAGGGATTTTCTGAATAAAATGCATACGTGCCAGGGTATTAGTAATTACTTAAAATCGGTTTTTGACATTTAATGTTGACATCTAAAATATTTCCTTTAATTTTTGGTTGCCTCTGCAAACAGAAATAATGGCATTCGTCCTAGGGAAGGCTGGGTGGACAAATAACACTTTTACTCATAATGAAATGAAAAGCAATAAAGAAAATGTGCTAAATGTCAACAGTAAAGCATATCTGCTCTTCATGTATTATGAGGAGAATATACCCCAAAATGTGCGTACGCACCACAAAAATCCTTTAAGTGACTTAATATGTTTGAATATTAATGGTTTGAAAGTTGATCCATTGCAATGGTTCAAATTTTTGAAAATTGGCTATTTAAATACTTTATTACCTCAATAAATTCTCTGTGGTCACTGTGGTAGCCATAGTACGAAAAATAACTATCATAAATCTGAATTTACAAAAGATCTCCAAAATTGCACAGTTTTGCTGAGAGAAACAGAAGATGAAGTATATATTATTTAACTCAATATATTTAGTCTTTGCAGGAGTTGCTTGTCTAAAAAACCAGCAGATGGAGTCTGTTGGAGGACATGACGGTCTGGCAGCAGCCTCAGAAACCAGCTCGATTGCATAAGCGAGTGATGACTGAAAACCTTTACCATGTGAGACGCAGTCTGGAAACCTCTGCTAAAGAAGTTGGTTGATGCTGAAGCATCTGCATTTGCAGAGAGCAGCTTTGCCGGGAACCTGGGTGAGACAGTATGGGATCCTGTGCCCCTGGTAGAAGGGATTTGGCCAGGAGCAGTCAAAGGTGGCTGGTACCATTGCTGCCGCTTTCTGCTGGATGGTGGAAAAACCAACAGGCTTTGGTTTCAGCACAGCCAACTGGTATTTTTCAGCATTAGCAGCTTTGCATTCAACTGCACAAAAGTACAGGAGCGTGGACGTCCGACGGGGTGCAGGCAGGTGTGCTCTGACATGGCAGCTGCCCTGGGCCCTGCAGAAGCTGTAGCCTTGCTGGGCGAGCATCGCTGGCCTGCTGGAGCGGGGTGGTGGTTTTGGGGGTGCTGGAAGGCTCTGGGAGCCGCCCCGCAGCACAGCTGCGCTGCAGGGCAAAGCTGCTGGGGTGGTCTGAAGGGAAGATAAACGTCATGCTCTTATCTTTCCACACAAGATGCTGCTCAGCACTATAACATCTGTCTAAAGGCAGGCTGTGATGGTTTGTGTCGGAGAGCATCTCTGTGGAAGCTTGGATGCAAGAGAGGCCAGGGCAGAGCCCATGTGCGAGGCTTGTGCATGCAGTTAGGTGGGGTGGGAAAGCTCCTTATCCTTTCTCTTCTTAGTTTTTACAATTTTTTTGTTTAAAATAATTATGAGGAAAATCATGAAGCACCTCCACACTTTTGCATCCCTGAGCATCTCTCGTTGTGCACAGGCACATGTCTTTGTCCCTGAATTCCCTGGGGTTTTTAACAGGAAGAGGATTGTTATTTGCAAGTGTCGGCAATCGCTGGGATGTTCTTTGCACGGAGTTGGCCATTCGGACAGCAGCGTGGCAAAGCAGAGGGAGAGGATACCTGTGGTTTCTGAGTGCTCCCCTGACACTTTGCCATAGCAGAAGGAGGGTCGTGATCAGGGACTTTGCAAAAAGTAGTGGACAGCAGGGCCTGGAGGAGAATCAGGGGCATCGCTTGTGTCCCAGCACTGCGACACTTGGGGGGGTTACATCGTCATAACAGTAATTATAGGCAGAAGAGGGAAGACTGCTCCACCTCTGACTTTATCTGTTCCCATGCCATCTATTCCTCATCATCGTTTTCAGCTCCTGCCCCCTCAAGGCACCTCTCATCCACGTCTGAAAATCCCTGTGTAAGCATCTGCAGATGTTACTGGCTTTTGAATTTTTTGGGCTGCATCGCCACTCAGCTAATGGTATTCAAGAATAGTAGACCTCAGTGAGGCAAAACTTGATAAGGCTGATAAAATACTGGCCCATGTAAATCAATGAGAAGCTTTGCCGTTATTATTGTCTTTCATTTGAACTCTTATGAGCAGAGTAACCTGTGCATACCGTCTTAGACAAATGATGCATCCACGCTGCTCAGCCACACATGTTGTACAAGGAGAAGGAAAGGAACCAAATGACTCTCAAGTCCTTCACGAGCCCTGAGAACGGGGACATCGCAGCAGTATGTGAAGGAGCGTGCCCAGACGGCAAGCACAGTGCAGGTACCCCCTTATACAGGGTGCAGAGTCCCGACCCGTGTATGCAGGGACCGACCCTGGGGTGCTCTCGCCTAGCTCAGAGTTGGGCATCTCTGCAGGTTTAGGCATACAGCAATGGGACTAGCTTCGCTGCTAAACCCTCAAAAAGCTGAGCACCCTAATTATGAATTACAGCCTTTCCTTTCATATCTGCAGCTGAGTTTGACATGTGTAGCTGCAGCTGGCCCTACCTCTACAGTTTTATTTGATAAATCTGATTGATGAGGGTTTTTTAATTCCTCTCAGCCTCTTTAAATTAAAAAAAAAAAGAGAGAGAAAAGTTGAAAAGAGCTGTAATTGCAAGTGAGCACTATAGAAACCTACAGCCAGCAGGCATGCTTCAAAGGAAACAGGGCCAGCCTGGACCCTTTAGTTGCTGGCTAGCGAGGGCTTCAAATGTGCCTGCATGGTGACTGTGTTTTAATTTTCATCCATACCAAAAGAGCTTAATTGGAAGATACTGGGGGTTTTGACGCATACGGCCTCTTCAATTTGTTGAGCAGAGGACACTGTTAAAGCAGATGCCAAGGTGGTCTCTAGCGTGATGGGGCGGGTGTCCCGGCAGCAGGGAGCTCACTGCCAGGTTCCCCCAGTGCAGGCAGGCGCAGCCCTGCCTCCTCTCCTGCCTGCAGAGCTGTGGTTTGTGTTGGATTGGTATCGAGGAAAAGTTTCCTCCTTGAGGGGCGAGAGACCTGCCTGGTGCATTTAAAGCCCCGATGCTTACAGAGCAGCCTGGCTGTGCCCTGCGCTCTGACCTTCCTGGGCAGCAGGCAGGGACACGGCTCTCCCCTGCGCCGGTGTGTAAGTAACTTCTCTGTGCCCTCGTGTCCGCTCGTGCAGCGATGCGGCCGTTGCCTGTGCTTCTGGGCAGGCACAGCCAGCTGCCTGCATGCCCTCCTCCTGCTGCCTGTCTGCATCAGCCCCCGTCCCATCCCTCCATACCCCAGGGAACGGGCGCAGAGAGCAGCAGCCTTCCTCGGCTTTCCCACCACTTTCCCTGGCATGCTCCCCTGCATTGCCGGCGAATTAAGCGACTAATTTTCATTAGTGTCAATGCATCTTGCACCTAACTCTAAACTACCAGTTAAAGTTATTGATTCTGATCGGCAAAGGTACTAAATTCCAGTCGGAACTGAAGAAGCAGGTACTAAACTCACAGAGACAATCTGTTTAATGCAGCTATGGATTAAGGCAACTGATTTATCATCTTCGTATCTTTACAAATGCTAATCCTCAGGATATGGGTCTGGACCAGCTCCTGCGTGTTTGGAGTCTTCTCATTTCGTCTGACCGGGACAGATTTGAGCTGCGAATCTCCCACTGTTGCCCTTGAATAGCTGTCTCCTCAGAAACAGGTTGATATTTTTGGTTCAGCTGATTAATTCTACAGGATGATTAATTATTGTGTAAAGATAATTTTGTGTTTATTGGTTTGGGACATGAGAATTTATGTGCACTCTGGAGAAGGTATATAACATTTTTCTGTTCTAATTTCATCTGACTGAAGGTTGCATCCAAACAGTCATTGATTGTTAGGATAATTTGTCCTGGAACATACAAAAAGGATGCTTCATCCTCTGTTACTTGGTCTGAGTTGATTCAAGAGGCATGAACGTCGGCATTCCTCTGCAGCAGGAGTGACCTGTGTCTGCTCAACGCATAGCAGTAGTTTAAAAAGCTAATAGTATGTTTGAACTACGAGGGAGAGAGAATATGAAAGAATATTATAATTGTGCATAACAGAAATTTCTATAATTAAAAATGGAATTCTCTGGCATTGGAGCAGAAATAGCAATTTTCTACTCGGTGAAGCTCCAAATTATTTTAGAGGGAATTAGATGTATTCTCCTGGACTGTGATCAGTCTGAAAGATTTTTTGATGCTAAACTGTATCTGAACATTGGAAAGAGCAAGTTATGTTGTCCTCTCACCTGCTGCTAGCTTGGAAGTGGAAACATCAGAGACAAAAGTGTCATAGCTTTTGGATTTGTTACACAGTTATGTTCTCTCTTCGCATGGTTACGACGTGGGAAATACCTTCCATAACCACTGTGTATTCTCATGCACACATTTATTCACTGTGTTTGAGCCAAGATGACTATTGCCTTTATATGCAGTTGTATCCTGAGCAGCAACTTTTATGGGTTAGTAGTGGAAAGGTGCAGGGCAATGCAGTGGCAAAACTGAAGACCCCTTTTTTTTTTTTTTTTAATTTTCCTTCTTTTTTTTTCCCCTATTTGTTCAAAATCGGCTTGTGCTGTAATCAACCGTTTCAGCATAACCCCCAGTGTTTCTGGGTTTCCCAAACCTGATCTTCCACATGGCAGAAGGCTGCCTAGATGGGCTCTGGAGATAACAGCAATGAAATATTTGGGATATGTGTATATGCTAACACTAGCACTAGGTTGCCCGCTAGTTTTATTTCCACTGCAATTCGCTCAAGGCTGTTGTCATCTAGCCCAGGTTTGTCTGAGCAGTGCTCCTATGCATCTTCCAGTCTTACATCAAGTATCAGCCCTAGGGTAAACTACATTTGTATGATTCATTGTACTGAATGGGGGAAAAATTCAAGTGAGTCCTTGCTCGTGTGAGAAAATATCCTGGCAGGCTGGCTCTAGCCTAGTCCCGCTGGTACAGGGTGCTGGTGTAGCTCCCCTGGGCACAGCTGAGCATCCTTGGGAAAGGTGGCGGAGGGACTGACTCCTCCAGCTGAGCTTGGCTATGGTATGTTCGGTGTAAATCATAAGAAAGCGATCGGTGTTTACCTCCATTAGCTCCGATATAAATATTGCTGCTCTGCCCTCACTATTGACAGCGAGCGTTTTTCTGCTCGGCAGCCCAGTGCCAGGCGCTGACAGGCTGTTCCAGTATGGGGGCTGCCTGACCCAGCCTCTGACCTGGTGCTGTGGAGAAGAAGGTTGAGCTTGTGCTTAATGTACTGGGCGGGCACCCAGGGGAGCCTCTGCAATTCCCTGTTCTGCCTCAAACTTCTCCTGTGATCCGGGATAAATCATTTAATCTCTCTCTCTGCAGGAGCTCCCCTTTTGGGGAGAGAGGTGGGAGCCACAATAATAGCCTCCTTCATCTCGTCTGCTTTAGGGCTATGTTTTTAATAAAGTGTGGCACCAGACATCTATTTAAAGGGCTGCCTTCCCAAAACAGGTCGGTTTTTACTTGGCAGTTAAGACTTAAACTCACACCTGACCAGGGCCTGCACCTAAACTGGGGTATTAGGGCTTTGCCGTGATGCAGCAGGTGATAAAGCACATTGCTGCAAGAGCCCGTCAGCGCTTCTGGTCCCTCCGCCTCTCCCCTCGCTGGCTGTGTCCTGCTTTTCCAAAGGAAACTCTCCAGCTGTCCCCTCATGGCTGTGATAAAGCAAGAGACAGCCAAATGCTGCCCTACCTAGCAGCATGGGGAGGTCAGACGAGGGAACATATTTTACTTGCAGAGCTGGCATAATTGTTTAAAGCAAACAGACAGCTCAACATTTTTGCTAACTTACAAAATCTGGCATCTTGGGAGAACGTGTTTGGACTCAGCAAGGCCATTTTCACAGGCAAAGCATTGTCATTAATCTGCGTGTTTGGCATTGCTGCTGGAGAGCCTCCTTTTTGCTTTGAATAAGATGTATATTCATGGACTGAAAGTTGCCTGTTTTGTTTTTATGCTGGCCGCGTGGTTTTGATGGGGTGGGATCTCCGTGTGCAGGCACTCGTCTCTCCCAGCTGCACCGGCACAAAAGCTCTGGTCACTGCTGCTGGATTGCCGAGCAGAGTGCGAGCTGTGATTGTATCGAGGCCAATGCAATCATATCACCTGCCAGTCTGGGGAAAAATAGGGTCTAACTAAGATGACGAGTGAATGATGTGGTCAGAATTAAAAGGATAAACAGCATCTTTCCCTTAATGAGCTCTGTTTAACATGTGAGAAGCCCACACATGCTTTATCTGTATTCTGACCAGCGAGGAGCCTTACCCAGACTTCATACAACAATTCATCACGGCCCATTTATGCAAGGCATATTTGAGATGTAAGATGTGTGACTCAACCTCTTTTATTCCCTCATTAATTTTCTATTCTGCCTGAAATGGGTTCTTAGAGTGCTCATCACCAGGGTATGAGCGCTGGTGAAAATGGGGCGTCAGGATTTCGGCTCTTATTTTTGTCACTGTGGTTGGATAAAGGGGCAGATGTACAAACACCTGGGCTAGGCGGACTGGGTGTCCTGAGTCGCCAGCACCTACTTCCACCTGCAACTGCTCCCACGCATGTGCAAATCTGATAATAAGGGCTGATCATTCCTGTATTGTTGACGGTGTTTCTAGGAAAATTGGTGGCTGAACAATTGGAGTTTGAAGTTTTTAGCTCATGTTGATACTTTTGAAGACCCCACCTGAAAGTGCTTGAAGAGCACTGGTTTATTTGGTCAACTTGCATGCACATCTGCTGTGTATCTTGTGCAGATTTGCTTTTCTGCTCTGGTTCTTCTCTCCCTTTCAGCACTTCTGTACATGCTTCTTGCTACGTCTTTGTATTGTGTGCTTTATATATCTTTCTGCTGTGATATGTATTAACTACTCAGACTCCCAAGGGCCTCAGAAGATGAATGGCTTTATCTATAAGATTCCAGTAATAATCCATTTGTGTATGAAATGTGCTCTTCAGTATTAGCGCATCACACAGGGTTGGCATTATCTGATAGCTGCAGAGGAGGCTATGGGCAGCAACTGTGTTCTGAGCTGCACCTCGGGCTCTCCCGATAACTCCTGACAAGTCACTTAAATTCTTTGCAGTTCACTGTATCCAAAGGCAGACGTCGCTCAGCTCGTCGGATGCGCAGGGTGCTGCGTGGCTTCCTGCGCTAACACCTGCAAATCATAAAATAGTTTGAGTTGGAAGGGACATTTAAAGGTCATCTAGTCCAACCCCCTGGCAAAGAGCAGGGACACCTTAAACTAGATTAGGCTGCTCAGAGCCCTGTCCAACCTGTCCTTGAATGTTTTGAAGGATGGGGCATCTACCACCTCTCTGGGCAACCTTTTGCAGTGTTTCACCACCCTTATTGTAAAAAAAAAACTTCTTCCTTATATCTAGTCTAAATCTATCCTCTCTTAGTTTAAAACCATTACCCCTTGTCCTATCACTACTGCCCCTGCTAAAAAGTCTGTCCCCATCTTTCTTATAAGCCCCCTTTAAGTATTGAAAGGCTGCAATAAGGTCTCCCCACAGCCTTCTCTTCCCCAAGCTGAAAACTCTCTCAGCCTTTCTTCGTAGGAGAGGTGCTCCATCTCTCTGATCATTTTTGTGGCCCTCCTCTGGACCCGCTCCAACAGGTCCATGTCTTTCCTGTGCTGAGGGCTCCAGAGCTGGGCACAGTACTCCAGCTGGGGTCTCACCAGAGCAGAGTAGAGGGGCAGAATCACCTCCCTCGACCTGCTGGCCACCCTTCTTTTGATGCAGCCCAGGATACGGTTGGCTTTCTGGGCTGCAAGCACACATTGCCAGCTCATGTCCAGCTTTTCATCCACCAGTACCCGCAAGTCCTTCTCTGCAGGGCTGCTCTCAATCCCTTCATCCACCAGCCTGGATTGATACCGGGGTTGCCCCGACCCAGGTACAGGATCCTGCACTTGGCCTTGTTGAACCTCATGAGGTTGACACGGGCCCACTTCTTGAGCTTGTCCAGGTCCCTCTGGATGGCATCCCATCCCTCAGGCATGTCAACCGCAACACTCAGCCTGGTGTTGTCTGCAAACTTGCTGAGGGGGCACTTGATCCCACTATGTCACTGATGAAGATATTAAACAGCACTGGTCCCAATACAGACCCCTGAGGGACACCACCTGTCACCAGTCTCCATCTGGACCTTGAGCCATTGACCATTACCCTCTGGATGTGACCATCCAACCAATTCCTCATCCACCGAAGAGTGTGCCCATCAAATCCATATCTCTCCAATTTAGAGAGAAGGATGTTGTGGGGGACTGTGTTAGAGACCTTACAGAAGTCCAGATAAATGACATCCATAGCTCTTCCCTTGTGCACTGATGTAGTCACTCCATCACAGAAGGCCATCAGGTTGGCCAGGCACGAAGCAAAGCACCCCAGCCTTCAGGGAAGTGCAACTGGTAAGCGCTTACACTCCAAGCAGTGAATCCAGGCACCTTCCCATGAGATGTGGTGGTAGTGATGGTGTGAGTAAGAGGGCTTGGTGACACCAAGCATGCTACGTGGGGGTGTTAAAGACCCCCCCTCACCCCCCCCCTGCAAATTCCCGCCTCTGATGGAATTAGGCTTTACCTTGTTTCAGGTAACGCGTGTAGTAGCACGGCAGCTCGCTCCAGCGTGCAGTGGTATTCTCAAAGTATTGTCCACTGGCTTCTGATTTAATTTCAGATGATCTTAGTCCAGGCAAAAAAATGCAGTCTGTGCCAATCAAGAAGTATAGAGCACGCAGTAAGTACAGTTCAAAAGCTGCATTACCCTTATCTATTAGTAATGATCAATTAGCATGAAGGTCAGTGGGCAGCTTGGAAATGAGTCAGATAAGAAGGGCAGAAGGAGAATTTGAATGGAAAGGAAATTCTTGATTCATATTCGGTGTTTAAAGTCATAACTCTGTAACAGTGGGGGCGGAGGGTAGCGTTAAGTAGTCCTGCTGTCACACTGACTCAACCAGAGTGTAAATCACGGTGGAGAGAGAGCTGTGGCTTTTTCCTGGTCCTAAAGCATCATATTGTACCACAGAAAGGATTGCAAGTCCTCCTTGCCCTTCGGCCCACCCTGAAAATTCCTGGTCAGTTTGGCTCCCGCAGAGCTGGTGGCTGCTGTCAGTGCCATCAAAAGCTTAAAATTCTGGTCCTTGCCTTGTACCAACATGAGTGGGATCGGTGGTGAAGGGTAGTGCAGGACGGAGGTGGGGGGCCTCCGCGGTCCCCTGAACAGCATCTGGGCAGGAGGTACCATTCAACGCAATGTTGATATTTTTGGGGGAAGAAGAAAAGATGACTTGTAACCAATTAATTAACTTGCAAATTTTGCACAGATGATCCAAGTGTGCCATATTAAACAGTAATTGGCCCTTCCCAATGTGTATGTGCACTCTGAGATAAATAAAAAGGTATTAAGAAAACATTACTGAGAGTTACATGTGCGCAGCTGGGGTAGTGTGGGCCTCTCAACATAAGCATGTGCTGGAGTCTGGTTTCTGTTGCGAGCTGTTACAGTCCAGGCAGACGTGACAGGGCACATAGCTGTGGTAGGCAGCATCGTAATGCACTGCCTAAACGCTGTCTTTACCCTGTCAGCTACTTTAAGTAAGTGTGCTCAAAACGATTTTGTCTTCACCTGAGTCTCCTATGAAAGCAGCCAGCAAGCTGCCGAACAGACAGGTTAAGGCAGGTGAGAAAGACATGAGTGTTTTGGTGTAACACCCCATTGGAAGGTGAGGAGATGCAAGGCCATGCCTGGAGGGACAGCGAGGTGGTTCTCCCTGACTCCGGCGGTGGCTGCAGGGAGAGCAGCGCCCTTTCTGCTGCCCGTGCTGCAGGCAGCCCTGGGGCCACGGCCACTGCCACCTCGGGAGGGGACGTGGCCCCAAGCATGGGAGCCTCCTCCCTGGGCCAGGTAAAAGGGAGCTTCTCCCAAAGATATATCAAACCTGTTCCTGAATATAAGAACTGATGTCCGAGGCAGTCACTCTGGATTAAAACAGACAAGTGAACCGTGGAACTTGCACAAATTTCAGACGGTATGATACAATCTTTCTTGTTTTCTCAAGTTTAGGTATCCCAGGTTTTCACTGTTGCTGTGGGGCAGGTTGGTGGATGGGTGAAAATAAATCTGCCACTTTTCAGTGTGTGAAGTTTATTTCTGCTTATTTCTCCCATGCATACGTACATATGCACGCACGCCGAGGCTTAACAAAATGCTTCACCTCCTTCCGCGCTGGGTGTGTGAAGGAATACACGTGCACTGTGCTTCCAGCTTCTGTTCCTGAAGTATCATACATTCTGGCCTGTGAGCTTAAAATATCCCAATAAAGTGATGTTTTAAAGCACGAGATCACTACACACAGGGTTTCTTCTCCGTTCTCTGGAGGCTAATTAATCCCCTTAAAATAGAGAGATAGTAGTGAGATAGGTGCACTTGGTACCAAGCAACTGCACTGCCTGTTGAAGATGATGAAACGCAAGTACAAAAGAGAATAGGTAGGGGTAGGTTAAAACCGGTGTTCCTGCCTCTGACAGTTTACTTTGATGAATGCACTCATTCACTCAGCTTCACCATTCGGATCCTGCATAATCAGAGATAACAGGCGGATGGTTTGCATGAATAACTAAGTTTGTCATGTTTAATTTTCTTTAAAAAAAGGAACAGCAGTTGCTTTACCCTCATCCTTCAGGCCCAATACATATTTATAAATTGTCGGGAAATGAAAAGCCTTTTAACAGCACGCAACAAGCATGCAAAGCTACCAGGAGAAATAACTGGGAGAGCGGGGAGCAGAGCAGCCCACCTGCAGCTCGGGCGGGCTCGCCTCGCCTGGGAAGGTGGTGTGGGCAGAGGATGCTGAGCAGGTTGTCTGAATTATTAGGATGTGTGGCACTAATATTTGTTTTGTGTTCTGCAGGCAGTGTCTTCTGACAACTTGACATTGTGCAACAAGAAGCATTAAAACTGAAAAATAAACCTGCATTTGGCAGTTAGCTGGTAATTCAGCAACTGACTGTGCTGCTTAATATTTGATAGGGTGCTTGCTTTACAGTGTCTATCCCATCACTGACAATTTCTTAAAACGTGCAGAAGGTGCATCCAGAGTTTGCATGGAGCAAAATGGTGGAGGAACGTCTTCTGCAGAGTGCTACTCCCAGGAGCCACATCGTCCCCTCCAAGGCCGGTCCCAGCTGCCCCGGGAGCTGCGCGCGGTAGAAACACGAAGGCGAAAGGACTGACTCACTCCTAAGATGGCTTTGATCCAGGACCAGCCCTTCTCAGCCTGTGCCAGGCGTAGGTGCGGGCATCGTGGCTGCTATTGAACACTGCTAATATTACAATTAAAAAAAATCCAGTCTTTTTATTGAGCAAATGATTTCTGCAGAGAATAGCATGATATATTAAAGTGTCTGTGTAGAAAGCTCCCAAGGGAGAAATTCAGAAGAAGAAAGATTGGATCACTAAAACTGAGAGAGAAACCAGGAGTCGCTAATGTGAGGCTGAAGGAAAAAGACCAAATCTAGTTAGAGGGTCTTCTAACCAGCATGGCTTTTTTCATAATCATCCTATCCAGATGATCTTTGCAATAGGCGACCTCTGACTTCAATACCAATATATATGTCACCAGACACAAATCCCTCAAGAGCTAACTCAATGATATTTCAAGTAAAAACTACTAGGCAGAAGTGCAATCTGATTATTGGCGTGTATGCAGCCTGGGAGGCATGGAAGATCTATGAACGCTGAGGCTGGGGAGAAGTGCGGGGCAGGAGCAGGCTGAGCCCCATGCAGCGGTCCTGCTGGCCGGCCACCGCTGCCCCTCCAGAAGTCCCACTGATGGCACGTGGCATGTTACGGCAGATCCCCAAAGAAAAGGAATCTTGAGCTGATTAGGGATCCTCTTGCTGGGTTTCAATTTGACTTCAGCATCATTTGAAATGATGTCAGAGTTGCTTTAAATTACAATCAGTTTATCACCCTCTGAAAAGGCCCAGGTCGCTGGCAGGGTGGGTGCCGGGATCGCCCCCCCTCCCCGGGAAGCCGGCGTCCCTTGGGCACCGCCTGTGCAGGCTGCGAAACCGCTGCTGAGCAAAGCGGCGCTGAAAGGAACTGCAAATGCGTACTTGAGTGCAGTATTCGGATTTAATGTTAAAAATGATAAATCTTACCAAAAATATCACTGAAATTAAAAGTATGAAGTGTTTGCCACTAGTAGTCATCTAGGGAACAGAGAATAATGCAACAGCAAATTCAAAACCACAAGGGCCTGTAAAACGTCGTTTCCCTGCTAAAAATATCTCACGGAAAAATCTTTAAAGCATCAGTCCCCATCTTTTTTATAGACCTCGCCTCATCCAAGCGCTTATGCATGTGCTTAGTTTTCAGCGCGTGAGCTGTTCTGTGGGTGCTGTGGGAAGAGCATGGGTTTGGAGCGCTGGCATGTGGTAACGTTTGGCTGGATCAGCCCGTGGTGAACGCTTGTGGGAATCTGGCAGCGGGCGGGTGTGCGGAGCCTGATTCTCATTTACGCTGAGGCGGCTGTACATGGCTCCCCGGGTGAGCGGGGCTCTTGCAGCGAGCATAAGCGTGTGCGAACGCTGAACCATGTAATTAATTTAAAATCCCCTGAAGTTCACCCCAAAATAGTCCCATACAGACATGGCGGGGCTGGTAGACCACAGACATCCGAGCACTGCACCCTTGTCCTTCCCTGCGAAGGTGCCGGCCCGCGTCCCACAGCCGTGGCGGGCTCTCCCCAGCTGCTGCCTTCCCGCCCCGGCTGCTGCCCCGTACATCACCCGAGGAGCTGCGTCCCACCCCTCCGCTCTGAGCATCTCATCTGCTGTCTGGACTGGAGAGCTTGGTCTCAAACAGAGACATTAACATTTCCGTTAATAGGGATCTCTGTGTTGCTACATAGTCTGAATTGGCCTCTATTACTTATTAATGAAGATCCAAAAGTGCATGTACTTAAGACCTTGCTTAGCTAAGGGGAGTCTTCTAGGGCCAATTTGAGTCGTATTTAATGACTAATGGCTATTGAGACATAATGTCCACTAAGCAGATATCACATCCTATTTAGTATTTAATGTTTAAATATTTAATTAATTAAACACTGCCAAATATTTAATTAAACGCCATCAGAGCCATCCTGACACTTCCACTATGCATAATGCAAAGGAAATCAGGGCTTTCCTTATCAGCCCCACAAGTACTGCAGATTCAGCCTTACCCAGAAAGAGCTGGGGTCTGTGTAGCCAAAATACCTGGAATATACACAATAGAGCGGGCTGGTTTTTAAAAACCTCTTTTGGGTTTTTTTTTTTGCAAAATGAGCTGAGCTAAACGTTTTGTTAGTAAATCAGGCTCTGAAGTGACACGTAGGCAGAGCGGTGGTACTTTATGCCGCACTGCAACAAGAATGCTATGCTTGTATATTGACTTTTAATTATTTAAAAGTAAATGACTGCTACTTAGCATGGCATACCTGCCAGCAGTTTACACTAGTTTTGCTTAAATATTTACTCTGCTATTCAATAAAAAATGAGTCTACTGAAGCAAAAAATGAGAACCTACCATATCACGTGGTCCCTCTCCTACCTGTGGCATGCCAACTTCACAAAGATTTATTCACAAAGAGATGCTAGATTTTGATGGTTTTCCTGGACTAAGCCAAAATATGGGTTTAAATTATCCAGTTAGACTTCCAGCTACAAACTGGGTCATAATTATCAGCTTTTGACATTCGGTTTCATATTTACTTATGGAGACTTGGCACTTAGAAATATAAAGATCTTTAAATCCCAGTTTCAAAATCTGGACACCCAGCAGGTACAGAAACATTTAGGGCTGAATTGCTTATTTGAATATTTTACTACCAAGCTCCATCCTCTGATGTGTGCTGAAGCTGCTAGGTCGTGTTTCATCACTCCCAGCCTGTGTGGGGATGTCTTATTTTAATGTTCCCACATGGGATCTCTCGCTAACAAGGAATGTGGCTACCAGTTGGAGAAACCATTAAAGTCACATCGTTTTTATGCTTGGATTCAAGCCATTTATTAACGAAATGAGGATACATATTTTGGGCTTTCTTTAGAGGATCTTACATGATCTTATTCGCTGCTCCAGCCAAATTATCTTTCATTGCAAAGAGCTGATGCTCCAGTTGCTCAAATTGGGTTTTACTTATATAAACAGGCAAAAAAAATTGGCCTTACACTGTAAAAAGCCTCTATTGTTAGGACCTTTATCTCTCAAGTTCAGTGATGCTTTGCTTTGTCCGTTTGCATTTACTGAACAATCAGTTGCCTGAACAGCCAGGAGTTTGCCTACATCTATAGGCTGCTGGGATGTTTTGAATTTTCATGTTCTCCTGCCCACCCAAGCAATAACCTCAGACTATATTCATTCCTTTCACTTCTCTGCTCCTTACAGTCTTATAAACAAAGGTATATTGGCACCCAAGGTGGGAGTAAAATGCCATCATGCCCACACTTTGCCCAAAAACAAATGCTAAAACTGAGCAGGATGGCGAACTCATCCACCTCATTTAACGTAACAGATATTTGATGGTCTTGCCTGATGTAGGTCATATCTTTTAATTAACTTTTACTTTATTCTCATATGTATACATATAACCCCCCATAACTCATTTCAAGTGGGCAGTGGTCTGTGTATCGCAGATGCAAAGGTGCCAGGAAAGCGGCAGCTGTGAGCAGAGAGGTGAAGGCCGGTGGGATGCTTGGGTCTTTGGGCTCGGTCCTCCCCACCAGCGCTGCAGGCTCCCAGAGGCTGGCTGGGACGGGCGAGGGAGAAGGCACCGGCTATGGCAAGAAAGCGGGGCTCTTCAGAGAGGAGCCTCCCTGGCAAAGCCGGGGGCTGGGAGCGCTCTGCCAGCGCGGCGCGCACCCACTGCCCTCGCCGCAGTTACCGGGGGGCTCGGTCCCAGCTGCAGCCAAGGCCGTTCTGAGCTCATTTATTATTCAGCACGTCTTGACTGCTTAATTGAGGAGATGTGTAGCAGTCTCTATTAGTGCGCGAGCTCTCTGGGGGGGAAAAATCAGTGCGGACAGCGATTCCACGTTTGCATTTTCAGTTTATAAAGAAAAACTCCTTCAGCCATCTGCCATCCCCCCGCCGGTCCCCAGATACAGTTACCAGCCGCTGAATTTTGATGGTGCCCCGTCTGGGTTTGCACTGCGGATCGTGCCTTGTCGCTGCAGCTAAAACCAGCCCGCCTCGTCCCACCCTGCCGCAGGGGCCTCCTGCCCGCCCGGGCCGCGGCGCCACCCGGCCCCCCGCACACCCACGTCCGCGGGGCCCGGGGACGCGGCTCCCAGAGGAGGGCGGCTAGCGCGGGGCTCGGGACTCGCTGCGCACACCTCGTGGGAAATGCCTTCGTGTCCCCCAGCAGGTGAAGAGCCCCTTTCTGCCCGTGGCACGGGGGACGGGCGAGGACCTTCTTGCTCCAGCAGCATCGCCGCCCCGGCAGCGCTTGGCTGCCCAGCTGGGCGGCCCGGCTGAGGGCCTCGCCGGTTGCTCCTCTCGCCCTGCCTCCCTTGGCGGATCAGCTCCTAGGAGGTCAAGATACTTCAGATACAATGTTCTCCTGTTGTTACGTTCAAAAGATCTCAACAGCATGAAGTTGCTTATCGTATCAGCAGCACGCCCGACAGCGAGCGGGACCGGGGCAGAGCCGGGCTCGTACGGGGGCAGCGCTTTTCACGCCCGAGCACCGCACACCGGCGGCTACCGGTCCCCGGACCCCGAGTTACCGCCGGGACAGACGCCCCGTCGCCCCAGCCCCGCCAGGAGGCCGCTCCGCGGCGGGCCCGTCCTGCCGCCCTGTCAGCCCGCTCTGAGGGCACCTCACCCCGCGGCAGCCCCCGCTGCTCTCCCGCCCCGCGCGGCTGCGGGCGGGAAGGGCGCGGGGCGGGGCCGGCCCGGCCCGGCAGAGCCCCCCCCCCCCCCGCCGCCCCCGGCCGCCGCATTGCAAAGGGTCTGCTGCCACCTCGTGGGCCGCGCCGCCACCAGCCCCGCCGGGCCCCGCCGAGCTCCCCCGCGGGGCTCCCGCCCGCCGGCGCCGCGCCCGCCCCGGCCCCCTCCCCGCCGCACCCGCAGAGCCACGGCTGCACCCACGCCGCTGCCTCCCCGCCACCCCGAAACAACAGGTTTCCCTTGGGGGAAATGCGCTCGCTGAGCAGCCTCACCCCGGGGAGCCTCACCCGCCGCTGACCGAGCCACCCGGTCCCGCCGTGCGTCCGCATGGACACCGGGAAACTCCCGGGCATCTGATGGGATTTTTGTTTTCTACGCGAACAAAGTTTGGGTTTCGATGCCCACGGACTCAGAGAGGCACCACCACCGTGTCCTGGGAAACAGCTGGCGCAGCTGTGGATTACGATTCTCTGCGTTGGAGACAAAACTAAACCAGCTCACTGTGTTTAGTATCCCAATACAACAGCTTAAAACCACTTCACTCGTTTGGGGTTCAGCTTTTTTTTTCCCCCCAGGTATGTGAAACACCATGGTTTTGGCCACATAGGTTTATGGACAGCGACTTCGTGCTTACATAAGGACTTGAATCAATGTGTAGGTGGAAAAGGCCATTTTTCTCTCCACACTTTCAAAATGTATGTATTACGTTTCATTGTCTCACATAAGATTTTATCAGGCATGTTGTTTTCACCGCACATCCTGACTTAATGCAATGTGGCCTACAAAAATTAGTCATAACACAGTACACCAGCCAGGAAGAGACAAACATTTCCATAAACTGCATGTTCCATCAGCACATCGGTGCAACCTATGGGCAGATGGTTTTGTCCAAATTCAGCGGAATCACATGTTTTCCAGATGGCTCCACGTTCACAAATAATGTATTCCCATACAACTCTGACCCAGACACGGGTCAAACTCAGTCTTGAAGCGGAGGTATATTAGTAACAAATGTGCCGCTCTTTCTCCCTGCCCCATTTCTGGGTGAGCGCACTGTGAACCACTGGAGAGAAACCTCCTTAATTCTAAAAATAGGCTCTCGAATAATTGAAGATCCACCGGCTTTTATTTGTTGGTTACTGGCTGCTGCGATTGAGCACAGCCCGGACCATGCCAGGCGAGCAGGGAGGACCACGTGCCGCAGGGCCCGTGCTCGCCCCAGCCTGCCACAGCCCGGGTGGCCACGCGAGCTCCACGGACAGGTCAAGCGCTTGGTGGGACCTTGGCCAACGTCCTGCTCCCACGAAGCCCGGCCGGCCACGGGCTCCTCTTTGCACCAGGGCAGTGCTTTCCGTGCACGGTGCTCGTCTCCTAGCAGCTGTCTTTGGGGCACTCACCCGCTCTCCAGCCTTGCACCCCCTTTTACAGAGGCAAAAAAACGAGCCAGTGAGCCGCTCTGGTCATCACTCAGCACTGCGTACCCCATTTCCCAAGGAAGCTGGGCTGGTGCCCCAGCAGGGCCAGCAGGACCTCCGGGCGATGCTGGGAGGGGACATGGGGGCTGGTGGCTGTGGCCCACCATGCCCGCACCCCCCGCGCTGTGTCCTGTGGGTCAGCTCCTCTCCTCGCCGCGGAAATGACTGTCAGTTGATCCTTCGCTACTTCAGTGATGCCGATCAGCTTTTGAACTGCTGTAAATGAGGCCAATCAGCATTACTTTCGTTTCATTACTTCAAGAGCTTACTCATAAATTTCCTCTTATCCTGCTTCCCCTTTGGTCTGGAATTAGCCACAGCACTTGCTACGAGCTGCTGTACCCAGTTCTCCGCCACTGGAGCTGTTTGATCTTTCCTAGGTTTAGTAATCAACTGGCAAACATGCCTTATCTTGTTTGACTTAAAGCACTACACCTTCTCGCCCATTTTCCTCCGCATGGCACGCGCGGTGCTGCTGGGGAAGCAGGGGGCTAGGGGCGGCACTTAACTGACCTCAGCATAACATGGGAGAGAATGAATTGGCAACGAGTCCATAAAATAATTAGCAACATATTTCATTTAGCTGTGTGAATTTTATTGCTTGGATGTTAAAAACGGGGAGGATGGATTTCATTGCAGACGAAAGGGTGGTTCCCTCCATTACTACCAAGCAGCCCATGGCTCAGTGCACAGCCCAGATGGGTTTGACAGCAACACTCTTCTGGAGTGAAAACCAGCATGTTCCTGAAAAGGTACAACAGGAATGTAAAATATTTCATTTTTTGAACCATTTCGTTTGTGTTGGGGTAAGTTGAAACAAGTTGAGGTCTGGCTCCAGCCACACTCCTGCCCAAAGTGCCCCAGGGCGTCCCCAACTTGGATGGCTGGTCCAGGGAGCTGCGGCAGCTCCTCCAGCCAGCAGCAGTTAATTAAAACCAGCGCGGGTGTAAAACAGTTGTAAGAAATGCAAAGCCCTTCAAATGCGTTCCCCTGTCAGAGGAGAGAAGAAAAGGGTCATTTTCAGAGGTGTTTTGCCTTGACTTTCCCGATACATAAAGTAACCCAACCTGCTTCCAGCAGAGAGTGAGCAGCAACCGTCTTTCTTTTTAACAATGAATTTTTCATAAAATGCAAGTTAAAAAATCATTTGCATTCTTGATGTTAGAATCTCTTTGAAAGGATTGATGAATAAAGTGAATATTGAAATTGCTGAGACACGTAAAAGGCATCGGCGCAGATCACTTGTGTGAGCACCAGTGCTTAGCCCAAGCCTCCTCGGCTGCCGTGGGCAAGGCTGGTACTTAGAGGCTCTCAGTCCCTTCCAGCCTCCATGGACCTGCCCTTTGGTGATGGGCCATTTCCTAGCTAAACACAAATAGCTCCACCTGACACAAATTACAGATTTTTCTGGGGATGCTTAAATTCATGGCACCTGGAAGAAACCAAAGCTGCCTATAAAAGGGTCCTGTGCTTTTGTGAGCACTGTTGGGGCTTGAGCTCTTGTCCTATGCCTTTTTGTTTTACAATTCCTGCCTTGGAGTAGACCCAAAGCAAACAATTGTTGCTCCATGCTGTGCTGGTGGCTGGAGAGGTAAGGTGTGATCTCATCTTTCCTCTGTGTGGATCTAGGGCCCTGTGGGGGCCCTCTGGGGCAGGAAAGCAGCAAGTAAGAGCCTGGTGCTTGCTGTGCGTGAGGGCTGGCTCTAGTGGTACATCAGCATGGCTGGGAAGTTTCCCACCCTTCTGCTGTTGTAGTGTGACAGTCTTTCCCAAATCTCCCCTTTTCTCAGAGTGACATTATGTGCATGCAAAGCAAGAGCTGGTGCAGGAGCGCAGGCTGAAGGCTCTGCCCAGCTGAGGCTTGCTCTGGCCATGCTGCAAACTGTGCGCTCGAGGCAAGCAGCGGCATCCTGGTGACTCCCGTTTATCATGTGTAAAATGGGGATAATAATAACAACCTACGTCACAGGGGTGTTGCAAGACTTAATTAATTAGTATTTGCAAAGAGCTTTCAGATAATTGGATTAGAGGTGCTATATTAACACAAAGTGTTATTGTTATTATTTATTTATTATGAACTTGTACGGTTCATCTGCACAGGATGTTTTTGCTGAGTCTAGCTTCCAGATGCAAACAGAGGAGATTGTATTGAGTTAAAAGGAGCAAAAGAAGCAATTTCTCATTCCAGCTCTTGCTTGTGACCTCCCCAAGGCTAACACGCACCCAGAGGCTGAGCGACAGTTACGAGAAAGTTTTCAGTGGTGCCTCCTGTTGAAACCAGGAGGATCTCTGTATTTCTGCAAAATGCTCAGAAAATGGATGGGAAAAGGTCCCACAGTTCAGGAAGCTGTTGTACAACACAGCCCAGGCTTAGCTTTCCTTCCCTACCATCAGGCATGGGATGATGTGGAAGGAGACTGATGTGGGATCCCAAGATCTGTGTGCCCATCCCTGGGTGAGGTTTGCAGCCCAGCAGCAGGGCATGGAAAGCGTGGCACTGTTATGTACGTGGCTTATTGAAGTTGTGTAGTCTGGATTCATTTTTTAAGTTGGAATATATTTTTAGGACTTACCTAAAATGGAAAGACCTGAGAATAACAGAAGTGATCAGGCGGAGCAGCACTGCGGGGATCCAGTGCTATGGGAATGGCTCCTGCCACCCTGGGTCGTGGCACCAAATCTGCACTTTTTTCCCACAAGATGAAGTTATTGGTGAATATGTAAAATAAGCTTCCTAAGGCTGCAAATGCTTTTCCATCTGACTCCAGCTTCTCTAGGTAATTCACCCCTGAGGTGAATACTTGGGTCAGAGTTAAATACAGCTGCTTTGGGATTTTGTGGGTATGAAAACAGACTAATTTGGTGCATAAGTCATTTTTAGTGCACTAATTTCCTGTTTTACATGCAGAAATGGTCCATAAATGGCACAAAAGTCTTCAGGAAACTAAGCCTAAAGCATCTTGTTCAGATAGACTGAATGCTGGAGTCTTCCTTAAGAGCATATTATATGAAAACTCTTGGTGCTTCACTTCTTACTAGAGACCAGCAAATCTTTATCAGTTTATAGCTCTGCATAGGTTATTAGTTGTCTCAGGCTTGCATAGCTCTGTTTTTCTTCATTAATATTAGGCTTTTATCCTTTCAATTTTTTTTAAGAGCTCCAAGTCCACAGCTGAAGATCTGAAGTCTTTCTTCATTAAAAATAACAACAAATGGCATCCCCAGGTGCTGCTGCTGCAGCATCTCCCCCTCAGCCCTGAGGATGGGCACCCTGGGGCGGGCGCTTGGCTCTGCAGAAAGGTGAGGTGCTGCCCCACAGTGCACCTGTGCCCCAGCTGCTCTCCTCTGCCACCAAAAAATTCAGTTTGAACCTACAGCAACAGTTCTTTTGTCTGAATTACTGTTGCATTTGCAATAATAATTGATAGCATTTGTCCTTGTGTAGCTTTGTCCCATACACAAGAGCAAAGCTCGTGTTAATGACAGAACGAGAGCTTGCCAGGTGCCTCCTGCCTGGACAGGAGTGACTGTGCCAGACCTTAAGCTCCTCTCGTTTCCTCCAGGCCCTGGCTGGAAATGCAGCAGTCCAGGGTGACTTAAATCTACTGAGTCACCTTGTCTTGAGGGCTCAGTCTCAACTTCCATACCTGCTGCTCGGGGTAGTAACCGTGGGAACCTGTTGCCTTGAACCAAGACCAGGAGGGAGAGAGGGACTGTCCTGGGGGAAAGGCGCTGAAGTCTGGAGAACTTGTGAACATTCTGAAGAGCAGCTAAGTCTGTACGAAAATCTTTAGGATGAAGTTCACTTCTAGTTACTGCTGAGTTTTCAGCACAGGCGAGCCCTTGGCAGAGGCTTGGGTTAGGATTTCACATGGTGAGAGAGGCAGCCTCCTCAGAGGAGATGTGCTGGCTCACCCTTTGGGTTGCAACCCCTTCCTCTCACCTCCCATTTCTTGACCATGTATTGCTCTGTGCTTTCCCTACTCCATCGCTTAAGCTTTCAGCCGTGTATTACAACAGTCTGCAGTACTGATACGAATGCAGTTGCTGCATAGATGGGATCCCGAGGGTAGCACCAGCAAGATGCAGGTGTGGAGAGTTCGGGGGCTGGCTCATGTGCCACGCGGGCAGAGCAGCAGTGAGTCCGCAGCAGGCTTGGCGTGCCCAATTTATGGCCATTTACATGTGAAATTGCTCTGATCTAATTTGCATATGCAGTCATAGTAATCGCAGGCCAATTAAACTTGTAGTTCACAAAATCTGGGCCTGAAACCTTTACAATTCTTACGAACATACTAATCTGAGTGTATATGTCACTTCATCAAATTCATGAAACCATAAATTGTTCCTGTCTGGCATCACCAGCTGCACGCAGGAGTCGCTGGGGCTGGGCTGAAGGAGCCATCGGCCCCATGCAGTGACTGGGGAAGATATTTTTAATGAGCTCTTCCCTATTCAAGGATTGAATCAGAGCTGTTAGGATGTCAGTGTAAGATTCATTGCAATATCTATGGGAGATTTATCTTTACTCTTCCATTTTTTTAAAAATGTTGTTGTCCTGGAGGAGTTGTTACAATGTCAATAAATGTGTCGTCTACATTTGTTAGTGCAAATGCAGTTATAAAATGTCAGAGATTTGTCTCAAGTATTTTATTTCTACCTCACCATTGAGGAACAGAACTGGCTTCAAAACGGGCAGCGTGAGGGGCTCGTGGGTGGGTGGGGAGCGAGCCTCTGGCCACCCTGGCCCTGGAGACCCCATTTCCCTGCTGAGGCTTGGGCAATGGGGTGTTTTGGGTCTCCAGCCCCAGGGTGGGGATGGTGAGGGAGCGTGGAGGTGGCTTCCCTGGGCAAGCGGAGCTGGGTGCTGCACTGGTACCCTCCCTGGCATGGCACCATCCCACCAGCTGCTCCCAGGAGCCGCCTCCTCCCCAGCTGGAAGCATCTGTAAGCACCCACATGGTGTTTGATCCCTGTGAGTGCAGATTTAAAAAAACTTAGTCTGTGTCTACCCACCTTTAATTGTCCTCTTCTCGAGTCAGCAAGGCACGTGCTCAATACCTTATCCAGCCTTCCCGGGACACTGACCGCATCTCCACCTAACGTTTATGCAGTTCAACTTCTCAGGCGCATCCTGCTAATTTAGCAGTGCATCTCTGAATAGCTGGTGTTGGAGCAAGGCTTTATCGTAGCCAGATGCTGTTGATGACTTGAGGTTTGGCTTTTGTTCAGTGTGAAAAGCTCTAGCTATTGAAGCACTGAGTCTGGGGCTGGCTATTGCAGAGCCAGATGGTTTCGTTCCAAATGTTTAAAATCTATAAATCTTTAATCTATAAATTCTGTTGTCACTATGAAAATGATAGGTTAAATTTTGCAATCCTCACAGATAGTTACCCTCTGAGTAGATATCATCAAAGATTAAAAAGTCATTATTTCTTGGCTTTTTATATATTTTTCCTTCTTTGTCATTTTTGTGTAAGTTCCTACAGGGGAAAAAAAATTATTCTAAGCTCCGAGTTGAACATCAGAAATCAGCTTCTCTGAACTGGATTTGAAAGAATTTTTTCCAATGTATTGCTTCTCTTTGGTCTAGCTGCAATGTTGAAGGCCTTGGTGTATTTGTGAGATTTTTGTTATTTATATTTCAGCCAACTGCAGATTTTATTCTCTCTGATATTTTACACATTTTGCAGAAAAGTGGTTACTGCATTTTTACCCTTGTATTTCTGTTTTTAGGCCTGTAAGCAGCAATATTTTTCTTCTCCCTTAAATCTTAGTAGGGGCTCTGGCATGGTAGCTTGTTGCCTGAGGCTGGCTGACTAAGGTTTAAGGGCGCTGTGCTATGCCTGTCTGTCACCTACATCATTTTTGCAGAAAAACACAGCTTAAAAACCTTACAGAAGTCATGTTTCTGCTCAGACTTGCTATGCCGAGAGGCAAGAGGCATGGCTGCTTGTGGGGGATGGCACGATGGCCTGCCTGCCTGCCCTGCTGAAGGGCTGAGCTGCAAACTGCTGACATTGGGATGTGGCTAAGGAGCTCATGGTTTTCCCTGCCAACACCACACTGCCCTGTCTGCTTGGTTTTACCTGGTCCATGCCACTAAGCGTGTGGTGCCTTGTACCAGCGGGGTGGTCCTGCATGTAGCAGGTTATACCATAGGCTGAGGGAATGCATCTCTGACTGAAGAACACAAATGAGAGCCAGGAAACCTGATGCTTTTAAAGCAATCTCAGTGTCTTGCAACAAATTTTATACCTGATCAGTTACGGATTCGGGAGATAAGAAACATACCTGAGGGTAGATTTAAAGTAGATAAAGGAAGAAATTCTTCACCCTGAGGGTGGTGAGGCACTGGAACAGGCTGCCCAGAGAGGCTGTGGATGCCCCATCCCTGGAAGTGTTCAAGGCCAGGCTGGATGGGGCTTTGAGCAACCTGGTCTAGTGGAAGGTGTCTCTGCCCATGGCGGGGGGGTTGGCACTAGATGGTCTCTAAGGTCCCTTCCAACCCAAACTGTTCTATGATACCCTCTTGAAAAGAGAAATACTGGCTTGGAGGTTGCTGGGGGAGCCTGGAGTAAGTGGACTTGCAGATCTGACCTAGAGGCTTAGTCAAGGGAAGAAAGATTTGTTAGCCTGCACAAATCTAAACCTTTTCCCAATGTCAAACCACACTTTTGTGCACACCTGAACTATCTGCTACTCAGTGGCTGCTGTGGGTAGCATGGGACTCATCAGCACCTCAAGGACCTAATGCTGGGCTCCAAAATGTGGGAGTAAACCAGTTACAGGCTACTCTAAAAGTCTGAGCCTGAGAACTTAGCTGCAGTCATAAAACAAGTCTGGGCTCCCTTGTTCTACCACCAAATGATTGCTTTACTTCTAATTGTATGAAGTTACATTTTTGGCTACCCAGCAGCGTGTAGTATTTTGAATACACACGTGCACCCGTGCCGTACTGTAGCCTGGGATGTGCCTGTTTTATCCCAAGAGTGTTACCGGGGCAGGGTCAGGCCCTGCTCCCATGCTCATGCTGCCTGCCCACGTTGTACCGTGTACAGAGAGGAATACTTGCCTGCTTTAACCAACCCCGCAAGGCAACTGCTTGCAATGAGCTCTTGATGCTAGCATTTTGCTCCAGCATAACTTTAAAATTGTTAGGGACAAAGCTTTCAATGTATTTGCCTGAGTTTATGCAAATTTATTAAAATTAATGCAAATTGCAATCTATTGATTTTTTTTAAATGATATTGGCAGGCATGAGTGAGGCAGAAAGACACCGCACTGATTTTTCACTATCTTGCATCTTTTCAAGCACTTTACTCTTGTGCACAGTGAACAGAAGTGTCTGAAACTCTGTTTTATGCTCACTTCATAGAGGCCAGAAAGCTGAACACGCAGTGGAGATAAATTGAGCCTGAATTCATTAACCATTTTGAAAATAAAGAGGATTACTGTTACCAGATCCATGTATCGGTGAACAGAAAACACATGTGGAGAGGAGCAGTTTGTGCTCAACGTGTGAGAACCAGAACAGCAGTAACTTGCGTGCGCTGGCAGGAGCGAGCTTGGGAAAAATCCCAGGAGGGGAGCAGGCATCAGGCAGGTGGGGAGGCTTCAGCAGAGGTGCACAGAAAGCCAGCCGCTAAGGCAGCACTCGCAGTGGGTGGACGTGGGGAGGCTGTGTTGGGAGCACCAGCAGCTTGCCACAAGGCTGGGAGCAGCGGCAAGGCAAGCTGCTGTTGAGGAGGCAATGGGTAAGGCAGCCCGCCTGCCTCCTGGCCAGGGCACAAACCTGTGGCTGAGTTGCCCAGAACTGGGGATGGGCATCTGAGCCAGGCTAAAATCAGCAGGCAAGCCCTGGGATGCAGGGGCTGTGCACCCTGAAGCTCTGCTCCTCCTTGGCTTGTGCAGGGGGAGGAGATGTGGCCCCGGCCCCCAGCTGCAGCTTGTAGCAAATGACTTGGTAGTTTATTTTTGAATTCCTTTTCCTTTCCTGGGCTGAACCTTGGATTCTGCATCTCCTTTCCACGTTGTTTTTTGAAGTCTTTGTTATAGAGTAATAGTGTCTATCAATCCCACATGGTTTTTATTTACATGAGTTTGTTAAAGGATACACAAAAAAGGTGACTCGATATTGTATATAGGATTGGCAGGTTGGGTGGGTGCTGGTGGGGGAGCGATTGCTGCTGTGACTTAGCTGCATACTGGGGCCCTGTGACTTAGCTGCATACAGCTAAGCCCTGTGCTTTGATGGTGGGTCAGTACACAGGGACATGCTTAAAGCTTTTTATAATTTAACTGTAGTTTCCTTCTGTTTGTTTGAAAAATGGTCCTGTGTTTTCTTTACAAGGTAGAAGGAGTTTCCTTTGCAGTTGGTTTGAAACTGAGGGCTGGAAGGCTTGGGGAGCTGCAGAGCAACCCAGCCTCTTGTGAGGGTCCTCTTAAAGCTGCAGTGAGAAGCCAGGCAAGCGTGGGAGGCCACTGGCAGAGGCCGCACAGCGAAACCCGCGCAGCCGGAGCGGCTCAGGGCCGCCCAGAGGCCGAGCTCGCCGGCGGAGGGAAGCGGCTCTTTCTGTGCCTTCACCGTTGTTACGTGGCGCCTCTCACCTTGACACCCGTTCAAGTCCAGCTTCTGCCAGGCATGGCTGGGGACCCGTGGCCAGATGACAGGTGCTTGGCGACCTATGCAAGTGTTGCAATTTTAATACGTTCCTCGATGGATAAAAATCCGCATTACAACTTGAATTTTTTTTTTTTCCTTTTTGGAAGTCCTCAGAGCAAGGCTCCAGGGGGAACGGGCACAGAAGTCAAACCTCTTTCATATGGCAAATTGCCTTTCAACATCAGGGGCACTATGTGAAAGGGAGGCGTGCCCTGTTCCCAGGCTGCACAGGCTCCTGTCCAGGAGTTTTCATCATCATTAAACTTCTGTGGCAAGCTGAACTCAAACATTGGAGGGGGGGAAAAGCATGGGAGGCATGTTTGGTGTCCTCAGTGTTACAAATAACTGCTGGACATGGTGAAAATAATGTGATGAAGAAGAATTGATGACCTCTATCAGAAATGTTAATGGAACATTTCTGTTAGAAGGGAATTACATGGTCATGTTTGTATGGCTTTTCATAGGAAAATATTTCACATTAATTGGCTACAGTACAAATCTTAGGATAGAAAATGCCTCCTCATGTCTGGTTCTATATAGAAACCAACGAGGTAGAGCAAATTTGTTGCTAACCTGCAGCTTATATAGTATTCTATTTATTGGAGAGTCTAGTTAAATCTTAAACCTGCTGTTATATACCCATTTATGGAGCAAACACTCGATGCTCTTCTACTGGTTTAATATACTAATTGCTTAATGGGCCATTGACATAATCATTTGATATAGATCCCATCATACCACGTTACCAAGCCATGATATATTAATATAGCCACATATTAATGGCGGAGGGCAAGCATGTTATATTATTATCCATGACCAATTAGTTTCTGTCTATCTTAGGGACACAGTTATCTAGGTGTTAGTCTTTACGGGCCTAATTTTTAGAAGTCTGAGTACTCCTAGCTTCCACTGAAGTGAATTGTGTTTCTTGATGGATCCATTATTCAGGGTTACTCGTAGCCCTCTGTCTAATGTAATCTGTGAGCATGTCACTGTAATTTCCACTTGCAGTTGGAGGTTTTTATGTTTAATTACTGTTAACTGTTTTCTTCCGTTTTTATCCAATGGATAATCAAATAAGGCTTTTCTTTCCCTTTTTAGCTTTCTACTTGATCAATCAGAAGATGGCCTATAAAGTCAGAAGGGACTGCTTATGTCAGGAAAGCATAACGCTTTGCAGAGTTTCATTAATATAGATACGTTTAGTTGCTCACAAACAGGGTTATTGTGCTACGGTTACGATATCCAGTGTAGAACAGTACGGCAGCAACTATGATCTCTTCTGTCTTTCACCCCTCTCATGCTCAGATTATTAATAACAATATGAAAATATGAGGGACCAGCATGCAGATTCTGCTCTTTGTGAGATGCCTGCAGAATTAAGTGATCATTATAAATAGGAAGCGAAATTGGCATTTTATCTGTCTCCATACGCTGTAATTAAGTAGCTGATTTCTTCCTGATGTGGCAGCAATAGTGGCTATAGAGAGAATGAGAAAGGGTAATGGTCTTCTCGATCAGTTCTGGGAGGCTGCCTTATGCAGAAAAATAAAGATAGAAAGTATGGGAAGTGTAGGTGACAAGGGAACAGAAGAGTCAATCATAAGGACTAAAATAAGAGGTTTGATTTGCAGAGAGACTGAAAAGGATGGGATGTTGAAATGCTTGGGTGGAAGAAAAAAGGGTGGGATGGTCTGGATACCCAGAGCACTGGAGGCAGTGCGTCCGAGCCACAGGGAGGACAGTGCCAGAGGGAAGGAGAAAGGCCCTCAGATGCATGAGGAGCTCAGCCGCTGGTTTTGGAGTAGGTATTTTTAATATTCTGGACTAGTTTTAACATTAAAATTCAAATGCAAAATTAAAGGAACAGACTTCTTGAAGAAAAGCAGGAAAACTTTCTTGGTAGTTGCTGAACAGTTACCAGAGAAACCACCATCCTGCCCATCTCACTAGCTCTGATGGCGATGCTTACAGGGAGCACACAGGCTGCTCTGCGTAGCAGTCCCATGCTTAGCCCAAGTGATGAGAGGCACCTCCTGTGACTGTCTTCTGCAGTGTGAAGACCGTCCTATGTTCCCTGCTAAAGTCCTGGCTGTTTTCCCTAGGGTATAAGACTCGTAAGAGCATCTTTAAAAGAGGCTCTGCTAAGCATCTTAAATTGTGTACTTGGCTAATGTCATGTGTAGATGTACATGTTTCATGCTTGCTAATTCAGAGTGCTATTCATCCTGTGCACTGGATAATGTAAAATCCTGTAGAAAGTGTAATATGGGAGAATATAATTAAAACTATATGATGTGGCTGCACCAAGTAACCAAACTGAGGTCTCAAAGGAAATGTCAACTTTGCCAGTTTTTAACTTTCCACGCTTGATTTTTGTAGCACTATCATTTACTGTTGGTGTTTAACTAACTTTCTAAGCTTTTTAGATGGAGGAAATCTCCCCTCTCTTTCTTCCCAAGTTGTTCTGCATAGATAATGTCGGAGGAAAATCTATCAAGCAGGATCTGACAGCCTGAGAGAGGTGAGGCTACTGCAGCTCCGTGCTCCCAGGTCCAACCAGCAGTGAGGCTGAAGATGTATTCCCAGTGTGCACTTGCATACACCACATATATATATTATATATACACATGTATGCATACACATAGCTGGCAACACAGATCAGACATGTATAGAGTGCTTGCACAAATGCAGGCACCACCAACAGCTTCATCCTGCTTCGCGCTCTGGCTAAGCAGGATGGAGGTCTGCTAGTGAGAAGGAGTGTGCGTGTATATATATGTAAACAAGGTGCAACCCTGCAGCAGCTGTGCTCAGACACCCCATCTGTCCAGCAGCTCCCTTCCTTGGGAGCCCTTAGTGTGGGCTCCCACCTGCCACCCTGCCCCTGTGTCCCTCCGGGCTTGTGACGGGCTGATGGCCCCAAGGAGTTGTCCTTGCAAAGAGGGAGGCTAGGCACCCTTGCTGACTAAGAGAGGAGGTGTTGAGGGCTGTCAGCTGCTGCTGCGCTCAGCTCGTGGGGCTGGCCAGGGGCCTCACGCCTGCCCTCTGGGGTTCTTCCTTCCACTCCCTGGAGTGGATGGCATCTCCTCTGTTCTTCCCAAACCCTTCAGTGGGTCCTACCTGGCCACTTTGCTCCCCGAGTCCTCCAGGACCTGCTGTGGGATGGAGCAAAGATGGTCCAAGGCCTTCTCCAAGAAGTCCCTGCAGAGGCTGGGGGAGGAATAAGGATGTGCACGGATTATCCCGCTAGAACTTAGACAACTGGCAGCCATATGTGTAAGCAAACAAAGTTTTACTACTTCTCTCTAAAAGAGATCGTTTTAAAAGCTTTATTTTCTTGCCAGTTGGCTAAGAAGCAAGCAAGGAACAATAGATTCAAGCTGAAATAATTTGCATTTATGATGAAGACAAGGAATATCTACCTTGCGTTTTCCTAAAAAAGAAAAATTAAACCCCATTTTTAATTAACTGATAAACTATTAATCAAATTTTTGCAATGTTAGGTGACACATTATTCATTTAGATAGAATGACTGTGAACTTAAACTAATCAAATCTGATTTGCCCACATATGCTTGATTGAAATACATTTTAACTAGCATATACAAAGAGAAAATCTTGGATTTCTTACCTAATCTTCAGAGTATACTGCTGAGTTAATAAGGGCAGTTTTTTTTAAATGAGACCACCATTTCTTAATCTGCATATCAAAATCAAGAGCAACTTAATTGCAAAACACATATTCCTGAAATCTAATCATTATACTGCTTTAGGGTATTTTATTGAAGCATGTTAAATTATGGACAGAATATTAATGATGAAGCTAATCAAACCCAATTAGTCACTTCTAACAATAGTCACATAAATATACAAGTCAGGTACTAAAGTACTGTAGGTATGGTTTTAAGTTTTTTAATATAAAATTTATGTGGTATATATGAATTATATACTCGTTATTTTTAATCTAAAAACCTAGGACAAGTCATTTCAAAGAAAACGCGATATGCCAGAAGACAATGGGACTTGTCCCTTAGCATTAGAACTGACACTCCTGATTTTTGAATACATAAACGCTGCTCCGACGTGAGGTTGATGGGCACGTGGTTAATAGGACAGAAGGCTGGATCTGCCCAGGCTCCCAAACGTGGGAAGACGGACGTGCACGCGCCGTTTTCTCTCCCTCTTGCGTTGTGATTACCATGACCGCACAAACTAGTCGTCTGCGTGAGCAGTCTAGTCTCACACTGCAAGGCACAAGATTTGCATATGCTGCTATAATAATTGTAGTATATAATAATTGCAGATGTATTGTGTCTGCATTAAAAATCAGCATCTTCCTTTAAGCTCAGATACAGCATCTCGTAGAGATTTAGGCGTAATGCTTATCTTCATGCTGATTCTATTTGAATACTTTGATATTGATATTTTGGGTGGCTTTCAGTTTGTTTCAGCTTCCTACTTGATAATTATGGGAGGGCAGCTGTCATCTTACTTTAGGTCTATCTACTCTATCAGAAAAACCCACACAATGCAGGGGTCACAGATGACCTTCTACTGATGTGTCTTTTGAAAGATGATGTGTTTTGAAAATCCTTTTAAATTGCAACTCTTAGTCTCCATAATTATTCAGGTCACATAAAAGAATGACTTAGCATATTTATAACCCCTTTTTGCACTTTCAGATTTAAGGACATGTATTTTCTAATTTGTAATCATTTAATTTTAAAAAGGGGTATTCATAAATAATAGTATGGTTTTAGTGCCAGACAGGGAAGCCCTGACAGGATTTGCGATGCCGTCGGTGCCAGCGGTTGTGCTGTGTGTCAGGGAACTGAGCAGCATTTTCCTCCTACAAGCCATGATTACGGGTGGCTCAGTCACGTCACTGCTGCATGGCCCTGGCAGGGCTGTCATGGGCCAGGTGTGAGGGCTAGCGAGGATGCTGGGTGCTGGGGAGAAAAGACTGGGAAGCCTCCCACTGATAGATTTCAGGGAAATGGGTATCTGGTGACGAGCAGGGAGAGCTGTTGTCACAGGCAGCAAAGTGGGAAGGGAGGCGGGAAGGGGGGAGAATGACTTTTGTACGGAGCTGTCGGGTATAGCACGAGGGGCTGGAGCCCCAAAAGGGCACCAGCGAGGGCAGGGGGTGGATTTCGATAACCACCACATGGCTATGCGATAGCGAGGGGCTGTCTGGGAGCAGGTCCGTGGGGCTGCACCTGCCCCAGCAGTGGCTGGCTCCCGGAGGGGTGACCGAGGCACGGCTCTCGGGGGGTGCTGCGTGTGCTGCTGAGGGTGCAGCTTGCTTTTCCACACTGATTCCTTCTCTAATAACAGGATCATATGCAGGTGCTTGTGCTAGTCACCAACTGAACCACGCTGGCTCTTGGGCTCAGAAAATAGCTCCGTATCAGAGATCCAGCCAATCCCTCCAGAAGATGCTGGGGGTGGGGGAGCAGCCCCTGTCCGCCAACGACCATGTTGGCAACAATCACGGCAAGCCCTTGCAAACAGTCTGTAATGACTTTGGGATCTCCAAAGGGTTTTCTCAAATCAGTGTAAGATTAGTTGAAATCCACTTCTATGAAAAGAAAATACTTCAGTGAAACAAAAGCTGCTGTTAGAAGTAGCACTAGAGCTTTAGATTTAGACAAGATATAAATTTCTACCTACTGTGCAATCCCAAATTGGTTTGTCATAAATAGTGCTCATGTCCACAAAAACAGCCTGAGAGACCAAGGGCTATCTGAACTGATACATGCTTACATACTTTTTAATGTGAGTATATAACTTTTTCCAAAAGGAATCAAAAGCTTCTGGCAAGTTTGAAAAGGGAGATGATTGATACTGCATTGTAAGTAGTCAAATTAAGACTTCCTCTACTCCTTCATAAACTCTTCTGGAAACCTGCCTGTGCTCTAAAAGCCACAGGCTATTTTATTCTATATTTCACTATAAAAAGATTTAGAAGTGACTCAATTATAATGTATAAGCACCTTTATGGGAAGAAAATACAGGGTACTAGAGAGCTCTCTCACCTAGCAGGGAAATGTATCAGAAGAACCAATGTCTCGAAACTGAGGTTCAAATCAGAAATAAAGCAGTGGTTTCAAAGTACCTGCTGGAACTCTGCTGGGATTCGCAATGGGTTTTACCTCCGTTGGTGTCTTCAGACCATCACAAGATGTCTCTGAATGATATTCTCTAGTTATGTAGAAGCTATTAATCAATGTGTAAGTATTAAGCTCAATGCAAGGATATTTTGGTGGTCTAGTAGCTTTTGTTGTGTAAGTTGTGATAGATGATGTAATAGTCCTTTCTTGCCCTAACATCTCCAGATTTATGTATTGTACTTCCTTGTCCATGGCAGTTGAACTTCAACAAATATTTGGTGCTGTCTTGCGAATGCAAGAGGAAACTACTGGTTCCTTCATTATTCTAGGGTTTCAAATGCATAACAAAGCATTGTCCCCACCAAAAGAACACTTGCAATTAAGGAATTTAGCATTTATTTCCTCTCATTCCCAAATCATATCTGGTTGCTCCTATTATTGCTACATTAAAAGCTAATTTTCTCAAAAGTCTGAATTTGTGCAGTGCTACAAATGCACTCTGCAGCTGTCTGTGCTCAGGGGTGGCTGCCTTCAGCCTTGCCTTTGCAACAGGGACAGTGACTGCCTGTGCAATCCCTTGGACAAGGGCATGTCTGTCTTGCGCAGAGAGCCAAATGTCTGTAGGTACGGAAGATCTGCCTTGGTGGGATGGAGCAAATCAGATCACAGTGTACAGCAATTTGGGGGACGATCCACTTCAACCATAGCTTACTATAGTGTTCTAGAAGAGTAAAATGGGACAGTGCTAACTAGTTAAAGCTTATTAGCTGGGTGGTGGTTACATCATGCCTATACTGAAAATAAACAGATCCTCTGCTGTAGCTAAACTACTTCAGCATGGCTGGAGTACAGCTCTATGCCTGTTGTGTGACTTTGGACCCCGCAAGCTGCATATAGTGGTATTTGAATTCATCAGTGTTTCAAAAGAACATTAAAATTTAACAAGTACATTTAACTAAAAAAAAAAATCTATACCTAAATAGGATGGAGGTAGTGATAAAAAGGAGGTAATGCAGGCTAAGATATTGCATTAACTTCCCTGTGAATGGACCTTTCAGACAGCGTGGAGCCGGGTTGAAGTCACTGAACTAATGCCAGTTTCTTTACTCGGAGCCCATGGAGCCTGTGCCTCGGCTTAGAGGGGCATCACAGCCTCCTCTTTGGCTTTAACATGATTTTTTTTCCACAAATAAGGTTAAAAAAACCAAAAAAACACAAACCCAAACCCCCACTTTTTAGGCTATTGAATTGTTTGCCAGTCCTACAATGGTATTTTGCTACTAGAATAATCTTCCTGGAAAGCTTTTTTGCTGCCCAACAGGTCCATTGAACCTGGGCAAGAGCATGACCAACCCATGTATTACTCCAACTGTACCAGTGCCTTTATTAAGGTTAGTTTCCGTCTCTGTAATAAGTGAATTTTTTGTATCTTAGGTGGGGTACAAGTTCTGAAATATTAGAAAAATATTAACTCCATGTATCTTTGCATGATTGCCTGAAAGTGTCTTCTGCAACGAGAATTGCTACTGTCTTCCCACCTCATGCTCAAACACCTCCAATGGGCTGAAGGAACAAAGCCTAGATCCCTTGAATTCTTTTAATCAAGGATGAAATTAAAGTGCTTACACAATATTGTAGAGTACTCTGCAAATACTGAGTCACCACAGTGAGTTGTCAGTTCTCCTATAAAAATTACTGAAAATCATTATTGTGATTTATTTCCCTGGCAGTTTATCTAAAAATAAAAATCGGACCCAGATTTCCTCAAAGCCTCCACTTCTCAGCTGTTTAAAAACTGAAAGTTAATAGTGAAAGCTGCTGCTTGACAGTTTTAAATCCCTTCTCCTATGTGAGCCAGGGGTATGCAGCATTAGCGGTTCCTGGGGTGTGTGGGAGCGGGCGAGAGCTCTGAGCGTGGGCATCTGCATGGACTGTTCCTACCTAGCAGTCCTATATTGCTGTGTTTTCACATGCCTTTCGTCTCAGAAGAGCACTGCAGAATCGCAGGTGAGGTATCATGGAGCAACTCCTCTTCTGTAAGAGTCTCCTACTTGGCTTCTGGATGATAGCAAGGTTAATTAGGAGGGCTGGCTATAAAGAAGGGCTGGAGAGGGGTTGTTGCTGCTTGGCATGCTGCTGTTTACAGCTGTGCGATGAATGACACATCCTCCTTCTGACAGCAGGGAATCGGCAGATGTTTGCACCCAAGTTTCCAAGCTATACAGGTCAGGGCAGACCAGTGGGCTACAGAGATTTGTGTGCACTCTCTTTTGGGGACACATGGGTTAAAGCAGAGACTCGGAATAAAAGCCTGACTCTACTGAAATGAGTGGCAAAACTCCCATTCACTCTGGATTGTCAAAATGATCTGTAGAGCCCCCGAAGATTTGTGTTCTGTTAATAATTATTACTTCTACATAAAAGTAAACTTCTATATTTAAAACTTATAACTTGGCAACCACAAAATGCACATGTCTATAATGAATAACTGCGTGAGCCTATTATTCCAAGTCTCCTCCATTCTCATCCCTTCCTATGTTTTACCTGCTATTCATCTGTCTAAATTTTAGACTGTAAGGTCTTCTGGGTAGAGCCCATTTTTTCTGCTGGCAGAGCAAAGCACCTCTGTGGTTCTGTGTTAAATAAGGCAAGTATTTTAAATCTGGGGAAACAAATGTTCATGCGTTTGACAGCTTCAGAATATGAATGCAAGTGATCAGGCATGCGTGTCTAGAGATGTGCTTTCTACATACACATATTGTTTCCTTTTAAAGACATCTGCATCTACTGAATTCAGTCCAGAATTTGTCCTAGAAGTTTACTGTTGTTATACCTCAATCCAGCAAAGCGTGACTGTAGGGAGACCTAAAATTAAGCATACATGTAAGTGCTTTGTTGGATGGAGGCCTTTAAGAATTTTTGCATTTGTGCTCTTGTAATTTTAAAATGAAACATATTATTGAAAGTCTTCAGTTCCTTATTCTGTCATTTCCTCACTTATTTTGATTTATTATATGTAAATACACGTGTCCTAAATTCTAGATGCTTTTAAAAAAAAAATTCAAAATACATTGAAATCAAATAGTAAAAACAGTATCTGCTCTTCACTGAACTACAATAATATTATCTCTGTTCATCAACATCACTTTTATACATAAACAGCATAAACAGCATAAACAGCCCCTATCAGGGCCCTCTCATGTCAAAAACTTGTTTTAGAAGAGAGCCTGGCTATTTTTAGCCAAGAACAAACATGTCTGCCCCAAATTTGGGTTTTTTTTCATGCAGAAACAGCCCTGCCTACTTTGCTTCCTCAGGGTGGTAAATGTTGCTGCATCTGCCCTTCGTTGAGCTACCACCACTGATCAAAAATCTTGTTGAGCGGGTGTTCAGAAGTGCTGTCCTTCCAGCCCTGCCACCATGGGCAATGATGTTTTGGCTGTTGGTTGGGCTTTCCTGTGGGCTAGCTATATTTTTCCATGCAAATTTTAAACCATGGAGATGCCAGCTCAGGAATGTCTGCTAGCTGTTGCTGTAGCAGAGTGGGCCAGATTTGCATGGTACTTCAAAACAGAAATGAGCTAGGCTGGCCAGGCAGTAACTTGTGATGTAATGCAATAAATGCATGTAAACAGACATAGATTAAAGCTCATCTTGTAAACTGATATGGTGCCCAGTTCAGGTTGATTAAAATAGTTTCAATGTCTCCAGAACTATTAGTCAACTAGATCACTTACATTTGATATGCTGAAGGATGTGGAAATACCTATTTATCTTTTGCATAGGAGGAGTCTAATTAATCCTAATTTGTTGTGTTGTATGAAATCGTATCTATTTGTACATGTACCCTGAAAACACAGATGGCATCTTTGGAACCATTTTCCTCTTGGGGGCCCATGACTGCTAGCCTAAATAGCTAGGGCCATCTCACTGAGATTCACTCAAATATTTGTAGCTTACATCATTCCACAAAAAATATGCACCTATTCTTTTTCTAAATAATGATGATAAACATCAAGTGGAAATCTTCAGGGGTCAGAAAATACAAAGCTAACTGACTTTGTTACACTTTCTTTTCTAAAGATGCTGTGTGAATTCAACAGTGGTAAAAAGCGCTGCATTTACATCGCTGAGCCTAGAGACCTCCGTTTTAAGTGCCACCTGCAGTGGTGGTTTATGAGATGAGGTTTGCTCTCCTAGAAGTTATAATGAGACCACCCAGCCCCACTTACATATGCCATGGATTAGAATTCAGATGGTAATGATTTCTCACTATTACCAAGGCCAGATTTGATCTGGTGACGCAAAAGAGTTCAAATTGTGCTACAAGTCTCCTCAGCCCAGATCCTCCACAGAAACTTTCTTATGCAAGTCATCTGAATTTTTCTCCCTTGAGGAGAGTCTGTGATCATGTAAGTACTTCCACTGAAGCCACGAGGACTGTCTCAGTAATTGGGATTACATGCTTAAGAAAGGGCATGCAGGAGTGAATCGTAATGCTTTTAGTTTTGTAGCAGTGTAAGTAGAGGACAGTGGTTTCTGGCTTCCTTCAGTTTGTCATAGTCCTATCCCAGTTGTTTTCTTAGTAAAGATCAATGTAATCTCAATAACATTTGGAATTTTACTGAGAGGAATTAAACAAAACTGGTGGGATATCAAGAAAGCAAAGATGTTTTTAGCAACGAAATGCTGTATTGTAGAATAGAATAAATATTGAGACACAAAACAAAAGGTTAAATGAAAGGGAAGTTGGATGATAAGAAAGCAGGTTTAAGCTTGTCAGGGAAATGCCCTGTTTTCATATGACTACATCTGTTAAAGTGTATAAATAAGTAAATGTAAATATATGTAAATAGTTCCCTGAAGTGAGTAAGAAATTACAATTAAAAGGATAGACAAAGTTATTAATTGAAAGTAATGATAAACCCAACCTTTGTAGTTACAAGCTTTATTTCAGCCCCAGAAAGGTAAAAAATCTGGAAGCAGTCTAAGGCTGCGATGCTGGCTTGCTGCAGTGTAGAGAGGAGAATCCACTTATTCAGGAGAAATGCCACTTTATCACTTTGAAACAAGGCAGTGTGAAATACCCAATTAGCAGGCACACATCCTTTTGGGCCTTCAAATTGGAAACCAAAGGAACAGCTTTCTGAGAGTTTAACAGTGTCAAACTGGCCGTCTCTGCTACAGCAAAAAAATAATGGTGTATAACCTGCTCTTGATCAATAATTAGCAGAAAAATGTACCTAATAACAGTATTTAACAAGGCCACTTCTGGTTGAGAATTCTTTGTGGGTCTGATCCAGGTGCCTGGACATGATGCACAACCTGCATTAAATACACTGTCCTGGGCTGAAGTCTGATAGCCTTATTTTAGCTTGCAAAAGTGAAATGGAGACCTTCACACAAATTTTATGTGCTACCAGCTTTGGTTTCTGTGTGCAGACTGCGTGTGCGTGATTGCTGGTTCCTATACTGAAGAGAGTTCGTGTGTCCAAACACTAGAAAAGAAGTCGTGCCTTTGCAGTGGGGAAGACCTCTAAATCTGCTCCCTGGGTCTGTGTAAGGACTGCTCTAGCTCTGCCACCCTCATCATCACCTTAGCAAATGAGTACAGGAGCGTAAACAGTTTAGGAGAAAGACATCCTTAATGTCACAATCTTTTCTTTAATGGAAATGTGAATTTGATACTGCCTGTTTAACAAGCTAAAAGAACAAATTTCATAGTATCCCTCATAAAAACCTTAGAGCTTGATTCTCCTTTCACTAATGCAGGTATAAATCACCACTGAAGTCAACAGAGTTATACCAGCTTTAATCCTGGTACGTATGAGAGGAGATTGAGGCCCTTAAGGTATTCAGCTATCTAGGCTATCTTTACTAATATGCTGCCATGATCAGAAAGCTCTCCTCCTTTACAGAGAAGAGATGAGGGGAGAAAGCCAAGTGACACTAATCTTTTCTGAGTCAGGCTTTCCTCTTGGGTGTGACTACATGCAGAAAAGCTGGGATTTCCAGGTGATACTAATCAAAGATGGCAGAAGCAACTACAAAGCATACAAATAAAGCATCCAAGTTTCATGTATTAAACCAACCAGGACAGTGCTTACGGTATAAAACCTAGGATACAGTCAGCTGTGTTGCTGCGAGGGGCCTGGAGCTTTATTGCGTGATAGTAGCATAAAAATAAATTATGTTATTATTATTATTAGCAAACACATAATGGCCGCACCTCAAGTACTGTGTTCAGTTTTGGGCCCCTCACTACAAGAAGGACATGGAGGTGCTGGAGCGTGTCCAGAGAAGGGCAACGAAGCTGGTGAAGGGTCTAGAGCACAAGTCTTATGAGGAGCGGCTGAGGGAGCTGGGGTTGTTTAGCCTGGAGAAGAGGGGGATGAGGGGAGACCTTATTGCTCTCTACAACTACCTGAAAGGAGGTTGTAGTGAGGTGGGGGTCGGTCTCTTCTCCCTGGTAACAAGGGATGGGATGAGAGGAAATGGCCTCAAGCTGCGCCATGGGAAGTTTAGGTTGGCTGTTAGGAAAAACTTCTTCACCGAAAGGGTAGTCAGGCACTGGACCAGGCTGCCCGGGGAAGTGGCTGAGTCTCCATCCCTGGAGGTATTTAAAAGACGGGTAGACGTGGTGCTTGAGGACATGGTTTAGTGGTGGACTTGGCAACGATAGGTTAACGGTTGGTCTCGATGATCTCAAGGGTCTTTTCCAACCTTAACGATTCTATGATTCTAAGATTAAAACATAATGTGCACTAATAGTTGATTATATTGCCTTCCAAAGATCCCGTGCATTTTACATAGATGTCTTTTGGATCTGGAAATAGAATTTCAATAGATGGTCCCACTAGAAAGCTTATAGTTTGTCCCAGCTTTTCTTGCATAGCTGCTCCCAGAAATGTGTGGTAACGTGTATATGTGTGCACATGTATGGGTAATTTCTGACTATTTTCTGTATCTTGGCTGAGTCCAACATGCAAATTCAGGCTCCTCTTCATCACTACCAATGTAGAAACACAACATACTGTATTGATGGACTTTAAGGTCCAGTAGCTTTAACCTTAATATAACAGAAAATCAGGCCCCTTGCTCTCCCTGCAGAGGAGAAACAAATGAACATCAACCTGCTTAATACACGATCCTGCCGAAAAACTGAACCTGAGGGTGCATCAGTTTGATGGTTCTCAGGTATCACAGTGTTAAATGTGGGATAGTTGTGTGGATGGATGGCAAGGGAGAGGATAAGTTGGTGACACTGAGCAAATAAATACTTAGGTGTCACCTAGTGCCCCTAAAACTACATTTTAAGCATGAGTTATTGTCTTTAAGTATGTAACTGGAAAATGAGTAGTATGTTGGTGTCATCCCTGAAGCCCCTTATCTTTCTCTAATAAGAAAAGGCAGGAGAGAGGAACGTGCTAACGTCGGTATCGTGCTGATGTTTCGGACCAACAAGCATTTAAAAACCTTACTCGTTCTAAGCCTGGACAAGGAAAGGTATCTAGTAGTTTGACTCCATTGTCATCATCCAAACACAAAAAATACTGGCTATTACAGACTGATCAGACTGAAGGAGACGCAGGCTTTGACCATGGTTCTGCACGCATTGCATAGCTTCATTCCTCTAAGTAGTTCCACTGAGCCCAGAGGGACTGGGTCTCCTTCCGTATTTACTGATGGACGGAGACTCATGGCCATAATTTTTTGCAAGAGGAAGCTCTAAAAGGACACATCTGCATCTTAAGAATATTCATTAGAAAAGTGAATAGTGGTCTTGTTCAGAATAAAACTTCTGGATAGGAAAAAAATTCAACTATTGCTGGTGGAGTGGAGACAGTTATTCTTAAATATTTGCTGGTGCACTTCTCCTCCTGGCAAGTCACAGCAACAAGGAAAGGCTTTTAATCTTTAAAAGGAGTTTAAGTGAGTCGCTAAAACTTCAAAATGAGCATGCACAGTGACTGTTACAGCCAGAATTATGTAAAATTCTAGGACGGACCTGGTCTTACGGCATTTTGATTATGAGTTAACTTTAACATGAGGATACTGGTTTTGTTTGTTTGTTTTTGGTTTGTTTTTTTTTTTTCCCCCCAACTGCAGCAATACCTTTCATAAACTGTCCATTAGAACTAGTGCTATGCCTGGATTCAAGTCTTGTACTCAGCCACGTAGAAGACAGGTTGTCTACAACCACAGTGACATACTATGCTGTAAGAGTTGTGGTGGGGAAAAAAAAACACAAACCCACCTGAAAACATTTAGTTCAGAGACAGATCCAAGAAAAAACCCAACAGTTCTAGCATGTCCATTTCATGCCAGAAGACTGAGTATGAAATTTTCCTAAAGCAGAGCAGGGAGTCTGGTGTTGGCCCAGAGAGTTTATTCACTATCACTATTCACGTTATCAGACTGTCTCCATATGCTGACAACAGAGGTGGTCTTCGTAGGTCGCATCTTGTTTTCCGAAGATGCATTCCTCTTGCGGGAGGTCTGTCTCAGGGTAACTTATTCTCCAACTTGATAACGATGAGCTCCTTTTTGTCACTTTTCCCTGGTAGCCATTTTCCAGCCAATCTAAACGCAACTGTTGCTCTTTGCGTAGCTCTGCACGTACGTGCACGCATGCGTGAGCTCCAAGACCGACCTGGTTCTTAACACTCTTGTCATTGTCCATGACTTTTTGTTGCAATCTATGTTTTTAGACCTCTGTCTTGCAAAACAGAGGTGTCGTGGTTTCACCTTTGTTTCTCTCAGCAGAAAGCCTGGCTGGGGCATTTTCCCCCATCTGTCTCCTTTTTTTTTTTTTTTTTTATCCTCTCCTTGTTTTCCTTTTCCGTTGTGCCTACCCTCTTTGCAGAGCGGTGGTGAACGACATTTAAGGAGTATGGGGGAAGGCACAGACTTCTTCGCCAAGAAGAATGTCTTTTGGCCCAGAGCCCTGGTGTGAGGTTCTCGGCTGCAAACTTAACTTGACGTCTCCAAAACTTTGCTTCTAATTCTCTGCTCTCACAGGTAGAGCTGACCCGTTTATACCAAAACCAAAAATATGATACTGATTTCTCATTCTCAAAAGCTCATCCAATCTAGCCAGCTTGGGTTCTGGAAGGAGCTCTGTCAGCAGCCACATCTTTAGCTACAGTATAGGCATACCTGCTGACTGCTAAGCCATCCACTTGCAAGAGAACATGTAAGCTTTGCTTATTTGCCTTTCCCTCGCTTAATTACAGAGAGTCCTCCAGAGTTTTCCCCAAGGTTTTATGAAAATCATCTGGTAGGGCATCTAAAAGATTTAATGTAGTAAACAAGTAAACAAAAGTCTGCAGCTTAGAAGGCCAAATTTCAATTTGATTTATTTTACATTCCATAGAGTTTCACTGGTGACAATGGTTTTGTACAGGTTATAAGTGCAAAAGAATGTGACCCAGAGAGAGGCTTCGTGCTCCTCTTTGGCAAATGCTGTCTCCCATCTGTTTGTCACTATTAGAACATTTCTTCATTGGCAGATGAGAAACAAAATGTACGAAAGGATGCAGTAAACTATTCCATGCTATCATCAGTACAACCAAATGCATACAGTCATTACTCTGATAATGATGTAGCCTCTTGTTTTGGCCAACTGTCAGAAATCTTCAACGCAATACATTTAGTGACTAAATGATGTACTAGTGGCATGTGAAATGGCAATGTCTTTGGAACAGGAAACAAGAGAAACGATTGCATGGCTTTACATTCTACTTAGAAAACAGTGTCTTGTGTTACAAAATTCCTACTTTGTGGCTCCTCTTGTTAGTTAAGTGCTTTTTTGTTTTGTCAGGCAAAAAAAGAAAATCTTTAAGATATGTATCTTTATGTTGTGTATCTGGGTTGTCCTCCAATTGAGTTGAAATGAAATGGGGTCAAACCAGAGCATTTAAAAATGACCAGTATTTGTAGTACCTCCTCTGAGAGCTCTGTCAACTGGAGAAAAATTTAGAAGAGGTTCTAAGCAGGCTGAAAGGGAGTTACTTGCTATGACTGTTGAGAAGGATCACAAGATTTGTACAACCTATTTAAACTTGAGATACTATTCTGCTGGTGAGCTGTCTTCTGATGACAATATATGGTCTCTTGTCCATTCAGAGGATCCAGAATCCCTTGGTGACAGATACGTGCCAGAGATTTCAGCTAACTTTCAATTATTCTTGAAGATTATGGATGTAGTTATTTCATAAACCAAACTACCCAGCTGCAGTTGCAAATTTTTATTTGCAATATTGGAAGCTGTATTAAAGTCTGGCTAAAAGCTAACTTCCAGCTTGAGTAACCATGCTTTGAAAATTGCTTCTAAATTCCTCATCTGTAGAGCTTTAACAAGCTCTTTAAGGGGGATGGGAACCTAGATTTAGAAAAGTGCACAGCACGTATTATGTCATGTGTATAACATAAACAGTTGTTTTGTGGTGTATACAGGGTTAGTTCTGCTATGGAAAGGAAGTGTTGTTTATTTTGCAGGAGAAGGAAACACCTGATCTAAACGTAGGGAAGATGCACCTTTGTATCTCCATCTTATGACATGCCTGCCGGTGCCTGTGGGAAGACAATATAAGCCCCTCTACTCCGCTGGCAAATATATATGCTGAGTGTTCATAAACCTCTATTCACTCAAGGGAAAGGTGCAGCAGTAAACACAAGGTCTACCTATAACTGAACCCACCTATGTGGTGTTTAGTGCGTGGAAGTTAAAATACACCTGCTGGAGTTGCAGGAGCCATCAAGCACCACGTGAAGTTACTCAGGCCTTCAGCGGCCCCTGATCCAGCATGCTGTTAAAAGTATAGCTCCATTCCATTACCAACGTGTTACTTTGGACGTGTCCAATGCCGTTCACCAAATCAGCTAATGAATTTACTGCACCTCAGTTACTCTGTGGTACTCCAAGAGCGGCTCTCTGCCGCTCGCTTCCCACGCGGTAACTTCTCCGTGTAGGCAAGCCCGAGTGCTGCTCCAAGTGATTTCAGTCAATGTATTTTGCAATCCTTCGGCAGCCTACTGTTTATTCGCTGTCAGACGTCCCGACAATGTAAACTCTACAGAGCAGGCATTCTGAGATCGGTTGCTGCGACACCACCTCCCTGTTGCCAAAGCCACACCGTTCTGTCTTTACGCCTATCTCGGATGGCTGCAGGCCGAGCAAAACGCCTCACAGATGATGGTTCGGTTGTCTGAACCTCAGGCCTGCGCTCCGAGCAAGTGCAGGGCCAAGGGTGCCGGTGGCGGGGGGAGCAGGGAGACCGAGCGGCGCCGGGCCCGGGTGCCTGGGCGGGCCGCGGCCCAGGCCGTGCCCTGCGGGAGGCCGCCCATCGCCCCCGGGGGTCGCCCGACCCCGCCGCGGGGGCCGGGAGGCAGCGGCCGTGCCCCCCGCCCCCAGCCCGCCGCGGCGGCGCGGGGAAGTCGGGGCCGGCGGCGCGGCGCCGGGCCGGGCAGGGGGTGGGGAGCGCCCGCCTCTCGCGGCTCGCAGCCGGGTGCCTCCCGCGGGCGCGGCGGGCCGCCTGGCGGGCTGGCTGGCTACCCAGAGTGCAGCAGGCAGGCGGCGGCGGCAGGCGGCGGCCGGCACCGAGCTGCCGGCGCTCTCCCGGCCCGCCGGCGCAGCGGGAGCCGGGCCCAGGCGGCGGCGCGGCCCAGAATGCGAGTGTGAGATGCTTCCCCCGGCAGCGGCGCCCCGGGCCCAGGCGGCGGCGGCCCCCGCGTGGATGCGGCTCTGGAGCCGGCGCTTCGCCCTCCACAAACATTTCTATAGGACTCATTCGCCCTGCTGAGGAGATCGGCCCGGCCCGGCCGCCTCTCCCCCTCGCCGCCCCCTCCGCGCGGCGGAGCGGCTCCCTCAGAGACTGCCGGCCCGGCCCGGCGGGCATGGAGGCCCCCGGCGGCGCCTCGCCGCTCAGCCCCGCGCTGGTGGGCCGCCTCCGCCAGGAGCACGAAAAGGTAAAGGCCAAGGCGGCCGGGCCGGGCCGCAGCGTGAGGCGGGGGGCGCGGGCGGGGGGCTCGGGGCGGCCGGGGCGGGGGGGGGGGGGGGCGGCGGGGGCCCGCCCCCCCCCCCCCCCCCTCCCGGGATGGCGGCCCCCGGGCGGCACGCGCCGGGGCCTGCGTGCGGCGGGCGGGCACGTGACGGCGCTGACGTCACGGGTGGCGGTTGAGGCGGGTGGCGGCGGCCGGGGCCGGTGGGGGGACCCGGAGCACCCCCGGGGCCGGGCCGGGCCGGCGCTACCCCGCCAGCCCCGCTACGAGACCGCCCCCTCCCCGGGGAGCGAGGGCGGCGGGAGGCGGGCGGGCTGTGGCGCGGAGCGGAGCGCCGTCAGCGGGTTGGCAGCGGCGGTGTCGCCGAAAGGCCCGTTACAACGACGCGCGTCAGGCCGCGGAGCGGGAGTCGGCAGGGGGGAAAGGCCGGGCGAGCGCCGGGGAGGCCGGGGGCCTGCCCTCGCACACCCGGCGCCCTGCTGTCGGCCTGCCTGCCCTGGCACGCCGCGGGGACCGTTACCGTTGTGCGAGCGCGAAGTCTGCGTACGCAGCTCGCTCTTAGGCGCGTCTTTCACCCTCTTCCCGCGGCTCTGAGGTTCTGCCCGTCGCAGGGCCCGTCACACACCTTCTGACACGCGGCCCTGCAGGCAGGCCCCGTGCGAGGCCCGGCAGGTGTCTCCGAACTGCGTCATCTCATGGGCCAACTTGAAGAGCGGGTGTACCAAAACCTAATTGTTCATGACTTGCCTTAAAAAACATGGATTGGGTTTGAAATGGGTTTGAAAGAGCCAAAGTCCTCTGCAGAAATGATGCCTGGGAATTGGGAGGCTGGTTCCGCATGCGGCCACAGTACAAAACTCGAGATAACTTTTCTTGCAGATCACGCTCATAATCTAAGGCGAGAGGGCCCTGCTAATCTAACAAGCGTGACTTTGGGCTCGTAGGTCCCAGCCTTGCAGTGAGCTCGGCGTGGGTGCAGGAGTCACTGCGGAACTCGTCGTCGTGCCAGTGTATTACTGGCACAAGTACGTTTGCCCACCGTCTGCACGCCTTTCAATTTTTCTGCTCATTTTTCTCATACGATTGAAATTTTTTAAAGCTGCTTCTAAGATGCACATTAGAGCTCCTCAGTTATAACGGAGGACTTTATCTTCAGCGTGTATTGCTTTCTCACGCGCTGGTTTAGTTAAGAGTAAGAAAACTGAATAGCACGTACGTGGTGTAAAAAGCGCGCCTTGTCTGGAATACTGCGTGCACAAATGTGTCTGCTCTTGAACAGCACGCTAGATCATTACTAAAAGATCTACATAACCCACTGACCATTAATGTGGATGAACAGTAAGAGGATCTGCTGGCGTACTCTGCGTCGTCCATTCTTCACAGAGAGTAACCCATTATACTGATAATTGGTGATAGTCACCCGTCTGCTGTGTAAGCGGATGTCTGTCGTAACTACGTAGAATTATTCCCAGTTCATGGTAAGACCCCTCTGTAAGCAAGTTTAAGAGTCTCCTTAAACAGATCTGCTCCAGTGGAAAAAGAGGCCCAGGAGACCATTAATTAAGCCTCTGTTAGGCTGATGTACCAAAATTATATTTTATCATAGGGAAACTTTACATAATTTCTGCAAATGGGCTAAAAAAAATTGAGCGCTTCAGCTTCAATATGAAATTATACTAAACTACATATCTTGGTTACAATGGAGTGTCATGATGAAGATATAGTAGACTTTCCCTCTATGCAATGAATATATATAATTGGATTACAACCGTGTTTTCAGTTACAAAGATACTGTATTTTAAGATGGAGGAGGTCTTTTCATTTCGGCTGCCTCTTTTCAGAGATTCGTATTTTTCTCACAAAATTACTGAAGTTGAAGGCTCATGTTTTGGTCTTAGCACAAAGATGAGAGAGAATTAGTTATCCAGTACTTTGGTAAAGTAGTAATTGTAGTATGAGCATCATAACAAATAGTAAATTTATTTAGCCAGAACTATATGTATACTGGCATTTAAGCAGGCGCGTATATTTCTTTCAATTACTGTGATGTTGTGCTGTCCCAGTGACGCTTGATTAAGTACGAAGAAACCTATTTATTCCCATTTGTCTGAAGGCAGCCTTTAGTGTAATAGTGAAATACAGCGTTATCTGTCTGCAGAATTAAAGATAATATTTGAATCACGGTTGATTATTTTAACATCCAGGCCGTTGTACAAGCCTGGTTCAGCTACGACTTTGAGCTTTTAAGTGCTAAAGAGCTGCTCTGGAGAACATGTGAACTGAGGTTTCCTTCCTGTTTAAAAATATTAAAAGAACAGGATGTTCATGACTTTCTATCTTTAATCTGATTGAGGCTGCAACTTCCAGGTTTAGGACCCCTGGTGAAAAGTAATTTTAATTCTTGTTTAGGACTGCCTGCCTGTTGGACAGATTTCATCTTGTTAATTTGTAGTGATAGTAAGACCAAACTGTTAGAAGCAATTTTCAGTGCTCCCACTAAAGGCACTTTGTATAAAAACATGACTTAGAATGTGTATCTTGGGGATAAATTATAGAAGAATATCTAGTAATTTTCATGATAAAGGCCATCGTTGGAAGCACAGTGCTTGCGTAAAGTTTTGAATATTTCTGTAAAAAGAATATAATGTATGTATCATGGATTACGTGCAAAAGCAATATATGTTAGCTGAAAATACTGCGTTAAATCCATTGCAAGTTAGTACAGGAATTACAAAATGAATATTTAAATAGGTGGAGTCTCATGCTATAGGGCTTGTGTTTAAATATAATATTTGATATGCATTTATTCCTGCAATCAAATGGGTTGGGATTACTAACAGATAGGAAGTTGACGAGTCGGATCTGTGTGATTTGGTAACACTTGTGTGGACAGTGAATTTACAGTGGGCTGATACATTCTATAGTTTCTGAGCAATGCAATGAAGTGTAATGGGAGACATTACAGAACCAATTAGACCCAAGAGACATTTGTAGAGTGCAAACACAGGCATGAAGAATCTAAAGGATTCCAGTGTTAGCTGGCAAGATGATTTTTTTTTTTTGTATTGCACTGACAAACACATTTTTTTATTTTCCTTTTAGGAAAATTAGGACAAGGAAGTGACTCTCCTGTCACTCATCATGACAACAAAGCAGAATTAGATTTAGTGCAGCTATTACCATAACTCATTGGCCACTGTGTATTATGACATATTCTTAATTTTTATGAATTTAAATGGTGGAGCTGTATTATCTGTAATTTCCCAATTGTTTTCAAGATTCTGGGTACTTGCAGTTTTTTTAACAGTTGAACAACTTGGAGGTGGGTTATGGGGAAACAAATCACAGAATCATAAACTTACACTCTTTTAAATTGTTTTCTTCCTGTATGAATTACTTCTGGGGCTGGCTGCTTTTGTCTAAGTCTTTTTCACGTAATATCTGTGCTATGAAATCAGCAACTTGGCAGTTTTAAAGTTGTTCCTGCAGTCTGAAAAAGAGCAGCGAGACTGAGTAGGGTCTCGTACACCACGCTGCTGCAGGAGCCACTGCAAATCTGGAGCCGCTTGCTTGCAGACTCGGCAGGTGAGATTCAGTGTGCTTTCCAGAGCAGCCTCTCCCAGGGTATTGCGCTTTTCCCAGCCTGCATCCAAGTTAACAGAATCTAGAGAAAGCCTGGGTACGAGACACCAGTGCAGCAGGAGTTCATTTTGCACAGTAACTGAGAAAAGTTAACATAGTGTCTGAAGCTTGGTTTGGCCTGCTCCTTTTTAAAAGGACCTGTCTGAAGCTTCATTTGCCATATTCCTTTTTATAAGTTACCTGGACAATTACCTCTTCAGAAACCTGTGATGACATCCACTCCATCCTGTCCAGTGCTTTTTTGTAATAGTGGGTTCCAATAATGTTTTCTCATGTGCTGCTTTCAAGTAAAAGGGCTAATTCAGTCATTATCTGGAAGTTTTCAATGTAATACTTATTGTTCCTCCAGGGTTAACTGATCATTACTTTTGCTTTTTGTAGTCAATATTTGTCTATGTTCTTATTAGTATGAATTAAATACCCACTAGTTTATGTAGTGTCAAGAATTGTGAAATAAATATGTTTTTTTTAATGGTAATTAAAGTTAAACTATTCAGAAAAGAGTTTAAAGAGCGTTGCCTTTATTCTGGAGTGGGCAAGTCTGTATATGTCCTGCCTCATCAGTAACCAAAACATGTAGATGAGATTATATCCACAAAATTTAAATGTTACTGAATTGTGCTGCTCCTACAGATGTCTACAGATTTCTGTGAGTAGATGCAGTGACCAGAGTACTGTTTGGGAATCATCTTTAGTATCTGTAGCATCTTTGCAGGTCTCTGTTCCAGAAGTTAAGCTCATAACCTGTCTTCTCAGATTGACTCAGGTACCCCTTGCCTCATGTATTTCTTTCCTCCTTTGAGACCATGAGCTTGTATTTTGTTTTAATTTGAAGTTCCAGTCTTGCAGATGGATATGCTAGCTCAGAGCTTGCCATCTTGAGGCCCTCAGAGCAGCAGCTGCACTGAGACTTCATTTTTTTGTGGTGGGCCATGAAGACACCGGGCTGCACTCTGCAGTTGCTGGTTTTGTGGTACCTCTTGCCTGTTAGCGTAGGCTGCAATTTTGCTGTTAGTGTAAGCTGACTGGTGAGTTGACTGTCATAAAAAGGGCGAATCCCTCTACCACTTTTGTACCAGCACTTGTGATCAGACTGCTGTGTGGTAAGAGGAATCCAGTAACGCCTGCCAAAACGGTCATGTCAAGTGCCAGCATGAATGGGGCAGGGGAAATGCAGAGCCAGCGATGGGTGAAACTGGACTGGCGCTCTGAGCCATGGCCGCGCTCATACTGAGTTAGAGCAGTTGTGTGCAACGGTCTCAGTCGCTTGTTCAAAAATTTCATTAATGATCATGTGAGTTATCCAAGGAGGAGATGACTTTAATTTGGTGAACTTTTTAATCTTAGGTTTTGTTGTGACTGCTTGCTTCTGCTTTTGAGCAATTTTAGGGTGGCACATTTGTGATGCTGCTCAGTGACCTGGGTTGGGATCCAGCTTAAAAGCAAACTTTGTTGTTGACTTTTTGCTTCTTTTTCCTTCCTGGATTATTTTTCAGCCAGTGTGGTTCCCTAATCTGGTTGATTGTGCAGCATCACAAACATCTGCCAGCAGATTGTGTTGGGTTGGAAGGATAAGACGGTGGAACTGGGTAGCTGGAGACAGGGAGGGACCGATGACTAGTTTACTCAGGACAGCGGCTGAATGTTGAACCACAGCCTGAAGGTATGTCTGTGAGGCCGGTGCCGTGGATCATGTAAATTTTAAGCTAGGTAACTCAGGTATTGCTAGCAGCATAGTTGTTGCACCATAGACAACATCAAAGCTTGCAAAACCTGCTTGAGGTGTTGGTAAGTTAGATCATGGGAGTTCTATGCTTATGTTGTCTGCTGCTGTCTTGGTATGTGAGCTAGCAAGTTCCTTAGCTCTGTCTCAAGGTGAAGTTACATGACATGGATATGGACTTGCTACCAGGGAAAGATGAGACCTTACACCAGATTGTTCCTCGCTTGCATCAGTTCAGTTGGTTGAGAGCTAATTAAACTCACTCACTTAGCGGAAAACGTCCTGTTGCTGTTGGGATTTTTGTTGGGTTTGTGAGTTGAAATGACTCCCAACGGGGACTGACAAACAGCAAAACAGCATAAAGGTGCTGGGAACTCGTGGCTGGACGCGAGGAAGAAGGGTGCTGGCTCATGGGAGCTGACGCTGCCTGCCTGGCTGTTGCAGGGGAGTGGGCTGCCATGCTTACGTGTGCCTGTGCCGTTACTGCAAGGTAACTGTAGGTTATTTGTCTGCCTGACCTGTGACCACAGCAGCGGTCACAACATAAAATAGTCTTGAGAGGGCAGAATTTCCCAGCTGGCAAAGAAGAGATGAGGCATTTTCTGTCTGCTTTATAATTCTTAGATGTTTCTAGTAGAATTTTTAAGCTCCCCAAAATCATTTTGGTCAGAACTTAGTTTTTATTTATTGCTAAATAATAGTTATGTACTACTTTTTCTGCAAAACTGAGAGACCCAGTTGTGTGTGCACAATTAATGTAAAATTAGTAGATCTTCACTTGTTTTCTTGTAGAGAAAGGTAAAAATTGTGGTTATATTTCTAAATAAGATTTTTTCCTTTAGAAAGAAATGTTTGACATGATTCAAATTTCTTTCAGTCTCTCTTTTCCTTCAGTATTCTTCCCAAACACATCTCTTTGAAAGGCAAAAGTTTCCACCCAAAGGGGGATTTATGTTAATAATTTGTTGAAATGTAGTGTTTTTGAGTAATATGATTTAATAAATGAATATGAGAGCTCAGAAATGCTTTCTTCCTTTCCCATTAGATCATACAGTGTGTCAACAGACTGAAGAACTTTTAATAGTTTTATTTCATTTTTTGATTGAAAATGGGACTTTAGGAAAAACAATTGTGCAAATGTTAATTCTGTCTTTCTCCATCAGTGATTGCTGTGTTTTAGGCAAGTACTGTGTAGTTTCCTAGAGGAAAAAAAGAAAATTCATTTTAAATGTTTATTTTGCGTGTGGCTTGTTACATCCTTGTTACCAAGAGATGATTAAATATTTGACCACCCATTAGTGTTCTTCTGTAATGTAAAGTCATACTGTGAACTAGTTATTTCATCAGTAAACTTTTAGGGTTTGGGTGTGCGACAGAGAAATCTCATGCATGAGTTGCATGGCAGAGTGGGTCTTGATACTGCAAACATTTACAGATGGAGGCAGCTCATGTGCATGTATCAACTGCAGTAAACACGTGAATGTACAAGGTTAAGCAGTTAAAACCGTGCAGAGTTGGAGTCATCTGAATTAGGTCAGTAGTGGAAATTATCTTGGATTTATCATGAGCCTTGCAAACATGGATCTGCATTTCAGAAAACAAGCTTACACTTGCGCTGTAGTTTGTGGAAGGTTCTGAAGAATGGAACCAAGGTCGAGACAGATCTTTACACAGTCCCAAATGGCAGGGACAGTCTCCTGAAGGCAAATCGTTGGTTTTAGACTTTATTAGACCCTTACTTTAATTACCACCTCATTACTTGCTCTGCTTCCACAAAAAGTATTCCATACTGTCATTTTCCCTAAGTAACTGGAAATGTGATTGAAAGGGATGTTTAAAGTGAGACTAATTCAAGATTAAATAGTCACAAATTATATTATTGCTACATGTAAACAAATTACTTGCATATCTGATTTTATTCAGATTACTTTTCAAGTGGTAAATAATGCTTTATCACTTATATAGTGCTCTTACATCTTTAGAGTGCTTTTCTCACATTAATTAATCATCATTAAACACTCTGAGGTGGGTAGGTTAATACTATTATCCCCATTTTGCAGATGAAGAAATGTAGACTGAGAGGTTGTGATTTGCTCAAGGCCATATAGAAGAAATAGAATCAGAGCTGGGATTAGATCTGTGTCCCTAGCTTCTAATTTCAGAAGACCAGCCAGATTGTGAGTCACAGTTTTGAAGCAAAATATACAAGTATGCATGTAGAAGCAGCACACGTTTTCTCGGCCTCTTAGATGCCTAACTTGCAGTTCATTTAAAGAGAAACTTTGCTTTTCTGCCATGCTACCTATTTCCACGTTCATACCCTGAAGTGTGGAAAGAGCCTCTCGTTCATTTAGGAATTGTTATTTTCATCATTTTCATTGACATTAACTTTCATCTTAAAAATAGCAGTTTATAGTTCTTTAGACTTGAACATAACTGTGTGACTCGGATACAGCAGGTTTAGCATTGGTACCCGAAACTGTCTACATATAATACTAGTATCAGCTCTGTTGCTTATAATTTTTCACAAGCTGAGCCATAAATAAAATTCTGACTTGGCAGCTTGCCTTATTGCTGTTCAGAACAGATGAGAGAGAGAAGAATTACCCTCGGCGTGCTAAAACCATCACCTTTGTAGGCAGTGACTGGCTGCTTAGGAGAGAGAGACATTCGCAGGCGTGCACTCCACCTTGGAGAACTACCTAAATAAAACAAAACAGTCTTGGACTGGAGAGGAAAGCAGAACTATTTGTGCACCACCTTGATCATCAGAAGCACCACAGAGAATTATGTTCAGCTGTTAGTAATGGAAATGTGCAGAAGCAACAGGTAAGGAAAAATCAGGTGGAAGAAAGAGGCGCCCTTGTGAGTGAGGGCGAGGAGCTGCTGGGGAAAGGTGGGGTCATGGGGAACAGGTTAGAGACCCATGGGCACGTACGGGTAAGAATCAGCTTCGTGCTACAGCACCCTTCTCACCCGTCCTCATTCCCAGGGCAATGTTGCAAGTGATGGTAGTGCCTGGCTGCTGAGTTAGGAGGTCTGGCTTCTGTTTCTAGCCCTGTTCCTGACCAGTGTTAGTGGTTAAGTTACGCAGCCTGTAAAGTCAGTGCAGTGCTTTTCCGAAGCGCTGTACGCTTTAATTCATGGAAGAGTTTTTGAGCTCTTCAGATGGAAGATCCCGGAGAAGGTGGAATATAGATAGATAGACTGGGAAGAGAGTGAGTGTTGAAGATAAAAGGAACTTTCTAACGTCAGACAGCTAACGAAGCCTTTGGCTGTATGATAGGAGTTGTTTGGGGGTGACTGGGAGTCGCTAGCCTGCAAGCTGCCCTGTGTTCAGATTGGCACGGTGGAACTGGGGGACGCCTGGGAGTGATCACAGGTCTAAAGCTGATCCCTCAGCCTTCCTGTGACTCTGCTTGTGAAACCTAGAAAGTTCCCTTAAAGCAGCAACGTACTCTTCCCTTTAAATAGCTCAAGCTCCTAGTAACGAGAGCAGAACCAACATGTAATCTCCTGCTTTAATGGTTTGGTTTTAAATCCAGAAGGAATTACGCTTTGGGTTACAGGTGCATGAGGTGTGCTCTCCCGGGGCTGTCCTGGGCGGCCGCTCGCAGAGCTCCCAGGTGTGGCTCTGTCCGCTCAGGGGCTGTAGAAGCACTAAATTGTAACAAGTTGCTGTTGGAGGAAAGGAAGGAAACAAGATATTTGCCCATTTGTTTTCTTTTAAGACTATGGAATGTGTTTTCCGATGGTGGATCCTGTTTTAATAACCAGATCCATGATTAGGTAATGTTACGTTTGCTGCAAGAGTAGTTTAATAAATATTTTAGTATGCAGATAAGCCATTGATAACTGCATGCATTCACAAACTCATACATTTTTATGCCTAAAAGGGGAGAATTCAGAGTTTATTGATACCACTTCCTCTACCATGTCTTAAAAGTAATGCATAGTTGGTGGCACTAGGTGTCCAGACAAATTGAACTCAAATGAACAAACAAATAGGTCATTTATTTTATTTACCCTGAAAGGAATTTTCATTCTTTAATTGTAACTCTAGATATAAATTATGCGTGGAAGATGGACTAATGATTTTCCCGTGTTTGATTAAAGGCAAAGAATCAAAGATTTGTTTATATATTTATCTATTTGTTTCTTTGCTGTGATAAAACCAGTTGTTATCCAAACAGTGTGACTGACCTAATAAAGGACATATGCATAATTGATCTCCATCTGTTTTTCAATATTTATTCTCTCTCTGTTTTTTTTAATAGAGTTCAGTTCCAGAAGTGCAGCCTGAAACATTTTTAAGGTGGTATATTTTGGCACTTCTGTAAAAGGTCTCATTTTATGCTGGGCACTGAAACGAAAAGGTTTGTGGTTTGTTCCACCCTTTAGTATCCCTTCAAGAGAGATTATATCAAAGAAGAAGAATTAAATTAAAATTGATTGGTGTTATTGATTTTTCTTTTCTTTTTTTTTTAAAGGGGATAAAGGGCAATGGAAACAGCATATGCCCCTATGCTGTTTTACTGATGGACTATTTTTTAAAAACACAAAAAGCGTATGTGCCCAATTTACATATTTACTAATTAAAAAAGCTTCCTGGAAACATTAAGTAGACTATCTTCTGTAACCTTTAACATTGTAGCTAATGGATATAGCCTGGAAATTTTCATAGAAGGTCCTCTAAATAATGTAAATGATTATGAATATGTAACTAGTTAATATGCAGCTACGAAAGGATTATCATGTAGAGGTTAATGAACATGCTGCTCTTATGGTTTGCAGGGCTTTTCTTTTTGTGCTTTTAGCTCGCTTCATGCATGGAAAGTCATATATTGGGAATGGAAAGCTTCCTGCCTTTTCCATCTTCATCTGTAATGGGGCAATTAAACTGGAACTTTCTTAAAGGATTTCATAAACATTTTTGTGTGCTTAATTATGTTGTGTACTTCACAATCACTACCAAATCTGAAAGAATGAAGGGTGTTGATAGAAAAGGCTCTGACTCTCCTACTTGCGAGTGGTGGTCTCCACTGCGTGTTAGCATTGCTACCAAACATCGCTGTGCTGTATGATTTGTACCTTTTACAGAAACTTTACTCTTAAAATGGTCTTAATATAATAGTATGAATTAGATTTCTGAGTTGATGTCCTACGGAAGCCTACATTTATTCTTAACCTTAAAAATAGTTAGCTGGCACATGAATGAAAATATTTGCTAGGCATTTGATCTATAGGAGTTTAAAGCAAATGATAAATTTAAACTTGGCTTAGGTGCGAGGAGTTACCTGGCTGAATTTCCTGGTGGATTACGAAATAGCATAACCACAAATGTAGAGCTGATCCTTTTCATTTAAGTACTTTAGTCTGTTTAAAGAATTATTAGCTCACAAAGTAGTTCTATATTTTTTTTTTTTTTTACTCCTATATGAGTAGAAAGTGCAGGGTCTGAGATCTGTTCTGCAATAGCTGCACATATGCTAACTAAAAAAAAAATTGTCTTTCATTCTGTTGTTTGGAAAAAAAAAAGAATTATCTGCTCCAGTGATTTCAGTGATACTTGAATGTATGTTATTGTTTTCTCTGCAAAGTTTCTCATTAATTGCTTTCAAATGTTAGCATTATTTTGGCTATAGGAAAAACAAAATTTGTAAAAAAAAGAAAAAAAATCTAGAAAATGCTTATATTGAGAAGATGTCTAGACATACTTAATTGCCTCATGGCTTCATTGCATTTCATATAATTGAATGAAATTCTTTGTTATATTTTTGGTAACCATTATTCAGAGATCAGAATATGTTTTGAAAGACAAAATCTCCACGTAATTGTGTCAGAGAAGGTCACAGGTTTCAGCATCTTGTCTGTTTGCTCTATCTACATAGTCTAAAAAAATACAGTTAAAAAAGAAAAAATATTTCATTTTAACAATGCACTTTATTTTGTAAATTATTTTGGATCTCTTGGGAAAGCCTGTGGCAGAAAGAAGTAAGTGAAATATTCAGATTAAAACTTCCTTTTTTTTTGACACCCAGAAAGAGCAGAAGGGAAGCCAGCAGCCTGTAATGCTGTCAAATATCCTTGTATTTAAACACCACAAAATGAATTTGTGCTTTTTCAGATTAAAACGGCCTGTAGAAACGTTTGTTGATGTACTGATAAAGGAAAAAATGTTTTTGGTGCTGTGGGGTTCATTTATTTTTGTTTTTTAATGAATGAGTATGGAAGTTACATTGATGTCTTGTTATAATTTATGTTGTTTTCTTATTCCGCAAACATGTAACACTGGAAATAGATCTCCAGATTGCACAAACTACTACTTATCTTATATCGTGTGTCACCTAATAGTTATGGAGCAGGTATTGTACCAAAATATGAATTGAAAAGCTGTAATTTTTTCTGTGGTTATCAGTCTGCATTAGTGTGTGATAAAGTGTGCCGCTTAAGAACTACCATTCACATGCCTTTGCACTGACAAATAAAAATGTATATAGAGACACCACCAAATCTGTAAAGCTACTGTTCTAGTTTCTGATGCATTGACATTGCAGCTGTGTGCTTAGCCTTGTTTTTTCATGAGTAGTTATCTGTTTTAATGACAGGTGGTCACTAGCTGCCAAGAAAAAATCCAGCACTGGTAAGTGAAAAATGTTTGATTACATGCTTAAAATGCTGATGAGTAACCTAGTTATATTTTAGTAAAGTACTGCTATTTATTCTAGTGATAGCCAAATCCTACTAGCATGTTTTGGTGATTATACTTAGTGATAGCTCAGAATTCTTGCAATGTACTCTGTTCAAAATGTATATATTTTCCACTGATATCAGTACTTTAAATCACAAATACGCTGAACCTTAGTGTTTATACTTCTGCTTTAAATACCCAGCTCATTTGTCATTTTTCCCTGAGTAACCTTGTGGGATGAATGCTGAATTTGCCTGATTGGTGAAAAGGTACTCCCAGGGTAGAATTAATTATTATTCTTGTTTTCTTTCTAACTGTGGAGCAAGTAGGGAAATTCTGCTCCCTCCCCGCCCCAGATGGGCTAAAACAACGTGAAAGTCATCTTTTCCTGTTTTTTCCCCCAGTAAAGCATGTGATAAGGCTTAGTTTGTAATGCTTAGAAAGAAATGGTTTGTTATGTAAAAAAATTATCTCTGGGCACTTTTTTCTCTGTTGGCAATTTATGGTTAATAGAAAACATGCTTAGTAAATGATAGTTTTGTATGGCATCTGAGGAAAATGTACATTTAATGGTGAATGAAATCTTATCTTATGAGTTACTGTGAGATATAACAGTTGATCTTACAGATATCAAATTACAATATATCCATGCTGTGTTTACCATGATTTTACTGAGAGAACAACAGGAGCTGTCTTGATTATTGTCTGCAGGGTTATTGCAGAATCACAGCAACTGCCCCTTTAGTGGGGAGATTAAACCTTTGGTTATACATCATCAAGCATATAATATTTTAAATTTATTTTAAGAGGCTTTTTCTTCATGCCTGAAAGATCTCCAAGCAAATAATTTATATTTAGTGTGTATCAAATGTTTTTAGTTTAAATGCACATAGGCTGCAAGCACTGGATAAGAGGAAAAAAATCAAGGCAATCTATACACATCATCATATTAAATTCTGACTATTGGCTCGCAAAAATAATCTAAAACTAATATATTTCATTTATGTTTAAAATTCAGAGACTGCATTAATTTTCAATAAGGCAAATATTATTGAAGTGCCTACTGGTGCTGCTGTGGTGAAGTCAGGCAGAATATCTCTAGCACACGTACTTTCTCAGGAGCTTTGCAGTGTCCGTACCAATTTGGTCCTGTGTGAAATTCTGCATGTACATTCTTTCACTAAGAGATGGTATTTTTCAGAAATAAACTAATGACAGAAAGCCTTAGAATTTGAACAGATTTTTTGAAGTTTGGAAAGTTGTGACACATTTCATTTTATAAAAATGGCTGAGGTTTGTGGAGTGGGGTGGGAGGGTTGGCTGTGGAAGGAGGAGCTGCTCGTGTGTTTGCTTTTATGCAAACTGTGGCCCTGGCCCCATGAACTTGGGGGCCTTGGGCACAGAATGTCAAAAGGAAAACCTAACTTACTGGTGGTATCTTTTATGTAGAAAAGCAGTTTATACAGCATCCATACAATCTTTATTAAAAAATTATTTAAAATTTAGTACCCTTATTTAGATCTTGATTGTGCAAGAGCTGAGTGCTCTTGTTTCAACTGAGTAATTTGTTCATGTAAGACCTTTTAAGTAGTCAGTGACACAGAAGAATGTTAAATAGAATTGGGTGAATAACAATAGGGTTTTAAAACGCTCAGCTTCAATATATTTCCATTAAATTATTTTCTTTTTCATTTTTTAGTACACTTCTTGAGGTATATTTCTAAAGCCCTGAATCCAGTAGTGGGTCTGGTATGGGATTAAACATCTAGACGTGCGTTTCCCCTTGGAGGGACGTGTTCACAGCTGGAGTCCCAATACTTATCCTCCCTGTTCACTTTGGTTCTTCATTGCGTATGGGGACCGAGCGTAGCGCTGTCACACCCCAGAGCTCCTCTGACCATCAGCTGTAGGCGAAGAGGGAGGTCAGCTTCCATCCTCAAGTAATGCGGTTTCAGGCCACTTAATTAAAAGGATTGATTTTAATTTTCTTTCTCTCGATGGTCCAGTTCAGGATGTGGCCACACTTCTAGAGATTCCCATGGTGGAGGTTTGATCAGCAAAGGGCAGTAGTCCCACTGGAAAAAAGAAACATACTTTGCTCTGTAAAGCAAAACAGCTTTTGTAGCAAGTGATTTCTGCCGTACCCTAATCAGATTATTCAGTAACGGGCAGCACTCAGACCTTAAAGGCAGTATCTTCTTTTCAGATTAATGAAGAAATGTTGAGTGACTTTCAGCCATGAAATGATGGGGACGTTTAATCCTGCTGTGAGTGGGGGGATTGTCATACTATTCTCTTCCCATGGAGTCTTCTCTTCGCATTTGAGACAGGGGCAAGGCCTTCAGCTTGGGGATTGCGTTTGTTTTTCAGCAAGTAGTTGGAGTGCATCGGTGTCTATTTCTCAAATACAGATCTCTGTGAGGCAAAGGCTGGATTCTGTAAATATCATGAAGTAATTGATATTGTTGACACCAAGTTGTCATTATATTGCCCCCTCCCCCCCGCAACATCTCGGTGAATTTTAAGATTCATGAGTTTGTCCTTCCTCTTTGAAGGAAGTGAATTATATTTTCACTTCGATGTGGGCAGTGGACAGAGAAACTTGCCTAAAATGTCTGGGAGAAATCTTCTGTCAAACCAAAGCAGCAGCAAACATCTTTTGTAAATAAGTTGTATGGAATATGGTTTTAATGTCCGAGTGGCGTAAAAACCTAAATTCCTTTTTTCAGGATCAGTTCAGCAACTTAAAATATGAAGTGCTCCAGGTATAAAGTAGGGTGATTACAGCAAAGTTCAACTATGGAAGCAAATGAGTCAAAACATAGGAGTATCAGATAATTTTTTATAATGAATGCGAAGAAGATTTCACTCTGCTTATGAATCTAAGAAAATCAATGATAGTATTTTGAGAGTTGTGTTATCAGCTATGACATCCATTTTTCAGCGCACTTATAGATTGCTTTCCTGAATCATCCTCAGAAAACCTGTAATTTGCATCTTGGGTCAGCGTTGTTAAGTGTGCTGCTCCGTGCTTTCAGTTGCCTTTTATTGCAGAATTTACTACCATATCTATGTTTACTATTTTGAAGTACAAGTAAACAATATCATCAAACCTGACATTTATATGCCAGCTACTTCATGCAGGAGCTGATTTCTGACCATCTTCAGAATGGCAGCGGTCAATGGACCAAAAAAAGGCTTTTTCCAGCTGAATTTAAGTATTTAAGAATGTCTTCACAAAAGAAGGCTTTTTTAGAGGGAGTGTAGTTGCTTGTTTTGCACACAAAGGAAAATCCCTGCAGCAACTGAAACGCTGTATCTTGCAAAGTCCTCTGAAGAGCCAGGTGTCTGCTCTGGGAATAATTTGTCTAAGTTCACCAAGCCATTTCTGTCTTGGGTAGCAACATGTAGCCTGAGCCTTATTTACATTTTGGATAGAGAAGCTGCAGAAGGGATGTTTCTCACCTGTATTGTCCCTTGTCAGGGATTGAAGATGTGACAGAATCCTGGTGGTCACGCCATCTTTCAGGAGTGTTGACTCTCGGTAGGAACACAAAGTTCACGTGAAAATCAGAATTAATTAAAATTGTGCCCATTTATGTCAGCTCAAACCAAGGTCATGAATCCTTTTTTGCAAGTGATAACTTTGAAGAATTTGCCTCTTATAAAGTATAAACTGGATTTTCAGTTATTTTTCTAAATATTGATGGTGGTATAACTGTTGAACTTGAACATGGAGTGAGATATGCCAAATCCTAGTAAAAAAAACTGATTCTTTGCACTATAAAAAATACAAAATCGGAGATGTGCATGATCTGAAATAATCACGTCCCTATTTTAATGGACATTATTCTAAAATAATCTAGCTATTATATTTGTCATCCCAAGTCTTTTATAAATAAGTTATTGTATATGTTTAAGAGTAAAATAGTCTATTTTTCTGTATTTTTTGTGCCTTGTTGAATTACTAGCAGAAAAACACTAACTCTTTACTTTAGATATGAAATTGAATCAACTTGAATTTGTCAACAGGAAGAAGGTGGAGAGCGATTATGAGGCTCTTCAGGAACGACTCCGTACGTTGCCCGATAAACTGTCCTACGATATCATGGTATGTACGCTCTAGAGTTCACACAGGGAAAAGGGCTAAAATTTTTAGTAACTGAGGTACCTGCACTGGCGGTGAGGTGTTGTTCAGGTTGCCATGTAGCACTTAGTAACGTTACTTTTATTATGATAATAGTTAAACCTTTGCTTTTGTTTGTTTCTCTTTTCTTTGAAATCCACTGTAAATTACAACATTACTGACAACCAAGAACTGATGACATAAATGCTAACACAAAACCTGACATGTTTGATACGTAAAGCTATTGTATAGAAAACTATAATTATGACTGAATTACAATACTTAGTCATTTCCTGAGAAGAAAGTGGCCGTAGTATTTCCTGATTCATGGAAATAAACCCTAGAACATTGATTTTTACATAAAAAGGTGCTGCTAATTTCTGTATCACCGATCTTCACATTGACATAGCGATCTTTTCTGGTGCTTTGAATCTTCCCTAACAACTGCACAGCTCCCTCGGTAAACTTTACCCTGTTGGCTTGTGCTCACCAGAATTTTGACCAAATTGGCTTTTCTCTCTTTCTTTTTTTCCTCCCTCCTTCTCAGGTCCAATTCAAGATACATCTTTGAAGGGAGGGAAGTTGTACTGTGAATAACTGAATGGCTAATTGCAGCACAAAGGGCCTGACTGCTGCTTTCTTCCGTGGCAGCCTGGCTCAGCATATAGAGTTGAGCTGTTAGTAAGATGGCGTTGGAGTACATTTACCCTGTGGGAAAAGAGAGTGTTTCCCTTTCCTGTGCTAATGATTCAGCTCTGGATTTTGTGTGCGTAGTCCCATCACCACGTGCATATGTGTGGCCACATGATGTAGAGCAAAAAGATTGTGTTGTTTTGAAGCATAGGAAAAAAACTATTTTAAAAAAGCCAGATAGGGCTTATTCTTGGTTGAAGCAGCAATGTCAACTCACATCTGCTATTTTAAATGTATATAAATAGTTTGTATTCTGTTAGCCAAATATTTTCATATGTTTTCAATTTTGCTTTCATCATTTTGGGGGAAGAGCGAACAGGCAAATGGTGCAGTCTGCTACTTGAAAACCAAGTCAGGAAGGGTACATGTGCAGGAAAAGCACATTCTGCATAGTCTTAGCGTCAGGGCCCTGCCTGCTACAGAACTGTTTTGGGCTTTCAGGCGATCTGAGCAACCTGTCCTAGTTGAAGATGTCCCTGCTCATTGCAGGGGGGTTGGACTAGATGGCCTTTAAAAGTCCCTTCCAACCCGAACTATTCTACAATTCTATGATTGGTGCCCTCCTGGATACTGAAGCTATGGAAGACGCTTTCCAAGGAAACAGATCCACCAGGCCAAGTGCTCTGCTTCAGCACAAATGCAATGAGAAAGCAAGTGGCTACCCAGAGGAATAAAGTAGGAGGAACTGATAGAAACTGGCTGAGACACATCTCTCTTTACCCTAAAAAAGAGAAAACTTGACATAGACGTGGTTCTTAGGTTTTTGCCACCTCCGTTTTAACTTTAATTCGATTTTGGTCTCCTCATTTCTTTGTGATCGAAGCCCAAAGGCAGCCAGGCAGGTGGCAGGAGGTCTGAGGGTAAGAACTCAGGGGGCTGGTGCAGGAGACAGGAGTGAGGGTGGCCAAGGCTCCTCCTCAGTGACAGGACTTGCCCAAGCACCGTCTGCAAGGTATGGGCTGTGGAAGGTGTCTTAAATCAGAAGAATAATGTCCCATAGACTGTAATGTGTTAAAACGGGGGTTACACGTTTTAAGAAGCACCTCTTAAAGTTATGAAATGCATTTATCACCAGTGTACTCCTGTCAGAAGTATTCTGGTTCTGTGTATTGGTTCCTGTGCCTGGCAGGGCACTGGAGGACGGGCGTTGCTTGGTGGAGCACTGCTCGAAGGTTGAGGTCTGCATCCTGGTGAATAATAAAACAAAGTGAGACCAAGCACGGTCTGCGATCCTGCTAGCAGCCCCACAAACTTACACTGAGGTTTCTAGGTACTTACTACTACCAATACAGATACTGAGAGAAGCAACTCACCTTTGAGTTGACGGTACCTATTTCAGTATTTAAAAAAAATTCAGCAAAGCTAAATATGCTTTTATTAGGAATTGAATGTAGTCTGTGTATAACAAATATGTAACTCACCTAAATGATAATATTTTTATTATCAAGGCTTACACGTTAGGATTAAGTGAATTTGTTTTCCATGTGAGCATTCGGCTATACTATAGTTTAATGTCACAAAACAAGTTTTCTAGTTAAATGCCACTTTTCTGATTTTGTAAGTACAATACTGAATTTAGATGGATCTGATCATTTCAATATTTATGAAGGGTTAGTCCTTAAATAACTACTGTAGAATTTTTATTTCTTTAACTCTGTGTTTTACTTTTTTTTTTTAACACTAAGACATGAATGACTGTCTAGGTTGTATTTTCACTAGTGATTTTCAGCTGTTTCTTCTGTGCCTTTGACAGGTACCTTTTGGTCCTCTTGCCTTCATGCCAGGGAAACTTGTCCACACCAATGAGGTTACTGTTCTGCTTGGGGACAACTGGTTTTCAAAATGCTCAGCAAAGCAGGCTGTTGCGCTGGTTGAGCACAGAAAAAAACGTATGTATCTTTCTGAACATAATTTAATAGTCAAAATTATTTATCTTCGTATTAATATATAAAATTAGTAGCATCTACACTGTTCTTTTTTTTGCGAGCTAGCTAACAGAAGTCTCATTCAGATGTAATATCAATTTAGCACCTTATTTTTCATCTTTACTTTGTATTTTATCGGATATGTCTAATATTTTTGAATATCTAGCCAGAGCTTTATTTTTTTTAATGATACACCAGCTTAAGTTACCAAAATTCAGGTTTTCATGTTAGATGTTAGAATACAAGATCAGTCAAGATTTGTTTATTATACACAAAAGTAAAAAAACTCCAAAACCAAAACAAACTAAAACTTCCCATTACTTTAATGTGAGAAATGCTGTATTCTTTTCCAGAAAGTGAACATCACATTGTACTTTTGCTCTTACCTTATTCCCTATTTTCTGTTGCCTTGTCTCTTCTCTTCTTTGCTGACTTGCCCTCTGTGGTTTTCTGGGGGTTTTTTTGTTTTTTTTTTTCTTCTTCTAACTTTGTCCATATAATTTTCCAGCTTTCTTCCCCCTCTACACATGCTTTACTTCTGCTTGTTCGGTTTTTTTCTCGCTTGCTGCTCAGCTGCATATCTGCCTCCTGCCCTTGATGTTCCTATCCATTGGTGTGGAGAGATCCACTGGATCTCTCTAGTTCAAGTGCCATTAGTGACCACCAAATGTGTCTTGCATAGCAGTAGATCACAGAGGCAGATAGGCAGTCCCTGGTGTTGTTTCCAGCTCTTTTTAGTTGATGGTGGGGTCTTGGCTTTGAAGAGCCAGGACCGCCAGCAAGTGGAACGCTTTGGAACCTCTTTGTGTTGGAGAGAATGAGAGCCTAAAATATTTGATGTAAATGTCAAGGAAGGAAAAGCACAATAAAATGGAGAATAAATTGGTACCTATTAGCCTTTGCTGTTTGCTTCAGATAAGCGTTTGAGTAAATTTGTTTCTTATTGGTTTTACCTATAATCTGTCTCATTCCTGAATGAGTGCTTACTGCAGCTTTACCCTGTGTATGTTACAACTAGCACAACTATTTACATTGGATTTTTGTTTATAAGTTCAGCTATCCATGTTGCTGCCTGCAGCAGAATACCTCAGAGGTCCTCCATCTGGATACATTTTTTTATTTCGATTCTGTGCAAGCAATATTTGTGTAAGAAAAGTTTTTTTATAAAAATTCATTTGCTGTATTACTTTAAAATATTCCTTTATGAAGAACATTACCAAAAGTATGTAATTTGTATTTTACCTATTATCTTTCTCAATCTGGTTCTCCTGACACAACTTTGCAATTTTCTTTCTTACTGAACTGAATCTACATTATTTATTGTGACTCTTGCGAGATCTCAGGTCCATAGGTTTTTCCTTGATCATCTGATATTTTTTTCAGTGCTGCGGAATTTTTTTGCCACCATTACATTCAGTGAAATCATTTGACCTTTGCATAGTAGGTGTTTGAACATTAAGTAGTCTGCTGGGAGACACACAATGAATGCTGGATTCTTTCCTTTATGATCTTTTAAATTGCATTTGAAATACGAACTCAGAAATACTCATTTCTTTTAAAGCAAAATAGTCATTGATGCCTGAATATAAACCCTCCATTCAGCGGATAGTTCACTTCAGCTGTGTGATGGCTGCCAGTGGGAGGCTCCAAAACACTGATATTAACTAAAAACTTTTTATTGAAAGGACTGTGTTCAGTTTTGGATTATAAAAACCATATTAGTACATATGATTCTGGAAAAAAAATTCTTTCATAGATATACTTTTCTCCTTTAAAAAATACAACTAACTTAAACTCTTTCAACCATTTTCACACTAAATGAGGGCAACTTAGAGGAGAATATTGGAGATGTTATTTGTTTATTCTAATTAGAAAAAAAGTTATGTACGTGAAAGACCTGTAGACCATTGCTATATAATGTGAATTGGCCACTTGTGGCACAAACATGAAAGGCTGATGTTTCACAAGTATTAGTTTTAAGTCTCTTTTGTGTATTGCACTGTAGTTATTTTCATAAGTATGACTTCTGATTTCACTGGCATTTTGTGAGCATAGGGGCTTCATAGTTTACAGGGTGATGTATATTGGGCATTATCATTACATTGACACAAGGTGATTTGATTTTTAGTACATAATCTTTTTGTTTTGGACATAAATTTTGTGAGTAGGTCACACACACTGGAAAAGAGGGCATGCTTACTGCAGGGGATTACGTTGCAAGCAGTCCCGAATGTCCTGTGTGCCAGTCGGAAGGTCCTAACACAGCAAAGCTTTTTTTAACCGTGTGCTTAAGGCCAGTGTGTGCTTAAAGGCTTTGGTACATAGGAATTGGGGTCTGAACAGAGCAAAGAAAGGCTCATGCTGAAATTGCTTGCTGAACAGAAAGCTGGCAATATTTGTTGATGGTTTGTTTCTTCCCTAACCTACATTTTTTTATCCAGTATTACTCTATTTAATTTAGATGGGTATTTTTTCATAACTAGTTCAGATAACCAAAATGAACTTAATTAGTATAGCACTAGTAATTCAGTGCTTTAACAGAAATTAAGAGTTATGAGGAAATAAATGGAAGATGCACATTTTGGTTGCTTACCGTGCCTTGTGCCCCGCTCTCCTGAGTGGTGAGGAGTGGGAGAGCATCTGCTCAGGGTTTAAGTTCTCTAGTGGGACTGGCTCTTGGATAGAAAAGGGCAAGAGATTCCTGTAACTCACTCACTTCTGAGTGTTGTTTCTTGCTGGTTCTGGGGAGTTTTCTTTATTGCCTTTGACTAGTTTTGCGTGGGTCTGCCCATTGAAGACCTCTGGTCACCAGGGGTGACCCTGTTTGCCTTTGAGGACACCACTGCCCCAACAGTTATTTCGATCAAGGCTCACAGAAAATTTTCTTTGCAGTTTGATTCCTTCTGTCTATGTTGGATGCATACAAGAATGGACAATATGAATTTGCATGCTTAAGCAGTGCCATATAAATCAAACAGTATCAGTGAGTATAAAGCCTTGGAAGTTAGGGGTAGCAGTAAGAGTGTACTATATATAAAAGCTTTAAATATTACTTAGTCCTAATTAGGTCATCCTTTTTGTCTTAGTAGTTTTGTTAAATTTGCTTTTTAAAGGAGAACGAGTGAAAAAACATTTGCTTCTGTGGAATAGAGAAATACCCAGCCACAGCAGATTAATTTCTTGGTTAAAATTTATTTAATTGAAAGGAATAATTGAAGGGTGACTGTACTGAATATTAAAAGTAAAGGCACTTTAACTGACATAGCTGTAGAAAGCCCTATTTTGGGGATACATTTTTGTTTGCTTAGCTTTTGATTTAGATGCAAACTGTTCAGCATTGTGATTGGTTGAAATGTATTTGGTAAAATTTGGGACAGTCACTCATGTCAAATGTTACTTTTTCATAAAATATTGATCATGTCTTCTTGAATAATATTTGTGTTGCAGTAGATCTTTCATTTGCTGCACGTTTTTGTGACATCCTACATGTTCAGTTAGTTCCAAAACTGTTAAAAAAAATAAATCTAGTGAAGTTTATGGAATTGCCAAGTATATTTTTAATTGTTTTAAATTTGTTGCAGTTTGTTAAACCAGGTAGTACAGATAATGGGAAACACTTTACACATATGTTTGCGTGTAAAAATGTGAAGAAATAGTGAAGCAGATTAAAGGATATGCACACCAAATTCCATTATAATAAAAGAAATTAGCTTTTTAAGTATGTCACAGTTTAGCACAACAATAATGCAATTGTAGTTTTTTCTCTTACAATTATCTTGCTTAAGGTACTTCATAATATTTCTGTTCTCCTCAAGGCAAGACTGTATTGTCTCAGAATTCAAAGAGGGAATAAAGATTCTTTTTGTGAATATGGGATTATATCTTTTACATGTTTGTGATGATATAAATTACGTTTTTTCTCTATATCAGTAATCGCATTAATTCTTTAAGATGGGAAATTTTTCATTACAATAGTCCCTGTGGTAGTTACTATAGTAAGAAATTAAATAGATTTTTCTTGTAAATATTTGTGGATTAATTCAGTGTGCTAGGTATTCCAAGTGTCTAAACACTTTAAAAGGTGGGAAATTAAAACATGCACACAGAACTAGGAGTGGTTTTATTGTGTTAAAAATTTATCAGATAAAAAAAATCTCACTTAAAGGAGAATTGTTGAACTACTTAGCAATTGTGTCTTCAGTATATGTAAGAATACCCTTGCAGTGTCACGCTGCAAATGAATTCATGAAATGAAAATACTGATTACATTAACATACAGTATTGTGATAGTACCCAATTGTAAATTGCAGTATGTAACCTTTAATACAAATATTTGTGTCAATCAAAATTGACCGATAGCTTAGTATACAGGGTTTAAAAGATACCATTGTTTTTAATAAATAAGATGATCCAGGCGGATGAGGACCAGTTTGAATTTGTTCCTTATCAGCATTTCCAGAAAAAAGGATATTGTCTCCAAAATATATGATAGGAAGGCTTTCCATTTCCCATCTGTGAATGAGCAAGGCCTTTAGAGGTTTTAATGTTTCATCCAAGGGTGAAAATAACTTTCTTTATGTTCTAAAGAATGTAACACAAACTTGCCTACTCACTTTTTTGGGGGAAAAGAACAAAAAATGCAGGCAGTGTTACAAAGAAATCTAGCTGTTGCTTTTCTTTATTAAAAAAAAAAAAAAGGTATTTCTGCTGTTTTTCTGCATGCTGGAGAATTTTCTTTCACTGTGCTTTTGAACATTTTTTTACCATTTTTTGCGATTATCACTTTTTAGTTTGATAACCTCCGTCAGTTCCTTCCTTACCCTTGTTAAGTTAGGAGCTGATTCGGTGGAGTGCTAAGTGCTCTAAATTTGCTCTGCAGTTCCCAGGAGGTGTTTGGTTTCTCACAGGACCACAGTCAGGTATTTTAACCAGAACACAGTGGAAGAAAGTAAGGAGAATAGACTCCTTTCTGTAAGTTATATATTGTGATTCAAAGAAGCCCCTACCTTTTTATAATTCCTACTGGGCAACAGAGGAGTTGTCTGAATGCCACCCTCCTTCATTTAGGAGGAATTTAAACATATTCATATAATTCTAGCAATTACATAGGTGTATGAACCTAAAAGAGAAATATATGGCATTTACTTAGTGTTCCTAAAGCCAAATTATCTATACAAATTTTTACAGAAGAAAATCCAAATGACTTTGGTTTTGATACCAAGGGAACATGGAAAACAGAATGAAGGTTGTCTTTAAAAGGCGCAAAGCTACTGCACGAAGGGTTGCATTGCATTTTAAAGAACTAGTGCGGTTGCTGTTACAAAGAATGAATTTATTTATGTTGTTGCAAGCACAAAGAGAGCTTAAATCCATATACACAAAAAGCAATCAGGATTCTCTTTTGACTCTTAAAACAAATGCATCTCTAGAAAAATGAACAGAAAAGAACAGAAAAACAGAGAAGGGTGTTTTGAAAAGCTCTTAGTAGATGCTGCTTTCTGCAGAACTGCAAATCTTACTTGTTTCAAGTAACCTGTGATAGTTTGTTGGACAATTACTGGCTAAAAAAATATTTTGCTGCAGATTAAATATATATTTATTGAAACACAGTTAAAAATCCTCAGATAATTGATCTACTTATGCAGACGCTTAAAAGGAAGAAAATAAGTAACACACTTAAAATAGTAAAATAACTCAACCCATTAATAGTACTTGTAATTGTACTGTAGTGCTGTGCTTTTGCAAGGAAACACCTTCTATCTCCAAAGAATTCAGAAGTGGAGTATGTGCATTAGACTGCATGGTATTTCACCTCCAGCATCAGTAATATTAACATGCTCCATTAACAGACTGCATGATAGGTATTCTTGTTTTGTTCAGGGGTCAATCACAATTGTGCTAGAAATTGCTGATGAAAGATTTTGCATGCAAAATGCTATTCTGTGGTTCCCCCATGTAACTTCCCTTCGGCACCTGAAGTGGGATGGTGGCAGCCCCTCAGTTCCATGGTGCAGAGTGAGAGCCATGGAGGTACTGCCTTCAGGTGCGCGTACTCGGTTCTCACTTTGGAGGAGCTGAGCCGCTGTCTGTAACTGAGGTAGGTGGTTGTTCTCTGGCTTGTATAAACACTTTGTGTATATATAACCATCTTCAGACTGGTTACCTTCTACTTGAGAAACTGTGTTAGGCGATGAAGAGATCTTAGCTCCAAATCTCAGTTGCATACAGTATTCTTTGTTGTACTTAATCTAAAATTTCTGTCCAGTCACCTGTCCTCAAAGGAGATTATTTCCTAACTTTCCATGCTTTTTCTTCTATGTTATATTCATAAGACTCCCCGGAAGACTAACTGAACCTGGCAAGGTAGACTAGGCTTCAGCTTCATCTCAGTTTGTCCTGTTTCACAAAGTCTGACTTTTCAAAATAGATCAACCTGTTCTCACTATTCTTGTCTGTTCTTACTATTCAAATCCCAGTGTAACACACAGTTTCCAGAAGTAACTAAAATAATGTCTGTGATTCCCCAAATCCTTATAGACAACACTCCAAGGACATTAATGTCAAACTCAGATAATTAAAATTTGTATCCAGCCAAGCTAATTAACCCATTAAAGCCAAAACGCATAGATGAGAATTTGTGTCAGTTTGGCATTAGTGCGTTGTCATGTCTTATAAAATCTGGCTTCGGTGGACTTCATTTCAACAATATGAAATGTGTTCCCCAATTATTTTTTTCCTCTACCAGCGTATATGTAGCAGGCAGAGAGGGCTGCTTCTTAAAAATGGCTAATCATGGCGTAAGGAAATCCAGTCGAGTCCTTTCAGACTAATAAGGGAGCTGGGAAGGAATGATCTAAATGTAAAGAAATGCCACTGCCTGTAAATATTCAAAGGCTGCTGCGCAGAGGAAATCTACATATCCTGATTTCTGATTCAAATACCTTTTCCTTTTGGCGGTCCTGGAAAACAGTCCTAGAGACTCTGGCCGTTCTGCGGCACTGAACTGTCTTTCCAAGTGGTTTAGCTGAGACATGTAAATAGGAGCTACTCGGGTTCACCTGATAGCCACATCAGACTTTTCTCAGATTATTGGATGTGACAAAGTTGGACAACAGCCTCTGGTTCAATCCGTCTTCAAAGGCTCTGAGAAGCTTAAACCACAGGGTAGTAAGAGGAGGAGACTACGGAGCCTCTCTTACTCTACCAGTATTTTTCTGGGGGTCTCAATGGATAAAAAACCCCTGTAGTTTGTAAAGTGAATTGTTTCTCGCTAGATAGGGTACATTTTAAAATTCAGTGAACGATGTTGGAGGCTTTTAGGATGCATGGTGGCAAGTTTAAAACACGAAACCCTGAGCTTCCCATGCGAGCCCTTTTCCAGGAGAGCCCTTCTTCTCTGAGGGGCCTGGCCATGGGAAGGTCTCTCCTTTGGCCGAGCGGGAGCCCCGGCTTCCCGCTGACAGGGGAGGCAGGAGCGACGCAGCGGGCTGACCGGGGACGCGGGGATGGAGCGTCATGGTAATCCCAGCTGTCCACTGATGTGCTGTGTGGCCCGGGGCAAATCACTTAAACTGTCTGTTTCTTCATCTGTAAAATAGGAGAGAGTAATACTTACCTCCCTCGCAGGGTGCTGGGCAGATTAGTTAATGCTTGTACAGCATTTTAAAGTAAAACATGCTGTGTAACTGCTCAGTGTCCTTACCTAACGGAGCAAACCAATGCGCTCCCATCCAGAAAGCAGCATCGCAAGCTGGTGCTCCAGAAGCAGCGTAACCTAGATGGCTGTTGAATAATATTTAGATATACAGGCAATGACTGAGACACTCGTGGTGTTTAAGAAACAGCTGAGCATCACATTTACTATGAATGTAAAATAAAAGCCTGAGGAAAATTGGTCTCAAGCTAGACGTTTATGTATACTGAGACTACCTTCAAAAGCTGAAAGCACAGATGGGAGCATTTTGTATAAAAACTATCACCACCTCTCTTTGAGTTGGACTTTGGAGGGTGCGTTACATACCGAGAAAAGCTGTGGACGATGTTGATAGGAATTAACTGAAGAGTAAAAGCTGTGTGCGAGAGGTGATGATTGCTGCTGTGTCTGATGGAGGACAAGGTGGCTCTGGGAAGGAGTTGTGTACGGGGAGCAGGACCCCGATTGCCGGTGGAAGGAGCTGTGTCCTCTTGAAGGGTGTGCGTTGGCACGGCTTGAGACATGGAATACTTCTTGGAAACAGTATTTCATCCAGTAGGAAAGGCAAATGCAGAGCATTTTTCAGGGTAAAATCTTAAGTTCTTTCTTAGAAAGAGCTTAACTAATGGAGATGACTGCACATTTGACACATTGTTTGGTTTAAAGGCTAATGCTTTTGAAATACCCCAAAAGTCTGAGCTGTGTCTTCGTGCTTCTTGTTGGAAGGGATGGACGTTTGCTTGAGTAGCCTTTTCCAAAACGCATAATGTTCTTTCTAAGCTATTTACTGCAAGTAATATATTTTTAAGGAATTGTATTTGATACACTGTGAAATATCAACAGGGAAAAAAGCATACAATACTGAATCTGTTAAAATTAGGATGAGAGTAATCTCACATGCTTGGTGGTAGTTGTGTTTTGCCTTGGCTGTTTCACACATAATTTCCTCTTCTGCGTTTGCAGAGGGGGAGGAGGGATCTGAACCTGTTTGTAGAAGTCTGAGTCACTAAGTAGATTTTATTTTACAAGTACAACTACAAGCTCATTTTGTCTACTTAAGTGCATTTTGTAGTCATTTTGTGGTTATTAATATATTTTCACACATCCTAATCGGAAAGGCCTTTTGTTATAATAAATGCAATCTCTGAAACATTTACAGCTGCATACCCTAGCCAGAAAACTGTATGGGGAGTAGCTATGTATGTACTATAACTTTTTAGGATTAGTCTCTAGACGAGAGAGATACTTAATCAAATACTAAAGTTAACAGGCAAAAGGAGAGTTAAAGAAAAGAGTAAGAATACTGAGAAAATACTTCGAAAATAGTTTTTCAAGTAGAAAATTTTGTGGATAAGTTTTCCCTCATTGCACGTTCCTGTCTGTAAAATGGGAATAGCAGCGTGCTCTGCCATACTTGCATATTGTGAAAGTAAATAATTTAAGGTGTATGAGGTTTTTTACGTGCTACAGAACTGGTGATCACGTAAGTATCATAAACAGAGAGAAGCAATGCCGAGGAGGGAGCTAGCTAGATTCATGAAGTGAGTTACTGCTTAAAAAAGTTTCTTTGAGTGTGACTTTGCTGATCCCATGGTAGAAAGGATCTGTTTGCCTCCTTCATAGTATTGTACAAGACAGCTTCTTCTTGTATTGCTTTAATGATTCCAAAAAAGAATTTTAAAATAGAAAATCAGCTTGCTTCTTCACAAAGGCTTTTAGCTCCTTCAGGGTATATAGGACCAGTTGGTGCAAGGTCTTAGAGATCCTCTGTTGAAACTAATTTATGTAGTAAGTCTTCCCTCCTGAAAATTTGCATTTGTATTAGTTTTGAGTTGAACAAAGAGCGCAAGTCTATTAATATTATTAGTATAAGGCTTTAATTGTGCCCTCTTTCCCCCAATTCTTAAGTCTTAGCAAAGCTGTGTTTCCTTTTCAGGCAGTTATGACCTTCTTCTTTTGCAAATTAGTTTGTTTTTTATGATAACTTTAAGGTAAAAGTAAAACTTAAGTTTTTAATATTTTATAAATCGCTGTTGAAAGGATTCATTATTTAATTGGCACGAGGGCATATAGAAAGCAATGTCTCAAATGAACTAATAATGTCTGAGAATTGGGTAGTTCTTAAAGTAAGTTTGCAAAATTACAGTAAAGCATAGTTGCCCAGGCAGAAGAGCTGTCTGCCTTCTGCCGTGCGTTGAAAGTACAGTTATTGGGGCATAAGCATATTTCACTTGTCCGTCATAACAAAAATGTTTGAACACAGTAACAGGAATGAAGTTTCAAAGGATTTTTAACAGTAGGTTTCAGATACCACTCTTAATTTTGTCACACTAAAACAGACTCTCTACCTGGATGGTTTTTTATTTAGAAGACACTTACTCAAAAAGACAGTTCTTACTTATTTTCGTATTGACCTCAAAAGTCAGCTTTTTGGCTTGCGACATGTGCTGAATGGTTTACTTATCTCCTTGATCAGCTTTTTGGGAATGTTACAGATAACATTAATAGAAGGCTTTGTGCAGCCTGTTCATATAGAAGATAGTATACATACCTTCCGTCCCGTATATAAGCACTGTTAAAAGGAGATGTTATCCAAATTAAGTTGCAATGTGTGTTTCCTTAAATCAATGCCTACAACACTGTGTCTAGTTCACCCAGTTTTTCTTCTTAGAGTAGTTTCACAGTTTGTGTTCAAATTTGCACACAAAAGATCTGCAACTTCTTCCTAATGAATCAAATGGTTAATTTGTCTTTTATAAAGATTTTTCCATTCTGGTTTTAAGTAATTGCCAACCTGTGCAGTCGTTATCTGTAAGCGTAGGAGTCTCTTCGTACCATGACCTGCCAGTTTTAACAACTGTCTTTCTCGGGCTTAAGTGAAACTAAAT